>NW_019525516.1:130431-135958 GCF_002814215.2 Seriola lalandi dorsalis
CCTCACTCTCCGCTATCCCTGCAACCCCCGTTCACGGAGCGATAAACGAGATTTATAGCTACAGTGGCAAAGCAAACTCACTGAGTGTGTTAACTTTATCTTTGACGACGTGGAGGCAACAAGGGCTAAAAAGTAATGACTTGACTTTGAATGTGAATCCGACGGGGGGAAAAAAAAGGGGGTCACATTATGCAGCAATAAGAGAGACTGTAGCTCGGTGACAATAACTGACAGAGGGAGGGATGAATGTGAGGCATTAAAGCTGATTGCTCCGAGGCTGAAGACACACACCCGCAAACACACACACAAGTTTACAGAAGATCTGAGAAGACGCTTCAACCAGTGAGCCTGAAACGTCTGTGTGTTGATTCAGTCTGCATTTATGTAGCCGGATACATGCTGGTGTCTGTAGGGTGAGACTTTGTACGTGCGTGCTTTTCTGCGACTCTCCGGTCTGAGGGATATGCGTCACATCCAGTCGTTACACTTTGAGGTTGCATTTCAAACAGTCACAAAGCTAACACGTTCATGTGGGGGGACACTTTGATATGAATTCACGACGTTTGTGCAGAGCGCCGAGCTCAACGACACTACGCTGCGCATGTCTCTCATAAACTCGCAGAGTTACAAAGCCACACATAAGTATTCATCTCTTGAGGGAGGGTGTCGGTGAACCTACGCAACTAGATACGTGGCAAGTGGAACCATACACAAACATATACAAACACTGTGACACGTTGGAGGTCTTTTGGACCCGACCGAATAGATGTGAGAATAATTAGACCACATCCAAAACAGACAGACCCTAACAAAGACAGAAGAAAAACACTGGCAGCAGCATGATGTCCTATCAGTTAATTTGATTCATTTACAAACATCCACAGCCGAAAAGCAGCTGTACAATTACAATAGTAATAATAATGATAATAATGTCCTCAGATCAAATGTAAAGTCAAAGCTAATGAAATAATTTGTTTATATGCGTCAAAGATCTACATGTGTGCATCAGAAAGCCTTCTACCTAACTGCCCTTCCCTAGAAGGAGCAGTAACAAAGTCTTCTCAAAATATCCTGCACCATGTTGGAGAAGTGGCCGCCACAGTGCATGTCGTAATGGCCGCCACATCTTTCCCCCAGATCTCCTTCCTCTTTTTATCATAGCAAGCACCATCCCACCACATAGAAATGAGATGTTTTCTTGGCTTTTATAAAAGGGAGGATGAGGCGAGGTGGAGGAGACATTCTGGGCGCTCCTTTTGATCTCACTCCTCCGGTGGCACAACAGGCCTCCATATGCAGGCGTTTACAGTAGCCCTGACACCCCTGGTTGGTCAGTTTGATCAGGGGAGGCTGACTAACAAAGTCAAAAGTATATAGGGTTTGTTATACGACCTTTTCAGATTGTGGGAGGAAAAAGGGACGGGATGTTTTCTATCCAAACTTCTGTCTGTGTGTGTGTGGATGTCTTAGTTTGCAGCTGATATGCAAACTGCTGAAAGTCTTATTTTATGAGTCACTCTCTATAACGGTTTTATTTTTCTTTCTGTTCCACACAAGCACAAAACGATGAGCTGAGGATATTGTTTTTCCACAGCTGACAGTCTAAAAAGAGCAAACGGCCAAATTGGAGGAAGCTAATTCATTTAGATTTCAACATTTGACCCAAGATTTCAGCCGTGCTCTTTACAAGCTCTTTCGTGTCCACTTAACATTTTCATTAGCTGTCTTTGTCTCTCTCTCTTTTTCTCTCTACCTTCAGCTGCCAAGTACAACGGTGAAATCTACAACAAGCGTCGGCTGATGGTGGAGCTGCCAACAAAGGGCGGCCTTCCTCTGCAGCCGATGGGCAACTCCAGACCCTCTATGGGCAACATGTCGTCGATGACCCCTCCGATGACCACCAACCCCATGGCTTCGAACCCAATGTCCTCCAATCCCATGAACCCGACCATCACCCAGATGACTTCAATGACCCAAATGACGTCTATGACACCCATGACCTCAATGACACCCATGACCTCAATGACACCCATGACTTCCCTCGCCCCGATGACCTCCATGACTATGACTTCTCTGGGTCCACTGACTCCAGAGCCGGTGGCCACCTACGTCACAGAGATGCCCGGCATCTCCTCCGTGTCAACGCTACCGACAGAACGGCACATAGCTGGCATGGGAGGAGTCGGGGGACTTAAGCCGAACGGCCAGAAACCCAAAGGCAGCCATGGCCACGCTGCCCACAGCTCTCACAGCTCTCACAGCTCTCACGCTCACGCTCACAGCCATAGTAGCAAGCCGCCAGGACTCGGGGCTACCTCCCTGGCACACATGGCGGGGACCATGCCAGGTGGCATGTCCCTGGGCATCTCCAGGGCTGCCGAGACCACTATTGGCTCCAGCTCAGCTACAATGGGCCGCCCATTGGCATACAGTTCCAACACAATTGCGGCCGGGCACGGGATAGGGATGGGGCTGAAGGGTTGGGACGGGACTGAGACGGTGGGCCGGAGGAAGACCTACGGGCACAAGAGGCCTCAGTGTACCGTGCTGGAGCCGAACCAGCTCCACGGCAGCAGAGGCCAAAGCCACAGCCAACACTTCCTCCCCACACAGCCCTACTTTGTGACCAACAGCAAGACAGAAGTGACTGTGTGAGAGAAGAAGAAAGGGAGAAAAAGAGGGTGAAAGGATGCATGTGGAGCGGTGGCACAAGTAATCTCTGCGTGGAGACACCAACTCCCTTGGGTGGTCCAAAGTGCAGATCTGTGTGTGTGTTTGTGTGAAGAAGCTGAGGCCTGTTGGTGTACTGCTGAATGTGGTGGGACAGTGACACTGTGTCTGAGTGGTCCTCATTTCACAAACAGAGAGTTCACCGATGAAATCACTGAACAGACCTTTGTTGTCAAGAGGATGGCATCTGTAACCATAACAACAAAGCGCCTATAGAGCAGGGATGTCTGTACACTTGTCGGTGATTTTAGAGTATCGTCTCACGGATAATATCTACTCTGTAACGATAACAGTATCTGAGCATTACAGTGCAACTACACGCACGTGATGAGGAGGTGGGAAACTGCTGATAATAAAAATGGATTGGCTTTATTGTACGAACCAAACCTGAGAAGCAATATAAGGGATCAAGTGTAAAGCAGCAAAGTATCATGGGAAAGGAGAAATACAACAAGTTTACCCAGTTCTGCTCATCTGCCCGACAAAGCGTAGAATGGTTTGGAAGGAATAACGTTCCCTTATGATTCACCCCCAAATCTCCCGAGGGCTTTGAAACAGACACACACGATGAGGGCGCTGGGCTTTGGACTGCAGACATGCAGGGCTTTGTACTGTGGCTATTCAGAAGCGCCTTCATAAGCTCTGCAGCTGAAGGTCGCCCTTTTTCCACAAGGCTCCGGCACAGAGAATGGAGGCTGTCGCACTGGCATTGTTCTGTTCTGATCTCGTCTGTGTGGTGACAGCTGGCCGAGGGGAGGGATAAGGAGGCAGGGAGGCAGCATCTGGATGATGCTGCAGCTAGCAGAGGCTCCTCAGAGCATCATTCTCATACACATACACACACACACACACACACACACACACACACACACTCATAGATGCACACATTCAGAAATGTGCACATGCAGACACATGTTTTCACACATACAGATAAACACTGTAGAAACACCACATACGAGATTGACTGATATGGGGTTTTGAAGGATGATACCAATTATTTTAGATTTAAGTTACGGATGGATGATAATTTATTTAATTAATGTACATTTCTTATCTTTTCATTAGACTGTTTAAAATCATGTTCAGTGCTTCCCCAACATGATATTCTTGTAAGCGAATTTAGGCCATTGCAGTATCTAAAACTCTCTTATAAAGACCCCAAAAAATTAAACATTTGGAAACGGCAGCTGAGTCACAGTGACCCACTTTATCCAGTGATGACAGGGTGCATACAATTTCACTAACTTAAAATTAAAAAAAAAAAAAATAGTTGAAGAAGTGGTTTCATGATTTGGAAAATATGCTTATGTGTTTTATTGCGGAGACTTAGACGAGGAGAACGATGCCTCTCTCACGTTCTCTAAACTAGACACATATGAAGCGACAGCCAGCAGCCAGTTAGCTTAGCACAAAGACTGGAAAAAGCTAGCCTGGTTCTGTCCAGTGGTACAGCAACAAACTCAAGCCTACCAGCACCTTTTAAAGCTCACTAATTAACATGCTATATCTTCGTTGCTTAATTCCTGGAGTCTTACTGTCACAGTGGGGTTGTCAGGCACCAAAATGTTGAAGTGTTCCTTTAAAAAAATGTACAAAAAACAAACAAAAAAACTGTTTTAATGTAGCTGTGTAGGAAGGGCCTTCATCATAAAATGACATATTTGAATAAAGGAGCTTGTAAAGTTTTTCTATTGTTACATAGCTACTGTTAGCATTAACAGCTGTTTACTCACCAGTCTTGCTGACAGCTTCAGCCATCATTGCGTTTCCAATACATTGAAGTCATAACACGCCCCCCTGCCCCAAGCAGCGCTACTTCTTCGACGGAGCCCGGACGCTACAGTGACTCTGTATCGGAAAGTGACGAGATGGTCGAGGCAGACCGGAGCTAGCTGGTTAGCTAGCTAACTTCAGTAGAAGAAAACAAGTGATAGAAATAGAAGCAAAAACAATTGGTTTCTGACGAGTAAAGGAAAGAAGTTCGATACTGAACTTGCAACGTTTCTTCTAGACTGGTAAATAAACAGCTATGAATGCTAACGCTGGCTATGTAGCAAAAGTAAAACTTACAACTAGCTCCTTTAAAATATATGTTTTATACATTATATATCAGCACACGTGAGATATGGGCCAATTGAGGAACTATATGCTGAAAATATTTCATTAACTGGACCAAATGTCAGCTGTGGCTTCTCAACATTTTATTTCAGCACAAATTTCGCATACAATGTTCTACTCCTCTAGTTTTAGACAAAAGCAAGAAACTATTGTGAAAAGTGGAACTAAAAATACCATTTTTTTTTTTTTTTTTGGGGTGGTAATAGAAAACACTGCCACAAGAAACTAGGCTTGATTAGATCACTCACTGTACTCAAGCTCTGGCTGAGAAAAAAAAACATCACAACCAGCACGAGAAAAAAAAGAATAACTGGGTTACATGACTCACACATGAAAATAAATCCTCAAGTCTGACAAATAGGCCAAATCTTCCAAAGGCTCCTCTGAGCCTATTTGCTAGTTTTGTAATGATGTGGTACTTATTAGCAACTGCAGCCACTGTTATCATTTCAACCTTGTTATCTAAAGAGTTGCTTCCATCTGTAAGACCCTCTTTACACGACGCGATTTAAGATGCATTTTGAAGTGATCAGATTGTAACTGTTGCTTAAACCATCTCTGGAGGGGGTCAGAGAGGCATTTGGCGTCCGTGTAAATGCAGCTGTGTCTTAGAAATGTATGTGCGGGTCCAACTGAAGCACAAACAGGCGATGGGGAAAAAAAAAAAAAAAAAAAAAAA
>NW_019525516.1:136008-136100 GCF_002814215.2 Seriola lalandi dorsalis
TGTCGCCTGAGCAAGTTTGATCCCCAGGGGCGGTCTAGCGGCAACTCGGCGGGTGAGGCACTGCCCTCTCCCCTCCACCCGCAGCCCCCCCC
>NW_019525516.1:136150-179390 GCF_002814215.2 Seriola lalandi dorsalis
TATTGCCAGGTCCAGCAGAGCTGCACTAATTTTGGGTAAAATGTATTAAAAAAAAAAAAAAAAGGAAAAAGGGGGAAGCACCACTGTGTTAAATCAAAAGCCAGATGAAACAACTATGCCAGCTGAGCGCAAGATAAGGGGGTCTATAGGAGGGGATATTTTTGCATCATGCTGTGGAACCCCTTGTTGCCTGCTGGGTCACATGACTGCAAACCTGAGACCAAACTGAGGCTGTGGAACAGGATTTAAGAAGTCATCAGAGCATTAAAATGTGTCACCTACACACACACACACACACGCACACACACACACACACACACAGAATACATTACAGGGTGGACTCTGCTTTCCCTCTGCTCCCAGGGTGCCGAGCGGCAGGCGTCATCACAGCAGAGAGACAAAGCGTCAGCACTGTTACTGCGCCTGTTGTACATGGAAGACTGTGAAACTCCAGATCTTGGCCCTTTGTAGCGATAACCGATATTATGCTTTTTATATATATATCTAAATATACACAGCCTTTCTCGCTTAATCTCTTTATTTTCATGCTTTCTTCTTCTTCTACACTTCTTTTCACCCTTTTCTTCTTCTTCTTCTTCTTTGCCTCCCTCCACGTCTGAATGGAGAGCGGAGATATCTGAGAGAAGCAAATAAAAAAGAAAAAAGAAAAAAAAAAGCGGGGCTGTGATGAATCTTTTCTGTGATAGTGGCGTGCAGTCCTGATGAGACAGTGAATAATAATAATTCACCCCCATCTAGAAAGGCATGATTGGTTTTCCCCATTGTTCTAGCAGGAAATATTAGTGATTGATTCTGTGTGCCAAAAAAATGTGATTCAGTTTGCAATTTTGTACCATTGTGTGTCCTCTTGAACACTGCGCACATTTCACTCTTTATAACTCTGTGTATGCCTGTGAGTGTGTGAGTGTGCGTGTGCGTGTGCTGTGTGTGTGTATCCAACTTTGGCATACGATTACTGTCTCTGAAGAAGTCAAAACTCAAACAAACCAAAGTGAATCATATATATAACGGAGTTCACAATCCCATAAAGCTGTTTGCTTCCGATGATAATCCTGTGCAAATGTTGTTTTT
This sequence comes from Seriola lalandi dorsalis, assembly GCF_002814215.2. NCBI lineage: Eukaryota > Metazoa > Chordata > Actinopteri > Carangiformes > Carangidae > Seriola > Seriola lalandi. The sequence goes on from NW_019525516.1 coordinate 137,243, forward strand.
TTTAACTCCTCCGTGTATCCATCGCCTCCTTCTCTCGACAGCTGGTGGTTTTTTGTTTTTGTTGAGAAGCAGGTCAATGTTCGCTCAGGATGCGCATTACCCGACCCAATTGACTTAATCCAGCAAGGCGGAAATGTGGAAATATGAACCCCCTTCCTGCTGTCCCATACTGCTCCACCCTTAAAGCTCATTCAGCTCTGCAAAAGCAGCCACTGGAACAATTGGTAAGCAGGCAGGGCAGTAGAAACAGTAGTTGGTAAACAAAAAAAACAAACAAAAAAAAAAAAAACCTCATCCCTCACCATAACTGCCAAAATAAACCTGATAGAAAACGGGGAATTGGTTGCGCCGGCTGGGTCACGGTTGATAGGGTCAGGGCCACAGATGAGTGGGTGCAGGAGGCGGCCATGTCTGACATTTTTCATCAGACGAGTCGGTCAGACAAAAAATGCCGCAGCAGAGACAAAAGAGACAGCAGGTAGTCTCCAGGACTCCCAACCAGAAAAGTGACAGAGCCGGAAGGTTCCCGCGTTCGTCATTTACTGAAGACGTAATCTGCGAGATCCGTGTTATTCGGAACTTTGAAAACATTATTTGGTGATAAAATGCAGTGTTTGAATTTACAGTCAGGTACAGGCTCAACATACTGTAATATTGAAGACATTCAGTGCATACAAATCCAGAGGAAAAAGAGGCCAGTTTGCATTATTCCTCATGAATCCTACTCACAGGGGAGTTGCTTTAAAAATCTGAAGGACAATTTTATGGCTCAGAGACGGTTGCTTTCCTCTCTGGCATGTTTAACTGTCTGCAGAACGATCGATCAGCTTTTTACCTCTTTGGATTTTCTGTTGATGGAGTTTCTGACAGTTTTTCACGGTTGATGCTCGTGTCCACAACTTATTTTTTTTAATTGGAAAACGACATAACAGATCATAACCAAAATATAGAGTGGATCTCTATTATATGATATCATCAACAAAGATATACGTATAATCCTGCATTTTAACCCAAGCCTGCGAGTAGTCATCATGCCACAAAACGTCTAGAACCAAATATTTTTGCAAAGACACGTGGATGATTCAAAAAATTCGGTGACCGAGCAGACGGACAGGGATCAACCTCACCTCTCAGTGTCTTACCACCAACCATGACGCTGCCAAATGAGATCTAAATTTAGGGATGACCACTCAGTGACAACTCATGCTGCTCCACCGTGCCAGGTCCTGGCTGCAGCAACGTGAAGCTTTTTCATCTCTATTTCTCCTATTTTTTCCTCCTTCCTGGCTGAATGGAAGTCAAATGAAGAGTGGAGGTGCAATTGGTCTAATTATAGGAATCAAACCCAAGTTAGAGGGTGCAGTGGTTCATCGGTGCATCGATCAGCAGCAGCAGCAGCAGTAGGAGCAGGAACAGAGCCAGTCAAGCATGCAACCCGAAGGTGTTAACGCTTGTGCTGAATATGCTTTGGCTTCGTGACCTGGAGTTAATGAGTGATATTACTCAATGGTGTTTGCAGATGCAATATTTTGACTGCATCTGTCACTAAGTGGGGGCCACAATAGAGGAAAGTGAGACCTGTCCCTCTTGCCACTTGAACACTTTACATCCCAAAGTTAGTGATCTTTTCCCTCTTTTGCCCCTTTGATTTACTTTGCAGTCACAGACCAGCGAGCAGGGGAAGTGAATCAATGCTGAGGCATTGATCCCCCAGGTCACGTCCCCGTTTGAACAGGGGTTTTTGCCCCAAGCAACCAATGAGAACCGCTAGTCAACAATGATCCCTCACTGGCTTCCCACCCACAAAGCAATGCTTATTGAGCTCTCTCCGGAGTGTGAACCTCTTTAGCTCCTGCGTCACCTGAGCCACCACGCTACAGGACTCACCTCCCACAGCACTGGTGGAGAGGAGAGTTCTGAATGATGGTCGAGCTAACGTTGAGTCAGGGAGTTAACTCACGGGCCCAAAGAGTGGCAAAGTCTCCCAACGCGTCGAATTAATAAGGGCACAGAGAAAAGCAAACAGTGAGAGTAGAATAAAGGTAGAAGAAAGAAGAGAGATTTTAATTTTAATGAAATGTCTCAAAACGAGATGGAGGAAAAGCTGGAAGGCAAACACCTTGAAAAGTCACCCACCTAAAGTACAAGCGGTGATAAAACTGAATAATAGAAAAGTTTATACTCCCACTAAAGAAGGAGAAAGGAAGAAAGAAAGAAAGAGGCAGGTAACAGAGAGGGCGCTGCAGTCAGATATGTGGATAGGATGCTTCTCTCTTGAATTGGCTCAAATACAAAAAAAAAGTATCTCCATTCAACAGGAAATCAAACTCTCTCGTTCAGCAGAGCAGCCAGCCGCCGGGAGAAACAACGCGCAGTGGTATATCTACAAGGAATATTCAATATGAGACAGAACAGGAGCTGTACTGGGACCAGTGGCTGGGGGGTGGGGGGGGTTATGAGTTCTCACTGTGGTCTTTAATCACCGAAACCCAGAGAAACGTGGAAGAGCTTTGGTGCCGCGACAGAGACTCAAGAGTGGCACGCAAAGACTGAAAAGGGACCTAATGTCAACACTTGATGGGCTTTGAATTATTGATATTGCAAAACGCTGGCGGTGAACGGAACGTGAGCTCAAACAGCTCCATTTAGAAAAGCTGTGAATCAGAGACTGTTGGCACACACACACACACACACACACACACACACACACGAGAACACAAGAACTCCTCTGTCCATTGATTTCATGTTACTACAGTATCGTTACCCAGACATGCAGACTCTCAGACTATTGATCATTGATGCAGCAGCTCAGCAGATTCTCAAATCAATCACTGATTCCTCCAGACAGATTAAGCATTTCTAATATGGACTGGAACATATTTGTCTGGAATATGTATCTCCTGTCGAGTTGAGTATTTTTTTTACGCTCATTTAAAAGTTGAAGATGTGAAGCATGGATTGTTCTTGATGTCGGTCTGAATCAAGACAGTGCCGTTGTCTGTAAATATTCATCTCTTGCTGGGGAAGTAGTGAAGAGAGACTCTTTTTCTTTCCCTTAAATCGCTACAGATAAAATGCAGTATACTCTTTTCATTAACGAAAAGAAAGAGCAGCGTTGCCATGATCAGAAAGTGGGATATGTACAGTACATCAGAGATGACACTAAAGGGCTCAAACACAAGCTACATTTTTACCAGATTTTCCTCCGCGCTTTCCTTTTTTTAAAATCCTTTACCGCTGCCGCTCGCTGGACTTGATAGCGTTGTACACACTACAGCCTATGAAGAACAGCATCTGTATGATCAAGAAATGAATATATCACTATATTATCGAAGGGTTTTTTGTTTGGTTTTGTTTTTATTTGTCAGCTACGTTTACGACTTTGTATGGCATCAGTCTTTATGCGCAATGTTTTTCACCGGTTATACGGAGCTGTCTACTTACGCACACGCAGACAGAGGAGGTGCAGTGTTTGTTGTCCAGTGACGCTCAACATCTGTTTTTAAACAGGGTTTGCTCCTATGGTGTGCTTTATACAGTATGTATGATTTTGATCATAAACCTATATTGAATATACCTGCTGTTAGCATTACGAGAAGGATATCAATCACAGTAGATGTGGAAAAACAACTGTGGTTGCTGACCTCTGCTACGGTTCAGAGCCAACAGATTTTCCATTTCCTTTGAAGAATCAATAAGCTATTTGCGATATGAATACTATCCGTTAGCAAGCATATCCTTTTATAGAATAACTCATTGATTAACTGATTTTTGGTGTTAATCATGCATTACATACAAAGTTATATGAGATCCAATTTTCTATTTTTGATGTCCAGACCAGTTTGTGGTATTTATGCATACGTGTATATGGATACATATGGCCCCAACACTGCATTTATGCGTGACTAGTAAAGCATATTTTCTATGGTAGAGCCCATCTCCCACTATTGTTTGCACAGTAGCTTATAATATGCACCGTGATGCCCCATTGTCCTTTTACTGTTTACTCACTTTATAATTTGTGATATTACGTTATGAAAAAGCTGTATTTTGGTACTATTCAAATATTGTTAGAAAAAGAGGTATAGCAGACGTTTTGTCCAAGAAATATATTACCATAGTGTTGCTATGAATTAGTCTGTTTTCCTTATTTTGGGGAGGGATGACAGGGATATTTTTGTTCTTCTTTTGTTGTTGATTTGCAATCTGACAGTATATCACCATTGTTCTATATACGACTTTCTTACGTGGCAATAAAAGATGACTTCTGTAAAAAAAACGCTGCCTGTCTTTGCCTTCCTTTGGTATCTCTTGTTATTCTCTCTTTCGTTTCTTTGTCCTTTTGTCCTCCAGAAAATACACTGTACAGTCCTTCAACTGCTGTTTATTCCTCCTCCTCCTTGTCTTCATGCTGTATCTCCCCTCCCACTTTCCTCCTCCCCGTTTCCCCTGGCACTTCCCAGAAAAACATCCGATGTTAAATAGATGTTGTTACTCTGGCTTGGACTAACTTACTGAAAGAACGTTTTTATATATATATATATGTATATAGCAGCAAGGTAAAAGTTGAAGCAACGTTCATGCTCAACTGTCTGACACATAAACACAGATGTCATTCAAAACAAATTCCAAATGTGTTTTTCCTAATTTTCTTTCACAGTGAGCGTTTGGCAGATGGCTGTGTGCACAAGGTCACCAAGATTGGCATTAAACACCTTCTTGATACTTTGTCTTGTTTGCATTTTATTCAGCAAATGACATTCAGTAATAACCTCTTTATACAGTAGTTTTTAGTTTTAGTGACGGAGTCCACCAGTCTCGCACAGGCTTTATATTCCCTTCCTCAACATGGGAGTTTGTAAGTTTATCAGCCTCATTGTTCAGTGTTAACTCTCCTACAGCCCGACTTGCTGAATGTATGCTGTGGGTATAAGCCTGCCATTCGGGAAACAACAACAACAACAACAACAACAACAACAACAACAACAACAACAACAACCTCCGTGCTAGCAACCTACACACTGAAAATGGCGAGATTTTAATTAAGATTTTAATCACAGAGTCGACATACATCTTTGCTGTTTTTGTGGTGTTTTCTTTGTGGGGAACCAGACATTTTAATAACTGTGCTCTCTTTTATAGGACTGTATTATATTGTTTTATGTCCCCAGAATTCTGGGACCTGTAGTATTAAATCACACTGGTTGTTACCACTTGTTACCATGGATAGTGCATCAGGCCTGAAGTCTCAAGGATTATAATTATGTAGTAGCAATTTTGTCGTAATTGAGGCAACAACATGTTTCCTCAGCCTTATTTTCATGTTATATTTATATCACAACCTTTATACTTTTTTTTTTGCATGTGGTTGTATCAACATTACCTCTTGAAGTTTCAGATTATTTTCGGCAGCGTGACGTTCATTGATAATAACTTTATACATAAAAGGACCCAGTGTAGATGAAATGTACTTCAGTCTACAAAGTCCTATATTCAAATCAACATCTATGCACCATAAAAATATCTCCTCTCCTCTCATACCTCTTTCCCTGCCGCTTCTCTCTGTACATGCAGAGCTGAAGCCAGAGAGTTAATGTGTCCTTGGGCTTCAAACAGAAGATCACTGCCAGACAAAATCAAACTTACTGTTTTGGTTGTAACTGTAGTTTGCGTCGTGCATGTGCATAGTGCATGAAAGGTAAAAAAAAAAAAAAAAAGCGACACAATGTGCACAAATGCTGCTTTCACTCCCATCAGGACACAAATACACATTGCAACAGACACAAGTGTTTGCACAATGTGAGTTTACGCTGATTACTCAGGCTGCCAGTGCTATTGGCAGTGAGGAAACAGTCCAGGGAATTTAACTCAAAACAAAGCAAACCTGCTTTTCGTCCTGCTCCCCTGCCAATCCTTCTCTACCTTCCCGAATCCTGCTTAGCAGAGCGGAGCTGCACAACAAGAGCTCTCTGTGTGTTTAAAGCCATCTGGCACTGATCTCTGCTTCAACCATCAGGGGCATCATCATCATCATCATCGGCATCATCATCATCATCATCATCATAACTATCATCAGCATCATAATCCTTTGGTACTTGTTCTTGGTTTTAGCAGTCACTGATGTTTTTCATCAACATGGTCAACAACACTGTCACTATCAATACAATCAATCATTATCAATATGCTTTTAGCTGCAATAACGATAAAAATACAATAATAACATTTTATTGTAAAACCAGACTTATGCAAAACCAATGTATCACAAATGTATAGTGAAGATAAAAGTGCAAAATTTTCTCTTTTCCTGCTTTTAGTTTTAAAGTTTGGCAGCTTCATTTTTGAGTAGTATAGAACTAGTTACTATTTGGAGCCTGATTAACTGGCGTCGGATTTATAAAAGTAATAAAAACTGGGCCCTTTAATCCAGAAGAAGCTGTCCTTAGTTGTTTCACTACTGCTTTAAAGATTGTTGAATCTACACCACTCAAATAAAACACCTCATTTTTTCCCTCATTTTTTTAATACAAATTCTAGAGCTTAACATCTAATCCAAGTAAGCTGTCTTGTAAACTGTGAATACTTAACATGTTGAAAATTATTTGTTACTAGAATGTCAAATCAATATTAGAACCAATTTCTTCTAACAGAAATATGCCAAGCATATATTGTAATGCAAAACAAAAAAGTGTTCAAATGAGTTAACAAGGTGATTTAATAGAATGAAATTCCCTTACAAACAGTAAAACAAGTGTTTCTCATAAAAAGTGCAGCTAGTCCACTTAAGACTTATTTGCAAGCTACGGTATAAGTGATTAACAACTCCCCATCGGAGGCAAAATGATGAAAGAATAAAATTTGAATTCAGCAAATGTCTCCTCATGGTTTTGTTAACGGTCCAATCTGTATGTGTACCGAAGAAAATCCGGTGTTCCTACTCAGCCCTGGTTCTGTAAATGAGAAACACAAATTGGCTCGGGAAAGAGATGGGGTAAAGGGGGGGCAGTGGGAGTGATAATTCTGACACATGCTAACGGAGAGTGCCAATTTAAGGATTACCAGGGGGAAGGAAAAGGATCAATCTACCCTTCTGATGCTGCCAGACCGTGTGGAGTTTTGAACGGGATTGATTGGCGAGTGCTGGTGTATATACTCCACAACATACAACCATCACATTGTCAAGAAAGAGAGATGGAGAAGGAAGAGAAGATCAGAGCAACAAAAACTGAAAAATAAGTGATATGATCAGGCAAGAGTGAAAAACTGTGTTAACATCTGTGTGGAGACTGCATGGTCACACTGGGAAAGAAATTCAGCCCTGGACTAATCCAATGGGAACGGTCCGCACCCTGAATGACAGGCACACCACAAAGAGAAGACTGTTAGGGCAATGCACATCCATGAATTTGAGGGGGTGGAGCTGAAGAAGAACAAGAAGAAGAAGGTGCAACAAGATGGTGTAATTAAAAGAACACATCATGTCACAACTAAGAGACACCCATGAAAAGTTACTTATGGATACATTGAGATTTCTACTTCAGCGAAGTGTAAAACAATAGCATTTGTTATATGTTTATTATATATTATATATATACTTTTATTTTTTTCAGATTTTCAGCATTTCCATACAGGTTTTTATATGTGCAAATTAATAAATGTGCATGGAAACAGGTGGGTGGAAATGCACTTAATGATAAGATCCTCTGTTCAGCATTCATTTAAATAGAATTGCAGACACCTAATCTTTCCTATCCGCTAGACATTTACCAGACAAGACAGATTAGAGAGGTATTAGAGCTTCACAGGGAGATATATTTGAGTATTGTTCAAGTGACAAATGTCATGCAACAATCTGTACAAATGACCAATGGGAAGCACATACAAGGAAAACAAGATTAGCCCCAGAATTGAAACCTGGGGCACTCCATATGTTATTGAAACTAAAGAGGAAACAGTGTCACCAACTGAGACAAAAAAAACCCTGTTATCTGACAAATATGAAAACCACTCCCAGGCTGCATCCGATATATCAACCCACTGTTGAAGGGTGTTTATCAGGGACCCATTATCTACTACACCAAAAACTGCGCTGGAAAAAGGAGAATATAGCAGTCTCTAGTATCTGCATTAAAATAAAAGGGCAGTTTCTGTGCTGCTGTGTTTCCGAAACATTACGAAAATGTTTCATAACATGATTATCTAACAGAGCCTCCAGAAGCTGTAATCAAACTGTATTTTGCCAATAACAATGATAATTTTATTTTGGTATATCATCATCAATAATCTTTTACTGCCTTTCCCAATGCTCCTTTGGTATTTTTTAATAAGTCTGCTGAAGCATTAGATTTCACTGCACAGCACATCAATTATATAGTGAAAACAGCACTCAGCTTTTCAGAAATTGCATATGTTATTCTTATGGCCCAGGGCAGCAAAAATCAGGATCTGTGAAAATGAAACATTCCCTTCCAAGGTTTCAGACCAGGAGGAGTCAGACTCTAATCTGTGAAGAGAAAGCGATGTACAGCCTGGAGGGATACCACTGACAGTGATGACGGGACTCACTTTGTCGTCTTTTACACTGTTTGTTTGAACTTTGAGATCCAAGGGAGCTTCACTTCATAACATAGTAATGTTGTCTGTTTGAAATTAGAAGTGTGCCCTGATAGTCAGAAGAGACCCTGCATTATAGGTCTCTAAGAATGGAAGAAATAGAGAAAATATCAGGACTGAAAAGAAGGTTTAAAGAATCCAGAGCTGGATGCTTGAGGTTCTGCAAGTTAAAGAGGTAAACTTGAATTTACTAATAAAATAGATAAACACTGACAAAGAAAGAGGCTTAGACAAAGAAGCATCTTGGACAAAGTACATTTTTCGTGGAGAAGTCCTACATTGCAGATGCAGTGGCCTCAAAAGCATATTGTGAATTATAAAAAAGGAAAAAGAGATATTACGAAAAAGAAATTTATATTCCAAAAGAAAGTATTATAACAAAATAATAGGGTTTAAAGAATCCAAAACGAGCTGAGATTCTTCAGAAGTTAGAATTATTATACATAAATGAATACATACATACATACATACATACATACATACATACATACGGAGCTGCTGCAGCTCAGACATTTAACCTTTTACTATAAGTGACTTTATTGCTGCTGATATAAAGACGTCATTGTCACACGTGTCAATGTCAATATAAAGCTGAACTTGAGCAGCGTAACTAAAGTCAGAGCCAGGCCTGTCATTGTGCGCATGCTGCACATCAAAGTGTGTTTTCCTTCTGCCATGACCCTGCTACGGCAAATTATCGTATGCAGAAGGCAGTGCATTATGGGACCATCCCCTACACAAAGTTCAATGAGTCATCTTGTCAAAAGGATTGACCTGCCAATCTCCCTTGGGGACTTTCTGTCAAGATAATACAGTATTCAAAGACAGAGAGACAGAGTGGGCTCTGGGCTCTCAGGGATAAGATACACAAGGCTAAGCCGGGCTCCTCTGCGTGCTCTTTGGAAGGATATATAATGTGGAGCAGTTGAATATATAAGTTCTACTTTTTATACCCTTCTTTGTCAGACTCTGCACTTGTTCAGTCAACGTCTTGATGGTGTAAATGAGAGTCAGTGTGTATCATGTGAGTGTTTTTCTTGAGAAGCCAATCTTTCACACTCACCTTTTTTTTTTCTCTTATCGGTGCAAAGTGACGCAACATGGCAGGTAACATAAGACACAGGAGATCACTAATGAATGCAGGGAGAACAGAATGCGCTGCGTGCAGCTGGGTGACATCAAGACAGTACAGCTGCAGTGATAAGTGTGTTTACTAAAATGTGTGGGGCTCAGATTTGTACAAAGTGAGATGGGATGCGGTGGCATGTATGGATGCGTCATTGTCAGGGTATAGAAATAAACTATCAACAGTCCATGCTCACTTCTTCAAGCTGTTTTAATCTTTATTATCTAAATTAAATCTAGGCCTTACTCCTGGGGTTAAGATTACAACCTTGCTTTGGGTTTGGCAAAATAATAGCTTCATGTGTTAATAATAATAATAATAACTATAAACTAGATCTGCAAGCGGGTAAACTCTCAGGTTCGAGCTTTTAGCACAAGATGGAACCGACAGCACAACAACCAGGAGCATCCAGCTGCATGAAGACGTCACTGAATAAGCTTTAATAAGGTTCTGGGGTAATGTTCATTTCGGCTTTATGAAAATGGGAAGAAACAGTCTGAACAAACATGAGTTTAACATCTTATGTCAATAGAGGAAAAAAATGACGATGACTATGACTGTATATGATAGTGACGAACATCACCCAACTGAAATGTCACTGTTAGCTGACATGTCAGCTGTTTCAGCTTTATTAGATGGTAACATGTTAAAGAGCTTCATCAAAATCATTTATGGCTAACGCTAGCTATGTAGCGATAGCAAAACTTACAAATAGCTCCTGTAATGGAGGTTTAAGATGCAAGTTTAGGTGATTTCTGTGATGGTGCAGGTTGCATGTGTTGCTAGCAGTACCAAGGCATAAATAGGATTAATAACACTCAACACCACAGTATGTTATTTGACCATGAAATACACGATTTTGCTTTTATCGCATGGTGAAAACATTGCATGTAACAGGGAAGGAAACGTCTGTCTGTAAACCACGCACAAACCATGAAGAATTGATTTGCACCACACAGAGCTACAGTGCACGCAAAGTGCAACCAACATGTTTCCCTAGAGTCGCATTGAGATCCACCTGTGAACTGCTGTTTCCTTCACTGGTGTGAGGACTTGCAACATAATCACACATAGATTTTTAAAAAATAAACTGTTACAGACATCTACCCCCTCTATTAACAAATTAGCCTGTGATCAAGATCATCCTGCTTGTCTCTGATAGATGAAGTAGTCTCTATCTTGTGGCTACACAGAGGAATGGCGCTATCCAGAACAAAATGGATGGCAACAACAACCACACTTCAATCATCCCTCCTGATGAAATCGATTTTACAAAAAAGGAGAGCTGCCGCTGCGGGTCAAGCAGCCTCCCAGGGGTGAGAGTGAGAGAGACACGCAGACAGTTATAAAGAGGACAGAGCTAACAGGAGTGAGGGAGGGAGGGAGGGAGGGAGGGAGGGAGAGGGAGCCAGTGATGCACCTGGACACCAGATGGTTCATCAGCAGGTCTCTCTTTGTCCTCATTGACAGGAAATGGATCGCTGAGGGCCAGACTGTTACCTAATTACTACAGGACCACACACACACACACACACACACACACACACACACACACAAAAAATGCAAACAGACACAGACAAATTTACAGTCTCACGAACACACACACATACCAGCACACACCTTAGTCACATACAATACATGCATGCTTGCTGTACACACCTGGATGTATAACCAACACACACACACGCACGCACGCACGCACGCACGCACGCACGCACACACACACACACACACACAGCGCACTGGCGGTCAAATAGGCCAATCTCTTGCTTTCCTTTTTCTTTTTCCCAGAGTGCATTTCAGCACTGGAGCTGTCAGATGGCTCTTTATTTCCGACTGTCCCAGCGTGCCCTACCAGGCCTCCCCACACACACTGTGACAGCACCGTTTACAAGCACGCACACACATGCACACGCACACACACACTGTAAGTAGCTGCACACATACAGTAAGGATGCGCCTGAGGTTTTCATGCACAAACACACACTCACCATATACTTTTTTCTTTTTAAGTATATATATATGTTCTCATACACACACACACACACACACACACACACACACACACACATACATACACGCATGTAAACCGACACACCAACTCAGCGTCTCTAAACAGCATCTCACAGCGTCACTGACATACCACACCTGTCGGACACAGTGTCAGTCCATCATCTCTGTAATTAGACAATCGGCTACCTGCCTCTGCCGAGCGAAAAGACAAGTCACAGCAGAAAGGTCAGCTGATGGACGGGAGGGAGAGGAGAGGACTGAGCATATATCTTTACGCTGAAGACGTGTTGACTTGGATATCTGGTGATTTTTCAGGATGAGGGTGAGATCTGTTATCACCAAGTTATCACTAATTAAAACCAAATCGCCAAAAAAGTAATGTCTAAAACTCCAGGAGGAGATGCTAAAAAGTAGAAAATGCCGAGGCAACATCTGTGCTTGCAATTTTTCAGACAGAGAGAAACTACTTTGAAATGTATTTTGAATTGATCTGCGAGACATTTAGGTCTCAACCTCATACGACAATACGAAAAAGCAGCTGACGTATATTTACTCGGACGCTATATATAAACATGTTTCCAAAGTTAGTTCAAGGCGTTCTATCAATATCTCACATCAAAAAATGAGCCGGAAAGTAGAGAGAGCCGAGGGAAACGGAGACCAGGGAGGTGGCAGGGGAGAGGGAGACTTCACTGTACTGTACATTTCAAATGTAAGAAGACTCACTGCAAGAGACGAGACGAGACGAGAAGAGAAGAGAAGAGGCTGCAGCATGTTCAACAAGCTACAATGGCATCAAGCCATTTTTCATTACTTAACAAAGAGCATAACTAAAGAGTACAAAACAGAAAACATAATAACACTGATTCCATTCTGTTTTGCAATTAAATGAGATCTGGTATCTATTCCACCTCACAAAGAAAACAGAACAAAGCAGAACAGAAAAGAGCAGCAAACAATCGGTGTCCTCAGTCGAACAGCTGAAGCGGTGACGTGACTCAGCCAGCCCTGAACTGTGACAGAAGCGTCTCTCAACATACAGCCGGCGTTTCATGGTGACACAGCAACATATGTGTCTGATGTCATCCAAATCTGCATGTGTGCATAAATAATCCACCCGCCCGAGGGAAGTATTTTCCACGATTTAGAGACCCGCACCCGATCACACATCACCATTATTTTTAATGCATTCAGACTAAAATTCTGAATGTCTATTTGAATGTCTATTTTAATTTAAAAGCTCATAATGATGTTCGGCCACTGCCCGAAATAAATAATAAAACATAACGAGTTCAGCAGTCCGCAGGTGTTGCAGGTGATGTTACATGTAATAGTTATTACCAGGAGTAAAAATACCTCCAGTTAGCTGTGTCAGTGATAACTTTGTTTTTGCTTTCAAGGTTCCTCTCCTCGTCGCTTGACAAGACCCGAACTTCTGTAACTTATACAACTGTTTTCACAGGCTGAACGTTTCTCCCTGTGACAAGTAAATTGAGCTTCATGTGTAAAACAGCTGAATTGCCCCCCTTTTTTCTGTATTTGACCGATTTATTTTTCTATTTTTATACCTTGCCTGAATTGAAATGGTTTTGTTGTCATTGTGTCGTGCGAGTCGCCATGACAATGAGGGTAGGGAGGAGACTAATCTGTCAAGACGATACCCAGAGAAATCTTTTGAACAGGCCTCGACTCAGACAAAAAGCTCTGAACAACAAAACATTGACACTCTTACACGAGTATAATCAGTTGCCGGAGTGTTGATGCCAGCGTTTGGCCTGGTGAAAGTGTAAAATTCCCGATTCCTGCCAGAGCCATCCTGCCAAAACACAATCCCATTAGCGTGACATCTCTAAAGTGCATTTTACTCACTGGCACAAAAGATCCAAAATGTCAAGTCTCCTGTTGCTGTTGTAATAAGCCGCTCAGTTGCCAACTGGCTGCCGTGCCTCACGAGTGGCGCGCAGTTTCAGCACCAGCTGTGCAGCATTAATGTTTGCAGCAATATCTGTGTTCCACCAGCAGGGGTGAGCAGGCAATTATGTGCACAGGTAGAGGACAGTGGCTCTCTGCCACTTTCCCCTCATCAGCACCATTAACATGAATTTCTTTTTTTGATGGATGTCATTCCTGTTATCCTTTTTTTCCCCACATTCTTCTATTTAGAGGGAAATCATGTTCTAAACTCTGGACCTACAATCCCTATAATGCTTTTGGGGATACCAGGAAGTATAGAGCTGCAAAATGAAAAGGGCAGCTGGTCGTGGAAGTAGTTTCCAATTCTGTATTCTCATTTCAAAATGTTTCTTTCAAACCATATCCTCAATGTTACTGAACACTGAAACACAAGGAAGCCCCTCAAGGATCCCCCACTTTGAGACCCATTGGCTTAAAATACTACAACACCCATGAGCTTTGGCCTCTGTTGCTATGGAAAAGAAACCAGAAGTCAGAAGCTCACATCAGAATGATGAATAGGTTTAAGCTGCAGATTATTGTTTTCAGTTTTTCTCATAAATCCATCTTTAGCTTCATTAGTGACGAACGCAACTGATATTGAAGCTCAACGATTGAACGTCTCTTGACGAAATGCACTTTGGGAGTCGTAGTTAACCTCTCCCCCTGATGTTTTTATTCACACAGGCTCGCACTTTCGACTTTTTAATCAAAGAACCGGATCATTTCCAGTGGAGTTGCTCATCATTTGTACCGATGATTCAACCAGGAGAGATTCCTGCTAATGGCTCCAGTTGTGAGTTACATAACACTGTCTCTGTGAAAAATACTTCTAGAACACGGGGGGCCAAAGTAGTTTTTTCTTCTTCACTACTCCATATTGCTGTTGTTGAATTAGTTATCCGAGTTATCTCAGAGTTATCTGTTTGTAATTTTAGCCTGTATTTGTTTGCATTTTGGCAAATTTGCACCCTTAAAAATATATGTTTGCATGGTAAAAATGGATGAACAGGCAACAATTAACCAGAATACTTTTTGATAAAGAAAGAAAACATGAACATGAGACTAAATCTAAAGTTAGAAGGGTCCTATTTTTTCTTTCTTATGCTGTTTATTCAGAGTTATGACCCTGAGAAGGACGGACTGTGATTTTAGATGCAAACTAAACAAAACCAGAGAGAAAAATACGGAAAATAATTCTGAAAGGCAGTAAATCAATTCCAGTCCAGACACTGATAATCTCCACAGCCCAGACCATCACTGCTTGAGACAAACCCCAGGTGCCTGCCTTTGCCACAATCAAAACACTGAATCTACAGCAGTTTCACCACCGCAGACCCTCCATCTTGGAGTATCTGCATCTCCTCCAGAGCTCGCTGATAGGGGCATCAGCACTTGAGCAATTTCTAGCCAATGGATGGCCTCGATCTGACGGTTGGTCAGTGCGAGCCGGCTGGAGTGGACCGGAGGGCGGCGCGCTTCCAACAATGGCCTGGAGGAAAGCCAAGCGTTGCCACGGTGACAGAGCTGCAAAGAAAATCTCTTTGTATTGTTACCAAGGCAACGACTGTGGATAGGTGGGGAGGGAGAGAGGGAGGGAAGGGTGGACGGATGGAGAGAGGAGAGTTGGCGAGGGGAGGAGGAAGGGAAAAAAGGGAGAGATTGAGCAGAAGAGGTAGAGGGGAAAAACAATAAGAGAATGGAGGTGAAAGAAAAGGAGAGAGGGGGATGAGTTGTTGTTTGAGGCGCGGAGATATGAGCCCAGGCTTTATTATTCCCTCCATCTCTGCCTTGTTTACGCTGGATGATTCTCGACTGCGTGGGAGAATTTACAGTTTGCTGTAACCTCATCCCAAACAAAGTTACTCAGCAGATTCTTTTGAGCCAGATGGATACAGCAGCGCTTCTTTGGGAAGGCAGCTCAAACAGGACACAATAAGTCAATGGCTCCTTTACCGACTGCATGTCTCCAGCCGACAGCAATCTCCCCCTCTCTACCTCTCCCCTGTACTCCTTTTTCCTCTAGGTGCCTCTTTTCTCCTCTTCCTCTCCATCATTCTCTCTCCCTCCCTCTTCTGTCTCTGACTCCAAGATTTTCTTTTTTTTTGAGTTTGAATTGTGACTTAAGAACATTTACTGGAGTCATTTTGATAACTTTTGAACTGCTTTGCTCCGGGGGCTTCACGAACTCCCACTGTGTTTGAATTGATTGCATAAATCTAGCAGGGAAGACTAACACTGGAGACATGTTTCTTCTCAGCATTTCAGGATTTAGCATATGTGAGTGTGAATGTGTGTGAGTCAAAAAAAAACAAAACCAAAAAAAAAGCATTCATCTAAGTGGCTCCATCGCAGCAATATCTACACTATAATAAATATAATGAATTATGTAACAATTTGACTTTCTTACGAGGCCGGAAAAGTGTAAGTTGACAGAGAGACTTGACAGAGAGAGGATGAATGACTTTATTTCAACATGCTCTTGGTTACATTTGGGTTATGTATGCAGATTTATGCAACCCTCCCGTTTTCAGGCTGCTCGTTACTCAAAGCAACTGGAAATTTCTCATCAGTACCCCCCCCCAAATTCTACACTTCACACACAGCTCCACACATTCTAATGTGCGTGAGGGAGGGAGATTAGAGGGAAATTGAATCAAATCAAATCCCCCGAAATTGCACGGAGCTCAGTGGAAAAGGTATCTGTTATCTAACGCCAGCATTGCATCTCATCTCATCTCTACCGACTGCCTGGAGACAATCAGCCACTTGGTGAAGGGGAGAACAGAGGACTTCAGCTCAGCACAGACTTTATGCTAAAATCTCCCATGGTGGCAAAAACTTGGTCAGACTTCACCTTGTGCACATGAAGTGTTTTTTTTTTTTTTTTGTCTCTCAACACAATCAGGCCGTTGGAGCGACAGGAAATGAGCACAGCGGGAAGGCAGAGGAAGGAGAAATCTGCGAGCTCCGCCTTGGTCTTGATTGATATTCCAGCCGAGGAGTCGGAATATTCAAATGTCAGTAAGCTCCGTTATCTCACTCGGGAGTCGGCAGAGATTAGGGGATAGGTGAACGAGGGGCGCCGGGAGGTATCGCACTGCGTAAACTCCACGCGTGCAAACACACAAGCAAACACACAAATTTGCACATGTGCACTCGTGCGTACACCATCACAAAAATACACATGCAAATACTTTCGCACACACACACACACACAAACACACTCCAGAAAAGTCCACCTCAATCCCACAGAGACTTCTTTTTTCAAATGCACACACTTTTCTGCACATATATAAACACACACACACGCACACACACATACACCTCGCCTCTGTTTTCACATTGTATGTTTTGTGCTTGCAGGAAGGTTGGTGAGTGAGGGCTATTAGCTCAGCCGAGTCTCTCCTGCTGTCTGTTCGGGCTCAGCTACAAAGACGGATCTCTGTTTCAGATCAATATTGCTGTGGCCAGATCCTGGCTGTTACGCAGAGAACAGTGTTTGTTACTAACCCTCAGCTAATGCCAAATCATCAGTTTCTCCCTCTCTCTCTCTCTCTCTCACACCACACACACACACACACAACTCTGAACTCTAAATGTTAGGATTTTTCCTTATTTTCTGAGTCAGCCACGGTCTGCATATTACAGTGTGAATATGTTGTACATGTACATGATACCAATGAAATACTCATCTGGTCACCTGGTACCTGTTGGTAGTTAAAAGACAAGGAGTACAGGAATAAATGAGACTCTAAGTACTTTTTAAATTACCCAAGAACCACAGGCTTAACCTATATATCATTTCACAGGTGTAATATTTTCCCTTTTTTTATAGTTTTCATAATTAATGCTAAATGTCATAGAAAATACTTACTTTGTAATTTCAGCATCAATGAAGCTATTTGTAAGTTTCGCCATTGCTACATAGCCAATGTGTATTTACCAGTCTTGCTAAGAGCCTTAACCACTGTAACATTTACAAGACAAGAGGTTATAATACGCCCTCTGCGTCTTCAGGGAAGCCTGGACGCTACTGTGGCCTCGCCAGTTAGCGTGCTAATTTCAGGGAGAAGAAGAAAAGTGATAGAAATAGCTTGCTTTCTTCCACTGGAGACAGCTCTTGGCAAGTGAAGCAAGGACTTTGGTGCAGAACTGGCAATGTGTCTTCTAGACTGGAGAGTAAACAGCTTTTAATGCTAATGCTGGCTATGTAGCGATAGCAAAAACTTGCAAATAGCTCCTTTAAGGGGATGTCTGTGCACCCTATAACTTCACTACGGCTGCAGAGAAGGGCCTGAACAACAGCCCACATCTTCCAGAGTTAGACTGAAACAAGTCTTCTCACACATTCTCACTGCTCTGTCCTGAGCGTCGTGTGGTGTCACTCAAAGGTAATGCATTTTATAACTGCATCTTTTCACTGAAATGGTAATGTTTTGTAAATGTTTTGTCAGCCCACTTGCAGTACCTTGGCGGCCCACCAGTGGGGTCCGGCCCACAGGTTGGGAACCGCTGCCATAACTAATTGTACTGCAATATCAATACAGACACCACTTTTCTTTCTTGGCTTGTTACCGTGTAATAAGGTTTATGTGCTGTGTAATAGCTGCTCGCTGAGTAAAGAAAGTGTAATTTAAGTCTAAGTCCCATTTAAAAACAAACATATTACTACCTAAACTCTGGTCCCTCTTACCTTGTACTTACTCACTCACACACACACACACACACACACACACACACACACACACACACACACACACACACAGTGGCCATTGGAGGCCCATTTTGTTATGAGGGGCCATGGAGCTGATCCAGAGAACAGCTTAGATATTTACACGGTTTTCCACTGAGACTAAATGAAAAAACAATTAAAGGCACAAATAATCACATACACATGGATAAGCATTATACACACGCACACACGCACTTCCTGTACACACTCCAGACCTCCTACTAGCAATGTGCTACAAGAATCAAAGGTTTAATACACAGCTGACATTGTTCCCCCACCTCCTGGCTTCACTACAGGCAAAACAACACACACACACACCAAAGTACACACACCACTGATACTGTGCGCTGTGTGTGTAAATGCTGGATGACACAAGGAATGTATAGAGGGCCCCTTTTTATGAAAGCATGCAAATTTTCTATTCTGCATGTAATTATGAAATGCACGCCAGGAGCTACAACAGTACGGTGCATTTACATGTATGTATAGTTGTATAGGTGGTTTCCACTTCCGCTTCTGCATATTTTAACGTGCGGAAACAGGCGCGTTCATCAGCCCCAGGGGGAGAATTGTATAAACAAAAGAAAGTTACGGGGAGATTGGGAAGTTATTTAAGCTTCTCTAAGTTCACTGATATTCAACAAAAGGATCAACGGGTAGATGAATGTTTTAGATGTTGTATCGACTGAAACGGGTTTGGAGCAAAATCACAAAAGGAAAATGAAACTGGACACATCGCAGGCTTCTCTGTCCTGGAAAGTTTCACAATATAATAGATACAACAGCGTCCGAACGTCTGACATACTCTGCAGGCAGTGGAGCTTTTGCTTTCGCTTGAATAGGAAAGTGGTCTCAGACCTTTGTTTTAGTGTGATAATGCTGTTTACTCTGTATTCTCGACCTTTACTACTATAAGTTCATCTCTGGCAGCATTTTCCACCCAGTAAAGATTCATCTCGCAAACCCCTCGTGTCCCTCTTACAAAGGAAAGACCTCGACACAGCTCCCACTGTGTGTCTGATTCTTCATCAAGAGAGAAAACCGCTGGAGGTTCAATTTTCAATGCACCACACAGCTATGATGTCGATATGTTGCAGTGAAATATGCAGAGTGCAAATGTGGAAATCCAAATACATTACGGATACATTATGCATTTCAACCGTCTCTCCCAGAAATATTACATTTATATTCTGGTTTGCTTTGCCGGTTACATTTTGAGGGCAGATGTAATTGCGGCCTGTTTAGCAATAAAAACCACTTTAGTTCAGATTGGGAAAGATTGTGGTTTGGGTTAAATGTTAATAAAGTAAACACGTTGTTCCTTGTGCCTCAAGTCACTGTTGACATTTCCATGACCTGCGTCTTTCCCGGACTTTAATCGAGTGCTGAGAGTACCTGCACATCAACAACAGAAAAACATGAATTGTATTTTAATCTCTATCAGCAGATCATGTATTGCAGAGTTGGTATTATACAGACGGTGATAAATTAATTTGTCATCCTGTTTCTCAGATTATTTTACAGGTTTTTCCTTTAATTTGTCACCTGTCTGTGTGTGGTCAGTCTATTATTAGCAGATCAATTCTTGCAGATACATAACTGGACGGCATTACGTTTTTCCTATTACGTATTCGACAGGACTAGGTTGCCAATTTCTCTATTTCACGACAAACTTCTGAAATGATTATTTAGTGTTAAAGTCATTATTTTGTGCCGACAGGTGTAACTTTTACTATCAAGAGTTTTCATTTCAATATGTTTTTGTGATTTGTGTGAACTGACCCTCTAAGCTTGAATGCTTCATCTGGAGGGAAGCCTGACTATTTCCTTTTTTGCAAACAAATAAAATGAAAGTGCTGATGCCTTTTTTTAAAAATCGTAGCTCATAATATATTGCTCTGTATTTTTCATCAAGATCAAGATATCCCTGATGCATTGATACAAAACAGACGCGTACCGAACGCTAAATAAATGTTTGAGTCAAATTTGAACCAAAAAATAAATAAAAGGTTAAAGAGAGATGCTGTGGTCTCTCACCATCTGCCTTCAGTATATTCCATATTGCAAAAATTGCACCAAACAAGACCAAGCAAGAGGTGATGACCGGTGGGAGTTGTGTTTCTTGTTAAAGGAGTGAAGACTGAAGCACCCAGGAGTTACCAAGTGGAAGCTCAAAATCACCTCCTGCCATGAGAGTAGCAACGACTTGTTCAAGAATCTGACACACAAAAAAAAAAAAAACAATGACAGTGAGATTCAACACAGACTCTGACAGAGAAATGTCTGAGTTCCTGTTCTGTGTGAGGAAGTCACAACGAGACTTCATTGTTGGCCTGTTTTTAATGAGCTCAGCCAGTAGCCCAGGGTAGAAGAGCAGTTGGATCCAGTGATAATGAGAAGCATAATGCTGCTCCCGCTGCCTCCTCATGCCCTCTGTTAAAATGGGACCCGATACTCAGCTTCGTTTGGAATTAGATTTAAAAAGAAAAGGCCTGAGCTCGCAACAGTTTGCTGAGGCGAACAACACTAACACTAAAGAACAAGGTTAGATGGAATTTCTTGGTGTTTATATGGAGGGAGCTCATTTTGATAGCTTTGCGTCAACCCTCCTCGGGCAAACTGTCTTCGTCCGTTTCATCTCCGTGGCCGATTTTTTAATCTTTGAACAAAGAATTCAAGTTTACCCTCTTGATCTTCTGTCGTCTGAACGCAGGGCTTTTGTCACTCCTGTTCAGTAATTACTCATACAAGTAGTCACTCAGTCTCTCTCTCCGTCATCCACTTTCTCACTAACTCAGTAATTAACAGACTGATAAGGGAGATTCTCCCCTGTGTCGTGAGTCTACGGTCTTATCTGATATGAATACATTTCAGCCGCGATAATAGATGTGCAGAATGTCGGCTCTATGCTGATGTAAATTTACTTTGTTGGTTTATTCAACACGACAGTTCACAACAAATTACTGGTGAGGATTGAACGGTAGTTCCTTGCCAATTGGTGAAACACAGATACCTAGAACAGAGTAGTAGAACTATACACAGCTACAAACGACATACGTGTGACTGAGTCGCTTGGGGTTAATATAACACCTCATAAAGCTACTAAGGCAAATTTGTTAGTTGCCCAGCAGTCATGGAGCAACATTAGCATTTATTTTTAATAGTGTTTTTGGCCACCTGGGTAATGCAAGTTCAATATTCACTCTCCTTTAGCTGCTAAATTCTCCACTATGTTCACCAGTTAGTTGTTTACTTGTTCAGTCTGCCATTTCATCCTGGGCAGGTAGGTTATATGCAGGTAGTGCTGATGATAAGACTGATCCCTAAAACAAAGCAGGCAACGATAATCCTCTGTGACGATACAAATGACACCTTTCAGATTACACTCAATCATTTCATCCTGTGTTGATTAAAAGAATATTAATTGGTGCATCTTTTGCTTCTTTGTGCTTTTTCATTCTTACTGAAAAGGGTGAATCGGGGCTTGTGAATAAAAATCTCATGAATAGACAGACAGCACGTCGTCTGGACAGACATTTAATGACTTGTCATCTTGCCAAGCTAAGCATAACTGACTGCGATTAACAACTTGTATTGTTAACGAGCATCTTAACTCTGAGGGGTGTCACAGTGCTCATTAGGAATCGGTGGACAAAGCGAACGGAGCAGTCTTTAGATGGTCAAAAAGGCAGGATTAGAGTCAGCGTAGTGAGGGCTGTCAGATTTAGAGACAAAAGAGAAGAAACAAAAGACTAAAAACAGGCAGGTTCATCAGAGGATCCTTAGAGAAGAGAAGGCAGGGTGAAATCCTGAGATAACTTGGCAACAGGGTCTGGAAATCAGAAAGTGTCAGTTCATTTTATAAACTGAGAATAGGTGGTCAGAGGTCGTCCGGTCGTCCGGTCAAGAATTATTATGACCCATAGTTGTGTTTTATTGTTAAGGAGCTATTTGTAAATGTATGTTTTGCGATCGCTAAATAGCCAGCGTTAGCATTAACAACTGTTTTACTTACCAATCTAAAAGAAACGTTGCGAGTTCAGCATCAAACTGGTCAGTTAATGCTAATGTTGGCTATGTAGCATTAGCAAAACTTACACATAGTCGCTTTAACGACGAAAATAGATGTGGATGAAGAAGAATGGAGGATGGAGAAATATAATATATATAGATACAAGCATCAGTCCAGACTGTATTTTGCCCTCAGTTCATTTCGTTCCACTCAGCTCTCCAATTATGAGGCAGTGCTGGCCAACACTTGTCAACATCTCTCCCCTAGTAGCCACAGTCTCAATGCATTTTGCAGTTATTACTTGTAGTTTGGAATATGTTCTCATCTCTCCACAGTGTTTTATAGAAGAGCACACTGGCTCTTTATTTGGTGCCACCTGAGTGCAAAAAAGCAAATGCTTGTCATATATGAACATACCCTCATTAAATCAACTCACTTACCTGCTTGCTAATTTCATTTTATATCACTTTTATATCACTCACACACACACACACTCACTCACTCACTCAGGGCCCCTCGCTGCTCGTCCGTCCTGCTCTGGGCGAGGTGCCAGTGCTCACAGATGGCATTAGAGGAAGATGAAGTGCCCGTCTTGCAACCAGTGAAATGCGGATGCCAGTTAGTGGCCTAACTGCTATCTGAGGCGCCGTGCTGAGCCTCAAAGACTTGTTGACTCAGAGTAGAAAGAGCTACAGGTACACACTGCTACTTACCTCCAAATCCCTAAATAAGAATCTTTAATTGCTTATTACTCGACATATAGGGCAGATCACTGACTCAGCTGTTTACAAACACGTCTCATTGCTGCGCGGAGTATTAAAGCACAACTGGTTTACAAACTCATCAACTGAATCGGACCAGAGCAAACGAACTACGCTTCTTCACGTGGTTTAACAACATGTTGCTTAAAAGAAAGACAATCAAGCTATAAACATCAAGATATTTATGACAATGGCAACAACATCCACTGTAGTTGTCTGTCATTTCAGTGACGGACATACAGTTATAATGTTTTCATTCCATGATTCACTGCTGACTCATTTGTTTTCGTTCAGCGTGTTGTAAAGTTTGAGCTCCGAGGACAAAGTCAAGAGGATAATTTCTGCACACTGTTGCGAGAGGTGAGTCGAGGCAGTTGGAGATGACTGTGACTACCAGGCACAACCGCTGCAGGTGAGAAGTGGGCTGTTTGTGAATCCAGAGCCGTGTGAGTGGCTACTTGTCTTTTATTCCCCTCCATCCCTGCCTTGTTTATGTCTGATTACGTGTGACTGCGTGGGCGGGTTTACAGTTTGCTGCAACCTCATGCAAAATAAAGTTACTCAGCAGAAAAGTGACTCGGGAGAGACGCAGCAGCAGTGCATCTTTGAGGCGGATGCTCAAAAAGAAATACAGTATGAGCATCTGCTCTCCCTCTCTCCGATCCAGCGTATGTTTCCAGGCTGGATGGAAAAGTGAGCTGTTTGCTGATGTGTATTATTAGTGGAGAGGCTGAATTTGTTTAGCTTGTTTCTCTTACGAGGAGGTGTGTGGTTTTTGTTTTTATTTTATTTATTTTTTTACAGTGTGAGAGACCTTCAGATAAATTCACCTCACGGATTTTATATCATTGCAGAAGCTCATCGATTGCCACTAACAGAGCCGTAATACAGGAACTCACCACTTCAAAATTACAGCTTCTGCTCCAATACACACACCTGTCACTATGGCAACACACCTGGATCATTTCAGATGCTCAGCAGCTTAGCAAAAAAGACCCACAGATTGGGAATGGCGTAGTATGGCAGTAAGGAAGGTGAGCCACAAAGACCATCAAACAGTAAACACACACACACACACACACACACACACACACACGCCAACACAGTGAATTTAGATGACTCATTCCTAATCAATTCGGGGGAGAAATGTAATATTAACCTTGTGGATCTGTTGAAAGGGACTAAAAGAATGTGCAGCTTCCCTTTTTTACCCTCTTTATTTTCTCTTCTCTAAGTTGGAATGTTTATTGATCCTTCACAGCACTGTTAGGATTTAGAGGGGATGGGTCAGCTAACAGCGGGAGAGATAAGTTGGCTTTTCACTTTTGGTGGAAATGGAGCTGAAATTACTCTTTTGAACTTTGGTCCGACTGCAGTTCTTCTGCCGCTCGGATCTCCTGCTGGCGCCTCTCCGGCCTCTGCCTCGGCGCTGATTGAAAACCGAGGTCGTACCAGTCGCACATCATCAGATCTATCCGTCTTCCACAAGATTCTCTCGGGTATGTCACTAAAGGATCTCACATACGGCCTCATTACCTTTACATGCATCTTAAATGATTGGCAGCACATGCATATGATCAAATAATGTCTGAATTTCACCTGAGTGCTTGTATGCGCACTGCGGGAGTGTTGATTCACACATTGATTCTTGCATGAATGTCCTATAAAGCTTTTGTTCAGGCATTATGACTGTTTTATATGCATGTTATATTAATCGTATACCCCCGCCCCATTTGCCACAAATTGTATTATATCCTAACACTGCTGTCTGCGTGCATTTACATTTACATCACTCTCCTCATCAGCGCAACTCCAAAGCAATCAACAATTGACACAGAATGCCATCAGTATTAACCAAGTCAACTGCAGAAGATTACTGTGCATCTTTGCTTTACTATGCATTAATAAAGACTGAATTTATTCTGAGTAATTAGTGGCAATGTTCCAGCAACACACACACACACACACACACACACACACACACACACACACACACACACACACACACACTAAAACACACACACATGCAGTGAACTAGAAATGAATGTAAGTCTTCAAAAGCATTACATTTGCTCTACAGTGACAGATTATCTCTTTTTTCAGAATGCAGATTCATGAATTAGAGCCAATAATGCTTTGATCGATGGGAAAAAATAACAGCCCCATTTTCCAGCCGGTGAAAAAAAGCACCATATGTCAGTGTCATGGTGCATTTTGTAATTCCCCCGGCTCTGAAAACAGGGAGGAGAAAACATTTGTTTGGTGTTGTTAAATCACCTATCGAAAGGCTTGTGGAGGAGGTTTCGAATTCATAAAACTGAAACGTGGAAAAAAAAAAAAAAAAACTTATCATATCTGCCAAGTATGCGGATAAGTAATTAAGCATGCAGACTGGCAGACACACACACACACACTCACACACACACACACACACACACACACAACCGAAGGCACGCAACAAACACCCATACACACATAAGATGATTATTTACATGATTCTGTAGTAGTGGACCGACTGTTAGATTGAACCTCTAATTTGGGTTTCAATGCTTAATTAGTTCAGGCAGCCAAACTTATTTGAAACGAAGTAAATCTGCCAAGGTGGGAATTGAATTCTCACAACACTCGATAAAGCATAAATAAACGTACAGCCTCCTGAGATGAGTCAATTCACTGATTTGTTGTTTTTTCCAACAGGTAAGAAAGGTAAGAAAAAACTATTCATCCAAATAAATAAATTTCTGTGTTCATCCAAACCACACAGACATGATGCAGACAGTGTACGATATTAATATGACGTCCAATGTTGACAGGCAGAGGATGAAATGTCTTATACCTCAGAACTTAACACTGTTGCCGTGAAGCAGAGCATTATGGGAACAGCACAAAGCGAAAGGTGGAGAAATATACTGGGAAAAATGTATGTAGTTGCATCTGTTGCGACCTCCAATTGTGAGTGGGTTCGCCCAGAGATATCACATGTCGCCACCATAACTAGAAAACTGACACGAGCTACAATTGAAATATGAAAAGGATAATATGATAGAAACGGGAATCAAACAAGGATTAAATGATTAAACACAAGAGCGTGTTTTAAAAGCCTAATTAAATCTTAAAAACGTAGCAACACTCGGATGTACCTTTGCACGTTCGGGCCGGTCTGTTGAGAATTTGATAAATGCTTTAAAATGATCCAGTTTCAGTTCCAGCTGCAGTTTATGAAACTGGGACATGAGCTTGTTTTTCCCCACAGCTCTGCAGGCCACCGGCCAAACACTGTGGTCATCCACACATGGACACTAAGTGCATCTCCATCCACCAGTTTTCATGCGCACGCACACACACACACACACACACAATTTGCACATTAAAAAAAATGGAGCAGAGACAACATTACAAAAAGTTTCGATGCTTGGCTGAGGTGTGACAGTTGATGTTTTGATTGCAAAACAGTTAAGCTTTTACATTTTGATAGTTCACATGTAATTTAGAGATACGTTTCATTTAGAAAGTCTGCTTCAATTGATTACAGCTTCCTTTATTTGTTGCATACTTTCTCCACCAATCAGGTTCTTTCTTTTTAAAGCCACTTTTTATTTATTATTTAATCGAGAACCTGGTCTACACGAGCCACCGAAGAAGGACACAAAAGCAGTGTTGGATTTGACACTACCCTGTCAGAATCTACACCCCGCTCCAGTGAGTATAATGTGTGCACACAGTGTACTTCATGTAACTGAAGTAACCGATTTGCGATACAGCATTAATCTTTTTTATTTTAGCGAGTATAAAGAGTTAGGAGCTTGTGCAGCAACCGCTTCAACACAGACGACTGAGATTAAAAGAGATTCACGCTGAAGGTTAGAAAAAGATTCCTTGTCACCAACATCACGGTTATTCCAACAAGTGGATATCCTTCACTGTCACAGACTATCAAAAGTGCTCCTGATCAGTCTTCCACACGTAACACTTTGATACGAAAGACATGACAGGAGAAAGTTGGTTTTCACAAGCCAGTGCAGGTCAAACACACGGCTGAACGATGATGAATCACGATGCGATGAGGATGACACGACCGACTTCAAAGACTCCGGTGGAAATCACATTAACTTTCTGACAGCATTTTTACACATGGCCGGGATGTGCCTCACGCAGGCCTGGGTGCACGTGAATTAGCACACCCACACACAGACAAGAGGCAGACACATTCATACACACAGGAAGCAAGCAACAGACAGACAGACACACAAGCATACAAAAACACATCAGTCTTTTCTCTTTCAGCTCTGTCTTGCCTTTTCTCTCTCTCTCTCTTGCTTTCACATACAAACACAACCACTCAGGTGAGGTAATTGAATGTGACAGCAAATCCTGAGAGGGTTGTTGGCAGGTTATCAGGTTAACCTGTGAAATTTAGGTTAACCCACCTGACACCAGCAGGTTGGCTCCGACACCTACAGAAGACACGGTTGAATCATTCCAGCAAAGACTGGAGGCTAAATTCAGGAGCCTTCCTCTCCTTCAGCAGAGGCATTTTCACTGTTCATCTTTGAGGCAGGATGACCGTGGAGTAACAAAATGAATTTGATCACACTTTATCAGAGCCGACATAAGACTGCAGACAACTATGTTTTTCAGAAAGGGGATAAAGATGGATTCAATGATATGTGACAGGCCCAGTCACATAAGAGAGGAATTCACCTGCAGGTCCTCACAAAAGACGTGGCTAAAGAAACTTGGTGACTTCTAGCAGGCAAATTAAGCTAGCAAGCAAACAGCTAACACGCTAGTCGGCTGGGAACACGCTAGTGCTAGTTTGGCACATACAGAGCTCATTTCTATTTTCTCTGTGCTGCTCCCCTCTGGCATTTCATGGCTGCCTACATCATTTCAATACGGTGGCCCATACAGGTCAACACAAACACAGAAGCCGCAACACCAATGCAAATTACAGCTACAACGGAAGCGAGCATCAGTCACTCCATATCATTACTATAACTATGAATATGAAAATGAGAGCAAGTATGACAAAAGTACATAAATATGAAAATATAAATACATGGAAACACATTGCTCATTTGTGGCAATCACATAGCGACATTAATCAGTTATCCAGCAACAATGTTTCACTTTCATTAATTGGCCAAGCAACATTTAGCAACTTTTCAAGTGGACTTTAGCTGCTTTCATTTACAGCTTCCTCCATTTCTGACTTTCTGAGAGCCGAAGACCTGATGTTACACCAGGGCCTGTGTTCCATCAGCTTCTGTAACTTAGTGCAATCTCTCACTGAGCATTTCTGAAAAACTAAATCCTGTCTCTCTGCTCTCAACGGTATTTGGCTTTGGGAGCTTCAGGAGATTCAGCTCCAGCCACTGGGAAACAGCACAAGTTACCATATTTGCATTTGATTGGATTTATTTTCCCTCCACACACACACACGCACGCAAACCTACTGATTGTCCATCAAAATGATTTCATCATTCGATGAGGCGATATGGTTACTGAGTGATTAACTTGGAGCTTATTTTTTTATTCAAACACAAAATTTAAAAAGAAAATCTCCCTGAATTTGCTTCTCTAGTCTCATACATATGAAATCATTTTCATGATGTTCAGTGTACTTCAACAGCAGCACATGCAGAGAGAAGAAGATAAACTTCCACACAAGTGTAAAATATCTTTGGGATATTAAATTGCAGCCAATATTGTACAATCTGAGCTGTGTAACATCTGGAAAATCCCTCTCTTATCTACAGTTCATCTCCTCCTTTGAGATAGATGTCGGTCCATAAGGGATAAAGGCTTTCATACCTGGATTTACAGTGTCAGAAACATAAAGAAATTCACTGTGAAAGAAGATGTGCATCACAGTGCAATTATACTTCTCTCCTCTGGCATCAAAGTACAGTAACAGTTAAAATGGGATTGCAGTTGCTGTCAATTAATGGAGTGTGATGATGATCTCCAGCTAAACGCAGCCGTCATAGACGCCTGCCGCCGCCGCCGCGCTCCGTTTATTGACAGCTCCAGAAACAACAACACACCCATAACCAATCAGTCCATGATTCTCATTTCAGCTGTTAAAGTCTATCTGCAAGTCTACAGCAGTTCAGCTGACACCAACTAAGCACATGCATGATGAAATTCAGCGCAATCACTGGGGGGGGGGGCGTTATGTGTTGTTGCTGTCAGCCACTTCTTCCACACAATGACGGAGTTTTAACTCAGCAAGCGCCACTAACATCAGTCCCTAGTGTTCAGTCACTGATGGCAGCTTTGATCTGCAGGATAAAGGTGACTTTGAGGCTATCTGCATGCAGCCATCACACGATAATATGATGATGACAGAAAAATGTAATGATGGAGACGGAGATCAGTCGGAGGAAGGGATGGAAGTTTGCTGTTGATAATAGCGATAGTGATGGAGTTTACGAGGAGGATAAGGAGGAAGAGGAGGTCTGTGAGCTTTTGATCAGGATTATGATGATGATGACGGCGATGCTGTTTGCACTGACAATGACTCCTTCAGATCCTGAAATGAAGAAAGGCCCGTTGAGCCACACTAGTGGCGCAGCGGTGTTGGTCATTGAGTCCCGAGTGAAATATGTCAAACCGCTGTTTGACGGATTGCAAAGATATTTTCTACAGACGTCCATAGAGAACTGATTCTCAACCTCGGGAAGTTCAGGGGGTCGCAAGATTATTTTCAGATGATTAATGAATGAATAATAAAGAAACTGATGAATATTTTTTGAGAATAATTCTTTTTTTTTTTATCCCTCTGAAACTCACCACCTAACAAAGTTGGTTGGTCAGAGACAGAGGCCTTTTCATGCATAAAGCTCTTATTGGACATTCACCACCCAATATAACATCTATGCTGGACTGGAGCACAAGACACTACCAAACTCTAGTAACTGTCCTATGCTTCAAGTTCTGCAGGTTTACTCTGAACTAGGAAAATCTGCCTTTAGTTTTTGTGCACCAAAGACATGGAATGATCTGCAACATGCTCTCGAGATCCACGTGCTCACTGCCCCCCACGATTCAAGATGATGATCTCAAACCATCTCACTTCAGTGTGCAAAGGCTTTCACTGAGTATTGCTCTCCTTTGAATTTTAACTATGTGTATTTCTGTGCATCTCAACATCACTGCAAATGAGGGAAACCTCAATCATCTTTGAGGATTTCAGCAAGTGACAGAAATTAAAGTGTGTGTGAATCTGGGAGGGAGAAATAGTCTCTTCCAGCTTGACTGACAGACTGACTGTGGCACAGCACAGTGGCAGGGACAAAACGTTAGCTCATTACTTCAAAGTGGCTGAATGTGGAGCAGTGGCTCAAGACGCAGACCGAGGAGAGACGGAGAGTGAAGGTGGGTCAACTGAAACACACCGTTACACCGGAGAGTTCAACCGGGAAAATGCAAGGTGCTGACGGCTCTGACAGCAATGTTAGTTTAGACGGAGCGGGTCGCGAACTGCAACTTGTTTGGGCAGCTTAAAGAAAGGTTGAGAACCACGGCCATAGAAGAAGAATCCTACTTATCCTACTGGTGAGTGGATGGATTGCCATGAAATGTTGTACAAACATTCATGTCTTCAACCAAATGTGAAACATTTATCTTTTAAGGAAATTCAAACTTTTTAAAGAATCAATCTGTGAATGATAGATAGGTAGAATTGTAATGTTTATTAAGTTAAATTCAGGGAGTCAGGGATGAGTAATTGTGTCTCCAAAATTTAAAAGGAGCTTGAGACCTTTTCTGTGATCTGTCAGGGAACTGTGCCCTTTCTCTAAGTGACCAACTTCACACTAGTTCTTTGAGTGCTTTGTTGTAAACACTTTACCTCCTGCAGTTTGTCTCCTTGCTGAGAAACCCTCTATAATCATGTTTTTCTGCATTTTAGATGAATAATGGCTGGTTATGACCCCTGCATTATATTCAAGAGCTTACCTGGCTTTGATCTCATTGATCATGCCATACTTATTGCCCGTAATCCATCTCTACGAATCAATACGAGCATTGTGACACTGTGAAATCATCCCTGCCGTGCTTCACACATGCTCATGTCTGATAGTCATAGTGCTGAGCTGCAAAAATCAAAGAAAAGATTGCAAAGTTTTTACCGGAGTGAATTCTCCTCTGAATTTATTTCAAGCTTCCTCAATGTGCATAAAGGGAGTGGGGGGTATTAGAGAGTGGATCACAGGTGTTTGAGAGATAGATATGGCTCTTTAATGCATTTATGCACTTCACACACTTGCACATGCACACAGACATTAATCTGTAGCCAGGGGCAACAGCTGGATCCATTCCCATCCCAGGAGCTAGCGTTAGCTTTGGAGAGCCATGTGGCGTTTGCATATGCATATGTAAACATGCACTCATTGAGCAATGCTGGTAAATTCTATCTGCTATCCGCATCAACAGTGGCTCAGAGGTATGTAGCCACCATGCGTGGAGCTCTGTGTAAATATGCTCCCGTCCCCTCCCTCAGTCTGTTTGGAATTGCAGGTCTATTGTTTGTTTTTGATCGTGCAATTTGCCGTAACAATGGTATCTGAATTTCAGGACAGCCATCAGTTATTGTGTGGCGTGTGTGTGCATGTGTGTGTGTGTGTGGATAATGTGTACATGGTGTGCATTTGTAGATATTTGTGCTTTGTGACTGTTTTGCTTTGAAGCTTGCCGTCTGTTGGAGTTAAATGTCAGACTGATCATGCCTAAAAATATGTATTCTGAAATACATTCGTCTCACAGTTAAATGTTCAGTGATCAAAATAACATCCTCCGCCTCTTTCCTTGTGTGCATTAAAAGAGACATCCATGTTCGCCTCGTGCTCTGGAGCCATAAGGTCCTGATCAAACTATGACGTGCAGTATCTTGCGGTTTGATCCTGCAGAAAAACAAGAAGCTCATCTGATTATTGTAGAGTGAGGTTTATAACCCGTGGGATGCTCACTTGGGAGCATCTGGTTCCATATTACTGTATGTAATATACACATATAGACAAACACAGCAGCCTGCCTTGATGCCAATCTCTCTATTATGGCTTTGATGTGCGTGCGAAGCATCGCTCCCGCAGGACGCGCTGTGCTCGCTCCAGTGTGGATTGGCATTACTGGCATTATTACACACAGAATTATTATTTAGATTTCCTCAGAGGCAAGGGGAGAGGGGAAACTGCACCAGGGAAAGCTGGTATATGTATACTGTATATATATATATATATATATATATATAGTATAAAAGTGTGTTTGTGGGAGATGCAGTTGTGTTATAGTGCACATACAGCTTGTATGTGTTTGAATGCATTCAGAGACATATGGCAAGATATGTAGTGTAGAAGAAGAAGCACCAGACCCTCGGCTATGACCCTGTTGGCTATGGCACCATGAGACACGCCCCCATACACACAATGCAAATGACCGGAGGGAACACACACACCGTATTTCTCCGTCCTCTGGGATCGATGCGCGCACACACGCACACACACA
Organism: Seriola lalandi dorsalis; assembly: GCF_002814215.2. Taxonomy (NCBI): domain Eukaryota; kingdom Metazoa; phylum Chordata; class Actinopteri; order Carangiformes; family Carangidae; genus Seriola; species Seriola lalandi. The sequence goes on from NW_019525516.1 coordinate 169,960, forward strand.
CACACACACACACACCACATTATGCAATATGTCGTGGAAAGACTCAATTCAATGTGAAGCATGGAGGAGTAGGAAGATTCAAAAGACTTCAGAGCCTCATTAAAGGTAACTTGAAGAGCAACACTTGGAAAACCATCAGCGAGTTTGTTCATCAGCCAAGAAAAAGTAGAGAGAGGTCAGGCAATGATCGCACAGTGGCTCATGTTTTGGGCTGAAATCAGATGAGTATAAGATTCTGGATTTATCTCTGCAACCTTACAAGCTCGGCAGCCTTCTGTGATATCATAGATAGTGGGCGAATCTGTGGTCACATACAGCAAACATTACAAACGAACATTATTTTTTTAACCATTTTAGCAGCCGCATGTGGAGACAGTGTCAAAAATAAATGAGAAATTCATTTATAATGAAAAGAAATCCACCATTTGAGTTGCCTGCTGACGGCTATTATCCAGGGCAAACTCTATGTAGAAAAGTAGAGCTGCCGGTAGCTGCGATGCAGCAGACACGCACACGCAACACAGGTGTGTTCCTGGCATTAGACATATCACTAACTTTTATTGATAAGCAGGAAAATGGCAACCGATCAGAAATCCATGTTCAACAGTGTTAGCTTCCTTGTTACTAATTAAATAGTTGCACTGTAATATCTAATAGATGCATCAGTGCTTGTGGCCTCTGCATTCCTGCTGTTTTCTCTTACTATCGATACTCACCGCTACCCTCTGATTGTCAGCAGGAGAAAAACATGTCACATAACCACAGCTAAAAGCAAATTATGTTCAAATGTCAAACTAATAACTGGTAGAGCGGTGGCCAGAGTAGGAGCTACTCATCATTTATCTCGCGTACATTACATACAAGATTACAAGGAGTAGAACACGGCTGTTGCGGTGTAACAACAGAGCTCCATACATCTACGACGGAGGGAAAGTACGGCAGTTCACACACTGTGGCAGGCAGTTATCTAGTTTTGTAGAAGCAAAGGAAGCATTTGTCCTGCCTCTGTTCAGTGATGAGATCTGTCACTGTGATATATTGCTCTATAAAGACCGAACTGGTGACGCTGGGAAAGATATCTCTCGTGATGATGCTTAAGATAAGGTTCTGGTTGGGAACTTACAGCTCCTGAAATGATTGAAGCGGACCAGACGTTCTCTGGAATTACATTTGAGTTGTTCATAGGACATGAAATGGTTTCTTTTAAAATTGTGTGCCTAGAATGACATTTTATTTCTTGAGTTACTGTGCTTCAAAAACCTGACTGTGCACTGTGTTACATTAGCATGGCCACTCATATTACAGTGGCTCTACTTTTGCCCACTACTTCACACTGGGCTACTTTTTGTAGTTTGTCCCCAGAGTTTAAAAGAAGCCGGGAGGCCGCAGTGACTTTTCCTATCGTGTCTCTTCCTGTGGAACAACCTCCCTGACGTCGGACTATCTGACTCTGTTGAGGCATTTAAATCCAAACTTAAAATTCATCAGTATGCTTTAACTCTCCGTCAGTGGCTGATTCTTTTATTTCTTCAGGCCTGGTACCCGTTACCATTCTCCCATAAAACCATACTATACTTTTTATGAATTCAATAAATGTCATGATATATAGTGTGAGTTCATTTGAGCTTTGACTCACAATTTCACATTAAAATTCAAAGATCAAATTAAATGTTAAAGAGGCAGAGACACTGATTTATACAAAAAAAAAACTGTAGCTTCAATAAACCAGAATGCAATGCAATCACGAGACATGTTACCTGGGTACACAGGTGATAAATACATGCAAAAATCTAACATTCATTGTCTGGGACTTTGTCTTTGCACAACTCTGGGAAATGTAGTTAATCAGTAACCAAAGAATAACAAAAAAAAAATAAGCAGGCTGAGGCAAAGTGGATAAAACAAGAGTTAATTATAAGTCTTCATCAGAAAACTGAAACTCACCGACGGGAAACAAAAGTGCAGGAGCTGCAGAGTGTGAGCATACTGTACATACAGAAGGAGCTTCATGTGTTTTAGAAGTGCAGCATAGGCAAATTAAATTAACATGGACAGAAGTTCTTAACCCGTAATTAACCCTCAGTTAATTACACACACAGATGTTAAAGCGTAGACTAAATTATTTCTTTTGACTTGATCAGCTTAAAAACAATAAAAGCTACCAGATGATAAATCCCCTGGGTGAAATCCATACTTTAAATAAATACAATTCGCAGTCAAGTCCTATTTGTTACGGTATTTTAATACTGATATTCTAATAGCGAAGAGGTGATGAGACCTGTCACATCATATACATTTAGATACTAGTATGAATATAGATGAGAACGGGCACTGGGGCAGATTCCCCCTCATTATTCCAGGGTTTTTAATCTCTTACTTCAGGATGAGACAACTGATAACTGTCTGGGTCAGAGGACAAGAACGCCTTGTCTCCACTGGAGCCGATTACCCTACTTGACCTTGACCTATACGTCTCCACAGATGAATGAATTTCTTGTATTTGACTCACTGTGCAGGGCGAAACGGAAAAAAAACAGCATTATGAATTGCATCGTGAGTAATTCAAATTGCATTAAGAACCTCTGTTTGCAAGGATTTTCGTGCGTGTGTGTCGAGCAGATTGGAGCGAAGTGAATTTATTGCAGTCCTCTGCCATCAGTGATTATGTCAGCATGGACAGAAACCTCTAACTAGCTATCATGAGCTCATCTCCAAACAAGATATCGACACCCTCTGGATCCAAATTCTCATTCTGGTCGGGTGTTCCCCAGAGCTGTGGTCTGAAAAGGCCAGGAGTTATTTCCATATTTATTGTGCTGCTTCTGTCCCTGATGAATAAATCAAAGGCGTAGCTAATGGCCTTCTACAGATTCCTTAATAAATCTCTGCTTTAATGCGCATCATTAAGTACTCGCTTGTGTGTGAGGTGGCTCAAAATGCCACAAGTGCTTTGTTTTCATTTACTAAACAGTCATTTCTAACTCTGTTGGTGCAGTTAAGTCTCTCTTTCTCTCTCTCTCTCTCTCTCTCCTTCCATCTTTCTCTCTGCCTGCTCTCCTGCCATGTCTCAACTTTGTGGAAGCAGTCTTGGGGTCTTAATCGTGGTACTCTCCCTGATTAAAACTGGTGCACTAAGCCAATTAGGATGCCCACAGGTGGGCAATTAGGAGAGTGAATGTGCGGCACAGAGCTGAAGTGGGTCAGACGGGGCCACAGGTCGGGGACACGCTCTCCTTTGATTGTGAGACACTGCTCTGACATCAGCTGCAACTTCTCGGCAACAGTCATTAACAGGGCTCCACTAAAAACACGAGTTTGTTGCTTATCCTCAGTTAAACAAACAAACAAACAAACAAACAAACAGAAAACACAAGCAGCGAGTTTCACACTTTGTGTCATGATACCTGCAGCTGCAGTATGAAGACACTAATAAAATCCTCTTCTCCTGTGTCCTCTAAAGTTCACTTATTGTTTCTCCACTTCTCCGTTATCCATATAAATTGTGATGGTTCAGTCGGATTGAAATAAAAGCTAGTTGCTTATTTTGTCCGACTGTTGTTTGGTGCCGGAAAGGTAGTGTACACAAATATAATAGTGCAACTTTAACGGGTAACTCCTTCCTGCTTCACCTCATCCAGAAAACATCCTAAAATTCCTCTCACCGTCTACTTTATCGGCCCGATCAGATGTCTCCACCTCCAGACATTCAACCACCTTCCAGCTTCTAGACTTTATCACCACAGTCAAGCACCTGTGCCAGAAAATGCATACCACACCACTGATGCTTTCCCAGTGCCGACTGACTGTCTCCCAGGCTCCTATTTCTTCTTCTTACATATACCTGGAAAAGCTCGTCTCGTTTTGCATTCAGCTTTTTGCAAACAAAAGGCTGAATGGTTGGTCATTTAGCTGGCTGAGGAAAGACAGCGGCATTGTAGTGCATGTGAAATGGGGATGCCGGGGCTGCGCACATTGTTCACACAGAACAAGAGAATAAGTCTGTGAGCGGTGTTTGAGTTGACAGCTGGAGGTCCTGAATTCACGCAGCCACCACCCTCGCCCTGTTTCCGTGGACACGTTCTCCTCATACTCTCTCTCTTCCTGCCTTACCCCCTCGTTCCTCTTCCTCCCTTTTCCAACTAGAAGCTTTATCATTTCCAAACACACACACACACACACACGCACACACACACATGCACGCAAACCCTCTGTGCCTCCATCATCATGCCTGTGTGTAGGAGGCTCATAATGGAGCATCTGCATGAATAGGACATTTTCAGAATGAGCAGGGGAGAGGAGAGCTACATAAAAGTAGTTGGGCTAAATGGGAACTCTGCTCTGTGAGGCCGAATTAATCATTTTAATATCTGCAACCTTAATTCTAATGCTAAGCTCTGGGTGCAGATACCCAGCTTGTGGCAAGGCTGAGAGAAAATCACACAATCACATACACCCGAAACAGCCTCTTCCTCATCCTCCTCCTCTTCCTCCACTACCAGTGCAAAGAGAAAAAGTTTGAATGTAAGAAACAGAGCCTCAACTTCCCTTTTAAATAATTCAAGAACTGGACAAAAAAAAAAAAAAAAAAAAAATAGAAGAAGTTTTTGGAGACTGAAAGAAATTTCTGGCAAATTCTCTCTTGAAAATCTCCTACAGGGAGCCGCCGAGCAGGCCCAGGTATGAGCAGAAAACGACTCTCTGGAGAGCAGAGCTGAGAAGGTATTACTACAGCGACCGGGCGAGCCTCCGCTATTGTGTGATCTATTCAAAGAATTCGCTCTTCAGAGGATATTAATATAAACTCAGAAAACTCACTTCCAAACAGTTCAGCAGATTCGGTTCAACTCGATTCACCGCTCCAATGGCTGGCTGTATGTACCTACTCAGCACATCTCCAGAGTATTTCCTCTGATGTGTTCAATGTGATTTAATTAAGCAGAATCCTATTCCCCATCAAGCTTTAAAAAAGAGATGCTGTTATTTTCTCTGCCAATAAAGTTAGAATAAAGTTACGTCTTTATTCACTATGCGTTCATTAGATGATTCACTGAAGTTTGGTGGGCAGCTCATCCTCATCCCGTTGACTACATGTTAATGTTTCATTTGAAAAAATAAATAAATAAAAAATGAGTCATCTAATTAAAAACAGTGGATTGTGTTCATCTTTCCCCTAGTTTTTAATGAATGTATGACATAATGAGAGCTTACACTTCCATGGAGGTGAGGCAACGCTTCAGCGGAACAGTTTCAAACTGTAGTAAAACCGTTAAACAAAAACAAAATGACACTGGTATTATCCTTCCACCAGAGCATGAGCAATAGTCGGGTCATTCTGGGAGGCAAACCTGACAGTGTTCGTTTTTTTTTTTTCCCCTCTATGAAAACCAACAGTATTAGTGTTTATATTAAGCCCTCACACATCGGAGTTCATTTGAACAGCTGCCTCGGAGCCGTATCAGCTCTACGAGTGAACAAACAGCCCACTCCACTACAAACAACCGCCACTGGTGGCGTTCTCTGTGTGTGTGTGTGTGTTCTGGGACGAACCTCACACAGCCGACCCACGAACGTTGCTTTGCTCACCGTGGTCAGTCTGAGCTCAGCCGGGATTCGTTGAGGTTAGCGTTTTTTTTCGTATATGAAAACCATGAAGAGATCTGCCTACAAACACTGAACTTGACAAATTTTCATTAGATAAATATAAGCTCTTCCCACCGTATGTAAACACTGCACGCTCTGCATCTGTCTGGTTCTGCCAACAAGTCCTCCAAACTGAAAAACAAAAAACATACCCCGCCTTCATACATGCATACCAGACATTCATCGCCATGGTAACACTAATAAACAGGCAGTTAGGGTTGTGGGACGGTCATGATGACAGCAGCCACTAGAGGTCACCTACATATGAAGCGTAACTAATAAAAAGGAAACCCACAGGTCGTCTTCCCACAGGTAGACGGATTGGCTCAGTTTTTCAGACAAACATCTCAGTTAAAAATTGGCTTTGGGAGCTATTATCAACCCAGTTTTGACATTTATAAGAGGTGACCTGGGAACAGCCATCTGTAGCAGCCTTAAATGAGATGAGAACATCTTCAATCTAATCAAGAATACCCAGCAGAGAAGCAACTTCCTGTGTCCAGTCATCGTGTTACAGCTAATTCAATTCTTTTATCGATCATCACACATCACAGGCTGGTGCGGTTCTGCCTCATACCACTGCAGGTTGCACACAATCAACAAGGGAAAGATGAAGGAGAAGCCGACCTCACAACCTGCATCTCTTTGCTTCTCTCCTTCCCCACTGTACTCACATATGCAGTATTTCAACACAGACAAAAATTCCCAATAAAGCTGTTCTCAGTTATGTTTTCTGTCGTCGGGCAATGGAGTTGTGAAAAAAGTGACTGAAACGCGGCCCATTAAGAGCACATGTCATCTTCCAAATCTTTCCAAGCTGCTGCTCTGCACCTGCTAAAAATCACGATTTAATACCCACAATGTCGTCTGACAAAATCACCAAACGCATAAGTTACAAACAACAGCTGTTGTGTGAGTTTGGATATATTTACTTGTAAAATAATCACTCTGAGAAACAGTTACATGCAACAGAATACCTTTCTCTCCCCCCGCCCCCCAACACAGTCCACAACCTTCGAATGCACTGCTCATTCAGGTCTAGGTCAGGGTTGTTTTTGCCGGTTGTGAACAGTCAATTTGGTCAAGCAGGAATGACTCAACTGACCTCTCTAAAATCCAGACATCAGGGCCAGACCGCCCACCTCACCTGAGCGTACATTGCTACTCGAGTCTGCCTTTGATAATAGCAATCAATAACAGGACATTTGATTTGATTCCATTGTCTGAAAAGTGTCGAGTCACGTGATTTTTTGTTTGCTCTCCTTCAGAGAGAGAGAGAGAGAGAGAGAGAGAGAGAGAGAGAGAGAGAGAGAGAGAGAGAGAGAGAGAGAGAGAATTTCAACAAAATTTGTAATTTCCCTGTGGCTTAACTTAATTTTCCCTTTTCCCCCTTCTGCGTCTTGTTTCCTCTCTGTCTGTGTTTACCCACTTAATTTCTCTCCCTTTCTTCCACTTGGATACACTTGTCTTTTTCTCCCCTCCATCATTGCATCCTCCTTTTTTAAATTCTCATCACTCCTCACCACTTCCCCCTGCTGTTTCTGATTCCTCCCACTTCCGTCTTCTCCGTTTCTTATCGCTATCTTGTTTGCCTCCATACCTTCCTCAACCCCCCCGGTCCAATCCCTCCGTGCCATCTTCCCTCTTCTTTCTCCTCTGCATTTTCCTGCACTACTGTTAGAAGTGGCAGCGAGTCACATCAGTCCTGAGCCAAGCTGTGCTGCTCCAGGCTCCACCATCCCCAGCCAACTGTTCTGCTCTGTTTGGCACACCTGACTGGGCTGAGGTTTTACAACAACGCCACCTTGAAATCCCTGCCATCCTCGTCCTGCTTCTCCTCCTCCTCCTCCTCCTCCGCAATCCCACAACAATCGAACCCCACGCCAGTCACTGAGCCCATTCCCAACTGTCATTAGCCTAATTGTCACACTGCCTGGCTCCTTTCTTACTGCCAAGTGTGGGACTGGTGCACCTGAATGCCAAATACTTAGGCTCATCCAAAAGAGCTACACCCTGCTGCGCCTGGCTAAAGGCAAATGCCCAGCTGACAAATCCCAATTATTGTAACAAAACAGCCCCACATCTCTCCTTCCATTAACCGATGCTTATCAGCTAAAGTGGATCACACAGATTTAATGTGAGCACCTGTAAATGTACCTGTTTATCTTACTGGTTTGTCTGACACACAAGTTCAGTGTGAAAATGGGAGTCAGAGGAAATGAGCTGTTCATCCCATCAGTCAAAAATTGGACAATCAACAGGTAACACGTCTGAATGCAGACACATTATGTAACAACAGCTCGTGGCTGTGAACTTGTCTTGGTCTCCTTTTTGCTCTCTACTGATCCAAATCATGCAACAGAATGACAGAAACCTGCATTGTGGATAATAAAGGTTTCTTCAGTTTGAATCAAAGTGCACAGAGAGCTGGAACAACAGCCATCTACATCATCATCTACAGCCATGCTAGAGTTTAGCTGTACATGGGCAACAGCAATGGTTTGAGTTAAATGTTAACAGGCTCAGAAGGACAACGCTAATATGTTCACCGTCTTACTGTAGCAGTGGAAATGTCAGTTTCACAGGTATTTGGTCATAAAATAATAATAAAATTTTGTCCCGATGAAGGTGCTAAATGAAAAGTGAAGCAATAACTAAGGTTATTAGAATTCATTCTGGGTGGATCTCGAATGTTTGCGCCAAATTCCACCACAATCCATCCGGTTGTTGTCGAGACAATTCACTAAAACCACAAATGGAGGAAAACCAGAGGAGAAGTCAGGGGATCAACAGAGTTAATAGGATTCATCCTCTGGGCACCATGAATGTACAAAATTGGCCATCGAATAGTTGTTTAGATTTTCACCCGGAGCATGTTTTTGTATATGTAACTAAATGGGTAAATACTGTTCGCACTGCACCATGCTTGGATTTCTTCCCATAATATATCTGATGCTTAGCAACACCATGTTAGTAGGTTACAGTCATTTTTTTGTTCCTTTGAAACTTATTCAAAAACTGCAATTGGCTCATACTGCGTGTTAATGTGTCAAATGCTCATGCTTTAGATGACATGTTTTATGTATTACGTCACTTGTACTTCCACACAGGAGAGTTGACAGCATATTAATCTAAACAAAACATAACACCAGTTCACATAGAATTACAATACAAACTTTAAATGGGCCATTAAATGTATGTTGATGTGTTCCTCACGGCGCTACGCATTGCATTCTGTCATTATTACGCCACAGTAATGTTCTACCAACCGTTACAAATCACCTCAGTTACGAAAGAATAGCTGATATTATAGTAACGTGGTGTTGATGTCATTCAATCCATTAACACATTTGACATTTGTAGCTTTATTGGCTTTTGACAAGGTTAGCAGCAATTATAACATAACAAGTAATGATGCTGCTCTTGTGCACTACAATATCTGTCATTGAATTAGAGGACATCAAATTACTGTATTTGCATTTTAGTGTGTGCACGACTGACTGTCTCTCTCTGACTTTAATGTCAGTCATCAAGGGCAGCAGAGGAGAGGAGGGGGAGGAGGCGGTGGGAGGGCTGGCTGTGACAGGTGGATGGATGACAACGATAGCTACCTGTATCTCAGAGCTTTTCTGCACTTTGATCGGCCGCGGACGACTGATTTATCAACAGACAGACAGATGTTATCATCAACGGGAGATACAAGTTGACAAATGACAGTTGGGGGACACGGGATGTGGGCGGAGGTGGAGGGTTAAGATGGAGCATGTACATGGAGGATGCAGGCGGGGGGG
>NW_019525516.1:179440-179796 GCF_002814215.2 Seriola lalandi dorsalis
AGAACCATCGCACAGTTTAACCACAAACATGACATCTATTTACTCGCAGGATAACACTGTGGAAGTTAGTTGTTTGCTTAAATATAGAATCTTTTCTCATTTTGTTTTAATATCTTCAAAGAGATGGTGAAATTTAATGAACATCAGTGTTTCCATGGTGATGTGCAAAGGAATAAAAAGGCCTGGTTGCCATGGGGTTTGAAGCGTATATTGAGTTAAAAGCTCCCTAAATACACTGTCAACACACTCAGCAGTCTCCCGGGACATAACAGGGAGGCTCTTCTCTCTCACTCACTCACTCACTCACACAAACACAGACTCTCTCTAACACACATATATATACACACACACACACA
>NW_019525516.1:179816-188022 GCF_002814215.2 Seriola lalandi dorsalis
GGCGACGAGTGAAACTCGGGTAATGTGGAAAGCAAATGTGAGAAGTTTCAAGGAGAGCGAGGGACAGACCGGCGGGTTAGCAGACAAGTGGATAAATGGCTGAACACATGGAGGGATATATGTGCACATACACAGACTGATGGCTCTAGAAATAAAGATTTAAGTCGGGAAGGAATAGATGGAGGAAGGAGGGGAAGAGACAGGGAGAGTTGCCATGCTCAGTAAACTGCGATAACTGGCAGGATGAGAGAGATGTTCTGCCTCCAAATTACTGACTGCAGCGTGTAAACATGATGCTGGGCAGAACAAAGCTGCTGCTGCATTGATCAGCATGGAGGGAAAAAAAAAGTCACAAGGTGAAACTAAAAGAATAACCAACTACATTCATCAGTCAGACTTGCTGTACTTACATATACCAGGCTCAAAATGTATGGTCTGTAAGTGTCTACATACTTTTGTCCATGCATATGTTATGAGTGGAGATGTGCACGTGTGGCTTTGTACAATATAACAGTGAAAGGAAAAATCACAAAAGCAGCTGCGATGTGTTTTAGCCCGTGTTGCTGATGTCCTCTGAAGCATGAGGCACAGCTCGATGCAACAAGTCGAGCTGGATACACACACACAACACATATATATATATATATAAGCATGCGCACACAAACACACACACACATACACCCAACCCTAGTTGCTATGGAAACAGGGCCCTCAAAAGGGGCAAAGAGTTTTGAAGGATGCAAAAAAAAAAAAGTGCTTCGAGAGGTTCTGACTCGGAGGAAAACAGCTGTATTAGAAAAGAAAAATGTGAGTGTTTTTTTATTTTTTTTGATGCCATCAACAAGTCATGAATAAGTTTATTTGATTTATCTTGCAAGGTAAGGTGTTTGCTTTGTGACATCTTACAGCATGTATTAGCTTTTTTTTTTTTCAGTGCACTGAAGATGGCTTGGTATGCAGCACGGTGGCTTGGCCCACTTCGTTCGTTCGGGGCGCCATATAACACATTTGACTCGACAAAAGGACATTAAAATAGATGTCTAATCCTTGACTAATTCTAACCAAATCCTTTTGTTCATGTCCTGTCACATCAGAAGCACAGAGAGAGGCATGTTCACACACACACACACACACACACACACACAGAGGAGAGAGAGAGGTATCTTATTCCAGGCTTTCAGACAGACCATTGTTATTTAGAGAGCCCCCACCACCAGCCGAACCACCCACCCACACACACACACACACTCCAATCATCCTCCCTCCCACACCACTGCCCACCATCCTACCCGCCATCAACACACACCAACACACACATACACAGAAGCGTTTCTTCAAATAAAATGTCACTGTTGGCAGCACGGGGAAAGCCTCCGAATCAGCATTTAGACATGAAACTCCGACTGAAACCCAGACTAATGAAATTCCTTTGTCAGTTAGCAGCTTTTTAAGGAATGGTGATCCACAAAACTCTTTAATGACTGGATGAAAATCTTGACACATGTGCACACACACACACACACAGATCTGTAATTCCTCTGCAGACACCTGTCACGCTCTGCTATTTGACACTTGGCGGGGCAGCCTGTTGGCGTTGTGCCAGCCGGGCACCCTCTCGCTCCGGCAGCCAAACAAATTAGCGAAGGAGACTTGACCCGCGTTCAAAGAAAGGGCAAAGCCGGGAAATTGGAAATTCGAGACTCAATTAGAGGCTCCGCCGGCTCCGTCCACATTCATAGTTCAACAAAAGTTCATGCACCGTCGACGCTCAGTGACGAAGCATTGACAAGGGTGTGTAGATTCATTTTACCCATTGGTGAATGAATATACAGTACGGGTATGCAAATTGGTCTTTTGTATTCAAGGTGTTAATTACTCCCTCTTTTGGTTTTGATAGCTTCCATTAATGCAGCACAAAAGGTTCTGAAACTCAGAGTCCCATTAACGTCTCAGCACAGAAATATTTTCTAATGTTCTGTTCAGCTGTGTGGGAAGCCAACGCAACAAAATCCCTTGTTATTCCACTCGCAGAATTATCCTCGACACCACCACCCAAACAATGTTCACAATCCTCATCTATTTACTAGAAAATGCACATCCAAGCTCGTTCTTTTAACTTCCTGTAACGGCTTTGTCGATACCCTGTTAACAGCATCTTGACATACAGCCTGTTCTCATTAGCCTGTCGCTTTTTGCCCCCTCTCCTCCCCCCTTTTTCTCTTTTTTTCGCCTAGTCATTATGCCCTATTTTGTCAATCCATTGTCTATTTCATCCACTTTCTCATCTATTTTCTTGCCCCTCTCTCTCTCTCTCTCTCTCTCTCTCGCCATTTCAGAGTACATAAACGCCAGGCAGAGTGAGGGAGCAGGGGTGTTTCTAAACCCAAACAGACAGATAGATTTGGGCTGCTTATTGAATCCATTTGTCTTTGGATTGGCACTAATGAAAGAGCTATTAGGCCGAGAACACATTAGCCTCTGCATATGTGTGTGTGTGTGTGTGTGTCTGCGACTGTGTGTGACAGAAAGAAAGAGACAAAGTGTGAGCAATGAGGGGTCACCTTTCCATTGGCCACTAAAGGCCAATAGTCTTTAAAAGAGAATATTAGTCCTTTCCACTGCAGGGCTCCTTTTAGCGCTCCTCTGGGTGCTATAAGTGTAATGTGTATGGACTGACTGCATCACTTTAATGCTTTTCTTTTTGCACACTTAGCATGACTCATCTTCACAGGTGGGCACAGGATCTGAGGAGGGGTCAGGTCGGTTTCGTGGACCTGCACTAATTACAGTATTTAGATGTTGTAGTATGAGCTGTTTACTCCAGCGGAAAAAAAGGAGAGTGACGAGCCCGGCTGCCGTCCTGTCAGCTCAGATGAACCTCGCTGCTCGGCTGCCTCATTCCCCGCTGACATTTAAGTACAGATGAACCAAGCTTCCCTTCTTAAAAAAAAAAAACAGGCTCCTCTATTACCTCCGTCTGACACTGCAAGACTTCCTCTCTTTATCTCCGTCTTCTCCTCCCATCACCAAAGCAGCTAATTCAATAAACAAACCATTTGTTTCCCTTCTAATCAGTATCTATCTTCCTGATGGAATAGAGTCTGACTTCAGTGATCGTCTCCTGCTGTTTTGGGGTCTTCTTTTCCCCCGAAAACCTAATTCGCTTCAGGTTTAGGCTTGGCGATATGCTCGGCAAATTGGAATTTGAATTAGGAATGAACAGAGTGTCAGCTCAAGGAAAACCCATCACTTCCTACTGATTGCAAAATAACAGGCTGTTAACTAAAACAGCCTCGCTTAAAATAGGTGAGGTTAGTTTTCATTTAGGCAACTTAAAGTTTGGTTAAAGTTTGGGGTGAGGCTTGGACACTCTCTCCTCACTTGGAGGTATTAAGAGGGCTTATGTTGCCAATTTATTTTTATTTTTTTAGCATTAACTTCCTCTTGTAGGAGTCTTGTTGTCAAGGTTACCGGCAGAAAAACTCTACAAAACTCAATGAAAATAAATAAATAATCACATAAACTTTGTCCAAAGGCAGCTTCAGGTAACATGGCGATACATGAGAATGAAGAAGTAAATACCTTCGATTTGATCCTCTTACTTTGCCAAGACGTTAAAAGAACCCACGATGGCAGCGGCGGACAACAAATATCGATGTTTAATTTTAAAGACCTTGTTGGCTTGTCGGGTCACCATGGGGTGATTTAGCTGTAATTCGGTCTGCGGGGGGGGGGTCCTCATAAAAATCAGGGTCTGCAGCTACCAGCCTCTCTAACATCTGCAGTCCGCTGTTTGGTGCTGGGCTGGTATCGTACAGTGGGTTCGTCGCATGTTCACTGGAAACTGTTTCCTGCTATAAGTCAGAGCAAAGTCACATTGAACATTTCAACCATCAGGAAACAAGTGAAGAGGTTAAACTGCGTCACTGGATTTTGAAGGCAGCCCTGTGCAGTAACGGGACTTTCTACTGCGAACTGTCAGACTTAATGTCAAGAATATAAATTCAGTCAGTTCTGTGTTTGTAGAATACCAAACAAAATGGGGCCTTAATGAGATTTTTTAAAAAAAATAAAAAAAGGTTACCAAACCATCACAAAACTATCCAACTTTCTCACCCCTGAAACAGCAGCCACGCAGAGAAACACCCTCACTGGGAATAACGTTTGATGAGCTCTATTGTCAAGGCGCTACGTGATTTCTCAGTGTCTCGCGCTTCCCTTTGGCGGTCTCCCTTAACCCATCTATTACCACATGTAACATCATGGACGAGCTGCTTTTCCCCTCCTCCCTCCCTCCCTCCCTCCCCGTTCCCCTTTTTCTCCCAAAAAATGCCTCATCAAGGTCTGAGTCAATGTGAGCCAGTGAGAAATTAAATTCCCCTAATTAGGCCAGCAGATTTGCCTGCTTTATCCTTCTGCCTCCCAAACCTCCCCTCATCGAGACAAATCTCTAATTAATCGCCGCATGCTGCTGTTGACTATACTTCAGAGGTCGGGCCTCAATGAATGGTGAAGGGATTCTCATGCTTCACTCTAGAAATAGGATTCTAAAAAAAGGCTATTATAATCAGAGCTCTCCTAGTATATGTGTGTGTGCATGTGTCTCTCAGGGGTTATTCAGTGTTTACATCAAAAGGGAAAACTGCTGCAGGCTGTAATTGAGGATGATATGGCTCTGTGAATTTAAGTAAGTTTTGCACGTTATACGGACTGTGTGGCAGACTTTGTATGTGAGTTTCTGAAAACATTGTACATGGACACCCAGGCATAATGAGAACAAGGGGGCAAAGATACAGTATTTCTGCAGATTTCTTCAGCTAATTAAGGATCAAAGTTGCCGCTCCAGCCAACTTCAGAAGTTCAGATTTGCTAACAACTATGGCATCAGTGTCTCAGTCTGCTCCCCTGAATTTACACATAACCAAATGAAAGAATTTCAACAAAAAAAACATCTGAGCTCATGAGCGAGAGTTTCTGTATTTATGCTTTTTCTAGTCGATCTTTAAATCAGGAGGGCTTTTTCCAAGTTCCCTCGAGTTCTTTCCTTGAGTGCTGCAGTAATTTTGGTCCATTTCAGGTGAACTTTTGTTGAACTATGAACAATTTGCAGTTTTTATTTGGGAGAAAAACTCGCTCTCTTTCAGCAATCAGGCAGCAGGCCTTTAACAGGATAGCACAGGGGATATAATGTGGCTTTTTGACACTGATCAACAGAGAAAAGTGCTTTTAAAGTCAAAGTGAAAGCAGATCTTTATAAAGTTATTGAAATAATTACAAATATAAAACAGAAAATACACATTCAGACCTGTGTAATAGGTCAAACCTAACCCAGATAGCAAGATACATCCGGCCTATACCAAGTCTGGCCAGCATGGCCATCAGATGCTACTTCCACATCTGGAAAATCTTCCAGCGGTCAGCCAGCACCAGAAGACACAGCCTGGGATCTACCCAGACATGAAATTATATGGGCCAGATCCAGGCAGTGGAACCGGGTTGTGACCAGAAGTTTAATTTTACACTGATTACTTGTGTGTTGTCGAACAATTTTAATGGATTGTAGTAGAAATACATGTATCTGGAAGATCCCTGAACATCTACTGGAGACAACGACAGTTCTGAATCTTCAGAGACTTTGAGATCATCTGCTAAATGAATGTATGTAATGAAATAATGCAGCTTTTCGGCCACAACACTGATCAAGTTTGATGAAAACACTGTAACTCAGCACAAACCACAGGGGGAGGAACTAAAGACACTATTTGTAAGTTTTGCTATTGATAGGTAGCGAGCATTAGCATCAACAGCTTTTCACTTAACAGTCTAGAACTAATGTTGTGAGTTCTGCATCAAACTTCAGCCCTTTGCTCGGCAAGAGCTGTCTCCAGCTGTGGAAAGCAACTCCAGTGTTAACTCTTGTTTCTATCACGTCTTTTCTTCTACTGAAGTTCTACTGAAGCACGCTAACCAGCTAGCCCAAGCCCCCGCTGTCAGATAGCGGTTCACTGTAGCCTCCAGTCTGCCCTGAAGACGTAGGGCTGCTCAGAGGGCGTATTTTAACCTCTTGTCAATTACCACCACCCGCTCCCGGCAAGAAACCACGTTAGGCAGCAGAGAAAACGAACACATGACCGCTTTAAACTTTCAAACCTTCTAAATTCACTCAGTTTTTGTTTATTAAATATGACACCAAAGTTAAGTAAAGTAAAAACAGAACTAAAAAAAACGACTTAAAAGAATATCAAATATTCAACTTACAAGATCGTCATGGCTTGTTAATTTACAGAGACGTTTTCTTTTAGATTTTGTGAGTTATATCCGAATATTTCAGCACAGCAGCTTCTGCAGTTCAGTAGAGAAATTCAGTCACTTCGACAGCTGCCTCAGGGTCTTTATCCCCTCTGCTGCACCTAGTAGTACTGCAACCTATAATATTGTCTCCTACAATAAGATACGATATGTTTCAGGTCCTCTAATACAACTATCCTGACACTGCTGATTTCCTGCAACAGATTTGCAGGTGAAAGCCTTTACTCTTTGGTCATATTTCTACGGATAAAACACAAATGGAGCAGCCTTATATGGCGACTTTAGGGGTACAGATTATTCTAATGATGCAATCTCACAAAAACACGCACATCCTCGTGAACAGGTGGTATTCAGCAGGCTGAAATGAGCAATTTACCACAAGCTGGTCCAGTTAAGTGTTGGGAGAACACGACTCTGAACACTTGTAGGAGAGAACCTCACAGAAAAGAAAAGTAAGAGAGTGAGTAAAGATCTGTTTACTTGAAGAGGCATATTAAATCTACTCAGATTCAATGTTGTAAGACAGTAAAATATGAAAACCCCCCGAGCAGAGTGGGTGAAAAGATATTCCCACTAATGCTCCATAGATTTACAATGGATCATGCTTTGAATACCAGGCAATACACAAGTAAATCAATTCCTACACCACGAATAAGGTCTATTGTGCAAATACTGTGTATCTTCGCTGACCATGAGCATATAGGAGGTGTAATGCATATCAATCACATTCTCCCCTGCTGATATCCACACCCCACACACACACACACACACACAGTCAGCTGCTGTTTACCCCTGCCCTGCTCCCGTCCCACTAAACCTCAGTTATAGAGCGCAATAGAGAATCCATCTCCGACTCTCAGCTGGTCTAAAGCAATCACTATGATGGGATTCCACTAGCTGCTGGCTTTACATATTCAATCTGTCTCTATAACATCGCTTCCCGGGGTCCCCAGCTGCAGTTGCACTCTGGCTTTACTGTAATGAGTTGAGGACAGCTGACAGAGATGTGAGAGAGAGAGAGAGAGAGAGAGAGAGAGAGAGAGAGCTGCGTGGGTCGAGTGAGGTGTAGGCGTAGCTGCTCGCTGGACTACACAAGGAGTGGGGTGTGCGTGTGTACAGTACGTGAAAGTTTGTCAGTGTGCATCACTGCTTGTACAGTCCCAGACCAGCTCATTTATAAGAAGTAGATGCATAACTTCTCTAATGCACTGTTGACTTTAATCTGCACACACACACACACACACACACACACACACACACACACACACACACACACAAACAAACAAACACCCCCTGAATATCAGATGTATGGAAATAGATTTTTCCCGAAGGGGCGTCTCAGTCGGCCTTTGAGCTGCTTGACCGTGATGTTCCTGCAGCCGACTCTGTTCATCCATGTGTATGTGTGTCACGCTGGGGCCACAGCGGCAAAGGGAAGCTGGGCTCTACGTGAAGCTGTATGTAGTCGTCACCGTCACCATCTCCGCATCCCATGTGCAAATACTGTAAGTGTCCCTATGTTTGCAAGCAGTGCGGACCGGATGGGATTCAGCGTAATAAGCAAATCAGCCTCCTCGGAGGGTTACGGGTCCCAGAGCAGAACCATCGCACAGTTTAACCACAAACATGACATCTATTTACTCGCAGGATAACACTGTGGAAGTTAGTTGTTTGCTTAAATATAGAATCTTTTCTCATTTTGTTTTAATATCTTCAAAGAGATGGTGAAATTTAATGAACATCAGTGTTTCCATGGTGATGTGCAAAGGAATAAAAAGGCCTGGTTGCCATGGGGTTTGAAGCGTATATTGAGTTAAAAGCTCCCTAAATACACTGTCAACACACTCAGCAGTCTCCCGGGACATAACAGGGAGGCTCTTCTCTCTCACTCACTCAC
>NW_019525516.1:188042-188106 GCF_002814215.2 Seriola lalandi dorsalis
GGCGACGAGTGAAACTCGGGTAATGTGGAAAGCAAATGTGAGAAAGGAGAGCGAGGGACAGACC
>NW_019525516.1:188669-189208 GCF_002814215.2 Seriola lalandi dorsalis
ATATATATATATATAAGCATGCGCACACAAACACACACACACATACACCCAACCCTAGTTGCTATGGAAACAGGGCCCTCAAAAGGGGCAAAGAGTTTTGAAGGATGCAAAAAAAAAAAAGTGCTTCGAGAGGTTCTGACTCGGAGGAAAACAGCTGTATTAGAAAAGAAAAATGTGAGTGTTTTTTTATTTTTTTTGATGCCATCAACAAGTCATGAATAAGTTTATTTGATTTATCTTGCAAGGTAAGGTGTTTGCTTTGTGACATCTTACAGCATGTATTAGCTTTTTTTTTTTTCAGTGCACTGAAGATGGCTTGGTATGCAGCACGGTGGCTTGGCCCACTTCGTTCGTTCGGGGCGCCATATAACACATTTGACTCGACAAAAGGACATTAAAATAGATGTCTAATCCTTGACTAATTCTAACCAAATCCTTTTGTTCATGTCCTGTCACATCAGAAGCACAGAGAGAGGCATGTTCACACACACACACACACACACACACACACACACACACACACACACACACACACACAG
>NW_019525516.1:190266-190578 GCF_002814215.2 Seriola lalandi dorsalis
TCATTATGCCCTATTTTGTCAATCCATTGTCTATTTCATCCACTTTCTCATCTATTTTCTTGCCCCTCTCTCTCTCTCTCTCTCTCTCTCTCTCTCTCGCCATTTCAGAGTACATAAACGCCAGGCAGAGTGAGGGAGCAGGGGTGTTTCTAAACCCAAACAGACAGATAGATTTGGGCTGCTTATTGAATCCATTTGTCTTTGGATTGGCACTAATGAAAGAGCTATTAGGCCGAGAACACATTAGCCTCTGCATATGTGTGTGTGTGTGTGTGTGTGTGTGTGTCTGCGACTGTGTGTGACAGAAAGAAA
>NW_019525516.1:191723-191836 GCF_002814215.2 Seriola lalandi dorsalis
TTGGCTTGTCGGGTCACCATGGGGTGATTTAGCTGTAATTCGGTCTGCGGGGGGGGGGTCCTCATAAAAATCAGGGTCTGCAGCTACCAGCCTCTCTAACATCTGCAGTCCGC
>NW_019525516.1:192254-192356 GCF_002814215.2 Seriola lalandi dorsalis
TCGCGCTTCCCTTTGGCGGTCTCCCTTAACCCATCTATTACCACATGTAACATCATGGACGAGCTGCTTTTCCCCTCCTCCCTCCCTCCCTCCCTCCCCCCC
>NW_019525516.1:196329-236465 GCF_002814215.2 Seriola lalandi dorsalis
TGCATAACTTCTCTAATGCACTGTTGACTTTATATACACACACACACACACACACACACACACACACACACACACACACACACACACACACACACACACACACACACACACACACACACACACACACACACACACACACACAGATGGAAATGGAACAAACACACAAGAGCATGTCAATCACCAGAAACAAATCTGATGTAATTATAGATTTCCAAATTAATCAAAAGCTGATTTGCTTTAATTTCTGGCTTTACTATTTTTTTTCCTGGTTAACACTGCATGTCATGGTGAAAGGCGTCATGGCGACTGGGGGGGGGGGGGCTGCTGTTTTGGCCTATAAAATCAATATCCAGCAGCTGCTCAATAAAACAATTTTTTCTTTATTTGATAAGAAAGAGGAAGAAATCGCTTCATGCATCGACCTCACAGATCTTCACAGCTGATTGACAGATTGGAGCCTGACCGCTGATTTTTGTTTCTGGTCCTCCAGCACTGCAGCACAGTCACTATTTATCTGGACATTTTAAATTCATTTGCTGACCTCCACCCAGGTAGGCCGCTGTAAGTTTGCTCAACACTTTTCCCCACTGTGGTTTCTGGAGCAAACAGCTCACAGTAACTTCCTTAAGGCCAGGTCAACGGTCGTCTTTAATCCTTTTAGATCTCAAGTAACAAATCCACATACCTTTTTTCTTGTGGGTCTGCAGTAGCTCAACACTCTTTGAGGCAAAGTGCATGTCCCACACTCACTGCTGCCAAAACTGAACTCGCGGAGAGAGCGACATCACAGAAAAGTCATTAACTCAGTGGAGGTCATTGCTCTACAGGTGCATATCAATGGTACAGCTCTAACAGTGGATCACATGACTACGCTACATAATGATGAACTCAGAGGATAATATCACACATCTCTGCAGTTCCCCGCAGCTCTGTGGAGCTGTGCATGATCCTTCAGCTCACCGCTTAGTTTTTCAGCCAGAAACCTGCCCAGCAACAAACAGCTAATAAAAATGTTAGCAACAACAGCTGATGAACACAGTGGAGCATTCAGCAGCTGAAGAGTAAGATATTTCCTTTAGGGGTTGGAGGGGACCAAAATGGAGCTAAAAGCAGGTTGATTGTTATTTCAAACCTAAAACTTGATAGAATGTCAGTGTCATAGAGACACAGATCTGCGGCGATACATGACTTGATTTTACCTCATTGTAGTCTGTGCCCAGGCAGAAAGTAAAAGCTGGGAGTGGTAAGGGAGGAAAGCAGGCAGCTTTCTAGGGTGCAGATCACTCTTTCCGGTTTAGCAACACCTTGCTGGACAGGTGACAGGTGTGTTTACAGTGTCTGTGTCTAAGCATCTACTGCAGAGTCATTTGACCCGGGTGTAAATGCCGATTGAATCCTTTCCCACTGCCGACAAAAGCCCGATGTTAGCGGGACTTAGCGGGTTTTTTAACCAGTGGAAAAGGGGCGACACAAAGGGAAGAGATCTCAGTTCAGTGGGCCAATTTACACACTTCAAAGTTATACACACACACTATCATACACCAGTTAGACTTCAAAATGTGGGACTCAGTGATAATTACTGTTGGAAGAATAAAAATGAGGCAGATACTTTTCTCCATTTAATGTGAGAAAGTTCTTTTGAGTAATAATAAGTTGCCAGCATCTCCCCAGCTTGTACTTTGTGTCCCTTTTTCCCCTCATTTTATTAGTTTGTCTTATTCTAGTTGAATTAGCTGCTGCGGTCTGCCCACATTTGTTTTGTTTTGTTCTTTTTTATCTATTGGAAAAGTGAATAAACTCAGTGCTTCAATGATTCCTTTTAAATCTTATTAAAAGCAAAGATTGGTTGGTGTTGCACGATTCAATTATGTGGATTCTCATTGTCCTCCTCATCTTTTCTATGAACTCTCTTTCACATCTTTTTCACATTAATTTGGTAGATGCTTTTCTCCAAAGAGACTTGCTCTGTATTTTTCTCCATTGAATAAAGAAAAAGTTAATAAGCAAAAGGAAAATGACTCCATATATCTACACATATCTACAAGTCCAACTTTTCTGTGGATTTATTTTGACCTCAGTGGCGTCCTCTTGGGAAGTGAGCCAAACCAGAAACACAAATAATCCTGCAGTAAAACACCAGACTGTTACTCTCCATCTCTACTGAGCATCAAGGGACAAGTGTCTAACTGGTTTACAACTTCGTCCTGGTTGACAGATCTGCCCCGGCGCACACGGCGACCGCATATGAATTGTTTTAGACTGGCTGTTCATTTTATCCTCCGTTTAATCCCCAGCACAGACGTCCTGTTCCAGCTGTAGGTGGAGCGGTGGCTGTCATCCAGATCAGACAAAGTGGAGACACCCTCTGCCCCGGGCCACATGTAATTACTCCCACAACAAAAAGCACAAGTGAACAGAGGAGTAGAGGTTGCCAGACTCGCTGCAAAGAAGGCAAACATAATCTCTCCTCTTGTTTCCATTCTGTCTCCTTCAGTCTCACTGTCTGTCCCCAAAGTTTTGTCTTCCCCCCCCCAAACTGTCTCCTTCACTTCCTCTCCATTTTTTTCTCTCATATACACAAACATAAATAATGAACCATACCAACACGAGCTCCCTCAGCCTCCACGCATAGACGGACACAAAAAGCGGATTGCCACACAACAACATCCAACAACAGCCCTGTTGGGAGTCTGGGAGGTTTTATGGAGCACTACATGGTTATGTAATTTGAGAGGTTGGCAAAACGAACAGCCCCAGACAGAGCTAAAGTACTTCTGATACACCAGTGTGCTGTGTACACTCACATTCAAGGTTGCTGTTAACAAGAGTCACAGCTGGAGCTACTGTACTTTCAGAAAATCAGTTTGGGGGTTTAACAGCGTTGAATGTCAATACAAATGGCTCAATAATTGCTTCACTAAGAACTGAGATTTCCAACTTTCTGGACTATGATCTATTTTTGAATTAAACTTTTTTTTGAGCAGCTCCCAAATCCCCCAGATTGCCATTTGCATTTTTAGCTGCTTAACAAAGGAGTATGAGTAGTTGGTGTTGTAGGAAATGCCAGTGTGGGATAAATAGTCTCATGAACTAAATAAAAAAAAAAAAACAAACACAATTTTGTAAAGATTTGCAAATAGAGGTTTCTGAAAGTATACGAGTGCTCAGGGATATAAACTGACATTCTGATGTATTAAAAGGATGCTAGATGTGCTGTCGCCTGTCTCTGTGAAAATGCCACCTGTTTTACAAAAACCAGTCACAGACCCGTTAAAAATGGAACAGAACAGCCGATTGTCAGCTGTGATAACGCTGTATTGAAATACTGAAAGGGAAAAAAAATGTGCAGATAACCTGTGAAAACAAGGCAAACAGCCTGGCCGACCTCAGATGGTGTGATGTTGCACTTCTCTGAAATAGCAGCAGTCGCCACTGTTGCTGAGAAATAAAGGTAATTAGCACACGCGACACACACACACACACACACACACATACACACACAAGTGCCATTTGTGCACATGAGCACACAATAAAAGTCTCACGCTGGCAGTCATGCACAGACAATTAAATTCAAAACAGCAACAAAGTGAATGCAAACACACACTAACACACACACACACACACCTTCTTCCAACAAAGCAGCAGCACTTGCAGCATGTGAGGGAAGCCTTGTGTAGGCGAGGAGGGAATCTACAGTATTAAGAGTGTGATATTTAACAGCTTAGCATGCCATCTCTCATGGCGCTAAATCACAAGGATTCCACTCATGACTAAGTAGTTTGGAAAACTTCTGCCATGAATGTTCTTCCCGATGAAAAATCTGTAACTTGCTTGCATTAAAGACGCCGCCTGTGCATATACACACCTTCAGAAAACACACACTTAGCATTCAGTGATCAGTGATTTGGTGTGGAGGGAAAAACTTCCACTTGTGAAACATGCAGCAGATGTCGGCTGCTTTCAAGATGTTCTCAACCTTGATACCTTGAGTTATTTTGTTGGACACTTCCACCATATCTACAATAATACACTTTTGTTCAAAAGGCAATTATTTCTACCAATGATCTGATTATTTAGGACACAATTTTCTTTTTTTCCAATTCTCCTGTAAATCCTCATGTCAAGGCTGACACACCGCTGGATGAGCATACAATTTTCCACAGCTCACATTTTGTGCTTTTATTATATAAGATGTTTTTTTCACACCAAACATTTTGTGCTGTGTCCAAATCCCATACTAACTGTATAATGTTAGAATACTATACAAGAAATGAATTCCACCTTCCAGTTTTGTCCTGAACTGAAAATTATGCAACATGTGTAACTACAGGCATCAGTCAAACGGCCGATTCAACTTCACTTCACAACTAGTTTACCACCATCATCCACAGTATGTTTCAATGTTGTGCAGCTGTGAGTAGCTCCTTCATTTTATTTGTGCATTTCCACAAGTCATTTCCAGTGCAAACATTTTGAGCTGTCATTGTAGGAAACTGAACACTAACAATGGCTCTGCTCAAGTGCCCCAAATAATAATAAGCCAAATAGTCCCAGGTCCTACTGATACTAATACTACAACCTATCTGTAAGCAGTTTTTGAGTAGGCAGTGTGTTCACACTTGAAAAGTGTCAAAATAAAGTATACTACACAATAAGTGTGCAGATTAAAAAACCCTTGAATTTGAGTGTGCTGTTGATGTACGCTAGAGCTCTTTAGCTTTTCCACCACCGATATTTGACATGTCATGAAAAGCACAGGTGTATTAAAGATGGCTGCTTTCCACCCAGAGGGGGTCCTGATATTGCTCATGCAGGCTCACTGGTTTATTGGGACACTTCATTGAACGAGGTTGTCGATAACGTTATTAATTCCTCCTGTGCTTTTCCTGCTGTGCAAAAAAGGTCTGTTTTCCCATAATGCAACTGCACAAACAGCTGGTGAAACAGCTGCAGGAACACCCCAGAAAAGAAAAAAAATAAATTTGCATTTCCTGTTTTACAATAAAATGTCAAGACTGTGAATTTTCCTCTACACTAACTTCAAAAACAGTTAAGAGTTAATATACAGGTGTAACCGCTCCTCGCCACTGGATATAAAATATTAAACAAGGCTACTATTTCAAAGAGTTAGGGTTGTATGAACAGGATCCTCAGTATGTTTGGTGTTGAATTTGCTAAACCGCCCTGTACCAGTAGTTGTTATTATTACAGGCTAGAACGTAATAAATAAAAACCATACCAGTACAATTAAACACAAGGTAAGTACACTTTCAACTTAAATTGACCTTGTGAAAAATAATGATTAAACAAAAATATTTACACTTCAAAATTAACACTTTCCTTGTTTTATTCACCACTATAGAAAAGTCTTGATCAAATAGTTGTTGTTTTTTTTTGGTTATTCAGTTCATTCTTAAGAATAGTTCAAATAATTACCACGGGCTTGGATTTCTAACCATTGGGTCCCATAAGTTAGTTCACATATGAAGAAACAAATCCTTAACAAGCTGATGACACAGTCAGTTACTCACGCGCAGTTCAGAAGAGTCCACGAGCAGGTAGATGACGCAGTAGCAGGTGAGGCGCACAGGTAGATGTCTTGTGTCCTGAAGCAGGTCCAGTGGCCGAGTCTGTCCTCGCGAGCATTAGCAAAAGATGCTAATCAACGCGGTGCTCACAACGGCGTCCTCGTTTCCTCCAGTCCACGGCGAAAACATTCGGCTGGCGTGTACAGCTGACTGCCCCTCACGACGTTGCTAGCTTAAACGTTCACGTTTTACAATCCGAGTTACACTTCTTACAAAGTTAGTGGGAAAACAACAGACGCTGTTAACCTGGCTGCACTTCCGCTTTGAAACTTCCCGGAAAAAACGAGTTACTGAACCGCGAGATACACACGGTTTCTATCTGCAAGATAATATTTGTGCTGGTTCTTTAGAAGTATTTTAGTTGACAAATATTAATCACCTCGACAATGAACTTAGTTTTCCACACTCAGCTGGCTTCACACGCCCCTCTCTTCTTCATCAGGTGCTCCTCGTTCTCCTTCCCTATTTACCTCCAAGCTGATCTCTGATTGGCTAAGAGTGCAGCTCTTCCTGAAACAGGATTGGCTTACGTTACGTCACTCAAAACAAACTGAAAGCACATTGGCTGAATAAACAGAACACACTGTAAGTCACAACAAAACAAAGCATTATGGTAAATGTAGTTGTCATTAGCTTTACCTGCATATGAACTAAAACACTCTTTTATATTGTTGGATTTTGTAGGGCCCTATTGTCTGTGTTAATGTTTCACAGCTATGAGCTTCTCCATTTTGTTTCCGCATTGCATTATGGGACAGTAATGTGCATCTGCGACATGGAATTTTTCAGTATTTATACTAACATTTTTGAGTGCGCTTCATATTGTAACTTTACAAGTGTGAAAAAACTACAAACTCAGAACCAGCTAAGAATGAATGTGTCGTATGATATTGGTGACTGAGATTTAGAGAAATCATAGTAAAACAAGATTTAATGCTTATTTCTAATGGTCTCCCTCAATTTGTCTCATCATTATGTTCAATTTGTAATAATGTTTTGCAGCTCGGGGGCTCCACACTGCAGTTGTTTATTGCATTATGGTATAATATTGTGCATCATCTGTGTTTGATAAGTAACTGACCAGTACTTTTTGTGCAGGGATTTGTGGCTGGATCATACTTGGGTCTAATGTTAATATTTCTCATTCACAATGAACTAAATAAGAATCAACCAGAGACCCACAAGGGACAGTACTGCAGCTCAGCTCTTCACCTCAGCTAATAAAATGTGACTACAATGAAATGAAAAAAAAGAAACTCAATTTTTCTCTAATTTTTAATTTCACACATTCTTTATGAAGCTTCACAGACCCCATTCCCTTGTCATTTTTCTCACCCTGGACACATGTCTTTGGCTTTGAATTATTCAAAATTCAAAAACTCTAAATGTCATTTTGGGCTCCAGACGTGTAAAAGTTGCCTCGTTCAGCCCTGAAGAGAGTCCAGGGGAGGTGGAGGTTGGGCGAGGTCTTTGCCAAATGCCGTCAAACCAAGTCATTTTTCACCTATGATGGCCACCGTTTCATATGCAGCAAACACAGGAGAACACTATTACACATTCATGAGAAGCACCTGTTTGACAGTCAAATGTATTCCCTGCTGTCAATCGTGTGTGTGTGTGTGTGTGTGTGTCTGCTTGTGAAGAGAACGCACACAAGATGGAATCAACCTTCATGTTTCCCATCACTGACGGTGTCATCCTTCATCCTCTCTGTGCACCCCCTAGCGCTCATTTTCGTCACATGAAGGACTCCCCCCCCCCCTTGTATCTGTGGAGAGAGAACAAATGAGGCTGACCTTCGTTTGACGCACATGAGCTAGATCCGCTGTGGCGTGTTTGGCAGCGGCTGGGAATTCTGTCTCCTCTGTACGCTCCATTTCCGCTTCTGAAGAGCGGGGTGGGTGGGTAGTTTCTCTCTGTCCGTTCTCTCCAGCCTTTGTCTAAATCTCGTGGTCTCAATTTTCCTCTCTTTCTTTCCTCTTTGCTCTTTTACTTCTCAGCTTCTTCTTCTCCTCACATCTTTTCTTTTCTCCTCTCATTCTGTTTCATTTCCTCTCTTCCTGTGCTCTACATTTGTCATTTTCTACCCTGTTTGCTCGACTGTCTGTGCCTTCCCAACTTCTCTTTGGCCTCTTCTGCTTTCTGCCCGTGTGCTCTGGCAGAACAGAGAAAAGTCTCAGTGGCAATGACAGGGGTCACTGTGCAGGGTCAATGATTCCTACCTCAGAGCTAACTGCTAAACATGTCATGTTGTAGCCAGAAAATGTGAGCGAGTGAGATGAGGCAGAGGGAGACTGGAGGGATGGGAGGAAGCCCTAACTGTACGGCAGGCTCTGTTGCATCAGGGTCATCAAAGACAGTCTTCCTCCTCCACCACTACATGCAACCCTCACTTTTCTTAAGGGTCATCAGTTCTGGCCATAAAAACACCACTTCCTGTGATTAAGTGTCCAATTACAATCCCATTCTCCTCCCACACCTCCTCAAACCACGCTCTCAGCTTCCGTTATCCAGTCCAATGGGAGGAATCCCTGAAATTACTGATCAAATTTACCTTGGGGAGCTGTAAAGGTGTTCCGTGGTCACTACTGTCATCAAGATTCAGCTTTGATTACGTTAGCATGTTCTGGATCACCAACAGGAGAAAACCAGCCTCAAGGGCCCAAGAACTCCAATGAACCTGAAAACTCCAAGCTCACTGTGTCGACCGGTTTGTGCAATGTGATGGAAACTTTGTTTGGAAATGTGCATCACTAAAGCGTATAAACTGACATGAAAATGGCCTGAAGGTGCGTCTCTACCTTAACATGCTTCATTGGATCAAAATCTAGTTTCAAGAACGTTTATTATTTTCTATTCGGTGCTTATATGTTGCATATTCCTAAATAGCTGTTTTCTCCTTTTCTTTTCATGCAGTGCGAGAAACAAAAGCACAGTTTTAGGAGCAGGTAACACAAACACAAAAACTTGTAAAGCTTTTCTCCACCAGGGATCGATCTTCCAGAATGAGTATATTTAAGCTAGTTTAAAGGAGCTATTTGTAAGTTCTGCTGTTGCTACATAGCCAGCGTTAGCATTAGCAGCTGTTTACTCGTCAGTCTAGTTCAGCATCAAACGTCATTCCTTTACTCGCCAAGAGTCGTCTCCAGTGGTGGAAAGCAACATCTATATGAACTTTTCTCTCTATCACGTCTTTTCCTCTACAGAAGTTAGCGTGCTAACCAGCTAGCCCCAGCCTGTCTCGTCATTTTCTGATAGCGGCTCACTGTAGCTTCCAGTCTGCCCTGAAGACATAGCGCTGCTCAGAGTAGCATATTATAACCTCTTGTATTATTATAAAGACAATGAGACAATCACCACCGCGAGGCAATCACTAAGAGCTGCAGAGGAAACGTACAAATAGCCACTTTACCGGTCCGTATCTTACCTGTCGTTTACATCGGATAATACTTGCTGTAACTTTCCCTCTGGTCTAGAGATCTTTTTTTTTCTTTTCCACTGTACTTATGACTGTTTTAATATTACCATTTTAAATCTGTTGCCATATTCTAAAAAATCTTTCATCACTGACCTGAGGACGCCCAATCCACCAGCTGAGCCTGGATTAGCGTGAAATACAATAAGACACGGCTGTGAAACGGGAAAGAAAAATAGACTTTAACTTGAACAAATATAGCTACAGTAATGATAATGTGTTCGGGCGAAGCAAAAAGCAGCTGTGATGGGTTGGGTTTTGTGACACTGTGCACACATGCTTTTTGAAAATCCCTGCCAGCTTGTACTAGCAGAGAGGGTTATGTCATAGAGCAGATGTAAGAAGTCCTCTAAGCTATCCAGTTCCGACTTTGAAGGCCAGAGGTGTGAATGAAGCCTGTATGCTTCCATAAGTATGAGTGTGTGCACGATGTTTCCCTGCCCTCCAGACAATGGATGCTGAGATTGGTTTCAGCCCCTGTAACCCCGGAAAGGATTAAGCAGGTTGGAGAAAATCCCCAATAAAGAAGTAAAACTGAGATTTCTAAAGAACCAATTGATGATGTTGTCAATGACCAGAGGTTTGTTGGCTTCTGGAAACATGTTTTCACTTATTATTATTATTATCATTGGTCACAGATTCACCAAGCCCCTTTCAAATTAAATCTACAACACAAGAAAAGTGGGGAGTATACAAGTATAAAGCAGCCAAAACTGTAAATACTCAAGTGAAGTACAAGTACCTCAAAATTGTACTATACAGTAACATTCGTCCACCGGCTCATTGTTGTAATGAACGTTGTCATTGTCAAGTTTTCAGGTTTCAGTTCTACTTCTGAGCTGATACAAGTTCTCACACTTCTGCGAATGTCCCTGCCATCGTTGGCAGTCTTGTCATTCGCTCAAAGCAGCTGCAGCTCGCCTCCCCTCACCTTGCACTTCCTCCCCCGCTGCGGTTTAAGCGGTGCTTCGAGGTGTTCAGATCAAGCTTCTGGGTTGATCAAAAGAGTGCCGGAGGGGGTTTTGTGAGGGACTGTGATAGCTTTGAGAGGCAGGCAGAGCCCACTTCAGGACCCGATTGCATTGTGAAGGGGAGGCAGCCTGCAGGTAAAGGAAACAAAGTCAAATGAGAGGACAAGAACAAAGGGAGAGCCTTGTGAGAAAATGCTGCCTTTCTATAGCGAGAGCTGAAGACCAAGCTGGAGCTTTCGTGACGGAAAAATGGGAAAGCTCCTGACAATCCATCCTACCTGTTTACCTATAACATTATCTTCAAATTAAAACGGTGAGCCACATGCTTATTTGTTTCTCTGTCCTTATCTGGGCCCGAACATGGCGAGAATCAGCATATCCTTTATCTGCTTAAGTTGATATTAACAGTGCTGCATGTTGCTTTAATGCTGAAGAAGTTTATAAACAGCTTAGGGATAAAGCACACAGTTTATTTCCCATGTTCCCAGAACTGATAGCATATTAATTAACATAATCCATTACAGCTTAACGTGGGATTTCATTCAGATAAGATACAAGAGAAATTTATCCTCTGTTCAGAGCCTTAGGTGATCCATTTTCATGATCTACCCCCCCGCTCCCTGTGACTACAGGTCATGCGAACTTTTCTTGACGAAACAGGCAGGAGTCAGTGCTCAAAATGGAATAAATTGAAAAAAAGATGAAAGGAAGAAAAATAAAACCCTGAAACAATCAATTTTCTTACACAGCGCTTTAAGATTCAGCGACAGACAGCAGCAGGGAGAGCTGGGAGAACAATCCTCCGAAGGGCTGGCTCTCTCTGTCTCTCCTGCCTCATCCCTGAATAGGTAATAAACAGAGGCAGCCAGTGAAGGGCTGAGTAAATACAATGTGCCAAGCAGGCCGAGTCTCAAGAGACGGAGAAACAGAGGATGAGGCTGTGATTGGAGGAGGGCGTGAGAGAGGCAGAGGGGGGGGGAGACGGGGAGGGAGGGAAGCAGTGTGAGAAGGATAAAGGTAGACAGATGACTGGGAGATGAAGACAGGATAGAAGAGATCAGAGTAAGGAGAGAGATAGAGAGCAAGAGGCTGGAGGAGAGCAAGATGAAAGGGGGTAACCAGTAGAAGAGAAGAGGACGGGGGTTAAGAGAAGAAGAAAAATGGAAGGAGAGGACAGAAATCAGACACAGGAAGAGACGGCAAAGAAGGTGGCAAGGCGAAAAAAAAAAGCAAGGGGATATGTTAGAGAGAGAATTCTGAAAAGAGACAAGGGGGGATAATAAGCAGGATAGAGACAGAGATAGATTGAGAAGGTGTTGTTTTCTGTGCCGAAAGTAGCATTTAATCATCTGCAAGGAACACGGCGAACCTTCGTTTCAACTTCTGCCGGCTGGAGAACAGGAGCCGTGCGAATACGACAAAAAGTTGCTCATGCTCACGTTTTTTTCTGACAAATAAACCAAAGCCTGAAATAAAAAATTAAAGAAACAAACAGCAGGGATGAATCACTGGAAACCGACACCAGAAACAAAACCAGAAGTCTGAGTTCAAGCAAAGGAATGCGACTTCTGCTGCAGGGATTCAGGCGAGAGCCACATGTTCTAGTTTCGACATTATACAGTGTGAAGAAGAGTCAGCAATACTGTCATTAAAAAGCAACATGTATTAATGAAAAACAGAATTAAATATCCCACTACTATGATGCACAAGGTTACAATACTTCTAAGAAAAACTTTCTTCTTCAGGCAGAAACACTTTGGTCATGGAATTTAAAATTTACCGCACATGGTTATACGGTTAGATTTTAGCAAAGAATATATTTATAACATATTTACCTGCTGTATTCATTCATACACACCACGCTGCTAACAGAAGCACGAGAAGCTAGCTCACTTTCAATGCAGCTTGCATAGATAAGTACAGGAAAAGGGTTTGTGTCTGCAAGAACATCCAGGTGACGACCCCCTGCTACAGTCATGACCAATAGTCACAATGGACAAAAATACCAGAATAAAATCCTTGAATTACAACCTGTAATTTCCAGGCATGAGTTGGTGTTTATGCCCTATACGTAACAGATTGCACTATTTTCTTTCTTTTTTTTTATCAGGAAATTGGAGTATCGGAGGGTCTCCTCTGTGATCCTGCAAAACGCCCCATGCAGCAATCAAAAACAGCAAAGGCTTAAGTTACTGTAATTACTGACGGAAGCGTTTCTGATAGATGCAGCTCAGCAGAGCTGGTGGAGAGTCCTCAGTCTCCGAGGAACATCTGCCGTTGCCCTTCTTACAAGCGTAAATATACGGCAAATGCTAATCTTGGTTTCTATTAGGAAGCTCCGTCCTGAAGGGCCTGTTGTCTGTAGGGTGCCTCGTTTCCTTATCATCATAATGAACATGCGTCCCGATGCCAAGCCGGCATTGTCTGTGTTGAACAGATAGAAGTACTGCTTATACAGTGACCTTGTTTAAACCAGGGTCCCTGTCTCCTTGATGTTCCTCACACAAAGGTAAGAGCTTGGTAATTACATACAGTCCCGTAAAAGGACCTCCATATATTCAAAAAGAGAGAGGCGAGAGAGCGGCACAAAGAAAGAGTGGACAGGGATGAGGAGGTGAAACGTGGAAAATGTATTCATACCGGTTTACTGGTGGACGCTGTCACAAGGGAACGGTCTGGATTCTCTCTCATGGACCCTGAACCTTTCATTCTCGTTTGTTGTCCTGTGGCTCAGGAAGTAGAGCAGGTCGTCTGCTGACCACAGGGTTTACGATTCGATTGGAAAAACACTGAGTTACTCACACAGTCTCTGACAGTACAGACTATATCATTAGTGAGCGAGTGATGATAAAAGCCCTATTTATTTAGTGCTATTTTGTTGGTATCTTTGATGAATTGAAAGAGAAAAGAAAGAAAAGATTACTTTATGAATTACATATATTTCCTCTGTCACATTGTCAGAAGCTGCTCTCCTGTTCCTGCACTGCATTCATCCAGGATCTTTGCTTAAGCAACTTAACCTCTAGTGACTCTTAAAATAAGCAGCATCTTTAAGTCGTAAGAAATGTGATAAATACCGTTTCTCTTCAGTTTGTAGGGAGGAGTATGAGTCAAGGATTTTTACTTTTATCTTTGACAAAGCCTGAAAAATACAGAGCCTGAACTACACTTAACAAAAATAAATTCACACAGATATTTTTGCTGCAGTTGCTGGTGTTATTGTAGGGACATATTCACACACATAGAATATGTCAGGAAGCATGTAAACAAACATAAGACCCACACTGAAACAACAGCCTTACCATTAAAGTTCCTCTCCAGACATGTTTTAAACTATGTCAAAATACTCTGCTGCCGAAAGGAAAACTGGGGCTGGAACCAAATCTACTTCCTCACGGAGAAAATTTGTTATCAGGCCTCCTGTCCTGCACACCGCCTCTGCATGCGCCAGGTGGACAGGTGAAAGATCAGCGTGTATCAAGATGGTTAATGGAGGAAACAACGGCGAGACTCGGCCACGTGTTTGAGCCTCAGTCAGACTCAGACTCAGAATCTGTTGAGACCAAAATCGACGACTATCCGACACATCAGAGCTGTTAGCGCAGTTAGCATCTTTTATTTGTTTATGTTGTTTGTTAGCTTGTAACTTGTAACTCGCTCGCTGTACCGACAAGGTTTTGAGTTTACTTTAGCCACGCCCCCCCGTCCCAGCAATTAGATGCAATTGGTTCCTCAGGTTTGTGACATATGAATCTCTGGCTGCCGGTATCCATTTTTATGAGCCTGTCATCGGTTCACCGGAAATATGAAGTCATGGCATCGACTGCATATTTTTGCTCACGATCCATAATGTCTTGTATTATATTAAACGTGTTAACAAGGTTTAAAACTTGAGTTTCTTCATCGGAGGGGGTCTTTAACCTTTACTTAAGTCTTTAAATAAGGCAACACAGTCTGGGAGGAATAACTGCCTTAGAAACTGTATCAACTCTAATTACTGTCAGTGCTGCTGAAAATGTGAACTCACAATCTGCCTACAACCATACAAGCCTAGTCCTGTGTGCTGTGAAGTTTAGAGTGAAGAAGAAGATTCTTCTCTTGGTCCCTCATATGTGTGTGTTTTCTTTTCCCTGGACAGGTGGGGACCAGGATTTGACTCACCTGCACCAGCAGGACTAGTCTCTCGCTTCACCCCTGCACCAATGCTTTCTTGGCATCTTCCACCACCACCGCCATGTGTGACATCATTTGTGACCCTCCAATTTCCTGTTACACAACAAACCTACCAAATTATAAGACATGTCCTATGAGTTACATCCAGGTTGAGCATCTCGTAATATGTGTATTTTGACACAATGAGGTTTTCACCACGCCACACTATGAAAACAGGACATGTCTGCGTCAGTGCACTTGGCTTGCATGCGGCCAGTTGTGTGTATGTGTGTGCGTAATATCTAAAATTGTCAAAAGCAGTCACCCAGATCCCGAGTGGGCTTGTTACCAATTTTCTGGTCAATGGACAATGAGCATTTAGTCCACTGTTGCCATTCTTCTCTCTGCCGACCCGGTACAGCGAACCCAGCAAAGATAACAACCACACAACAAAACAACAAAACAAAACAAAACAAAAACGGCTGGATGGTTTGAGTAAAAGCTCAGCGACTGCTTAAAGAAGCAGTAACAGTTAAATAACCATTCGACAAATAAAACAGAGGGAGGGCCACAGACGCTCAGAGAACGGAACTCACAGAATCTTCCCATCCGTTTATGGATATTGTTCACATGCAGAATATAATGTGAGCGCTGACACGTTCATCTCACCATATAAACACATGCAAGCTTTAGCACACACCCACTGTCTGCATTTAAATTACATCATAAACACCTACTGTGTGTACCTACACATGCGTGAATGCATACATGCACACTGACACACAAAAGCTTACTCTTGCAGCAGAACTGCATAATGGCGTTTTGCCTTCATCCATATACGGAAGCAACAGGGTTTCCCCAATGACAACACTGATACACAGGCATTAGTAGTGTGTGTACTGTACATTCTGTACTTTATTGTTCACCCCTCTTTGCTGTGACACTGATAGATAAGGCCTGACTGCTGACTAAGGCGAGGACACAAAAGTACACGAGAACAGACATGGCAAGACAACACTGTGGCCGTCATCGCTCCGGTTCCCCCGGGTGCAGAGATTCAATTTCCTCCAGCGTCTGGAGGCTGGTGGGGTGGGGGTGGGGGGGGTGCAGATGCGGCCATTTAAAACAATATTGATGTTTCTGATCATGTGAAACTTCCAGAGTACACCTGTCATGTCAACCAGGAAACCTCTTTGTGTTTTGTCCTGCTGTCAATGAAACTTTTATATCATCATCAGCACCTGGAATGGCATCAAGCCGCAGAACGAACGGTTTGACTCCTGGCGAAAAAAATCCAAATTCAAAACAGCTTTGAATAAGTGCAAGAGAAAAAAGACCTGCACTCGCTTCAGTTTGTCTGGAAGCAAGAAAATCTAAAAAGTTCCCTGCGGGACTAAAAATGTTTAAAGGTTTAAAAGTGTCCTGTGGAGTTTTTCCTGTAATCCAACAATAGTTCAAATCCAGTGTTATTCACCAAAAACACTGAGGTTTAATAAATGTGTTGAGTGCATCAGTGTGCCCATAAAAAACTTAGCAAAGCTCAGTTTTTAAATATTTTAAATCCTGCATTGTTTACATTTGTGTTTGACAGAGAGCTGTCGCCCTCGTCTCTTCCTTTGTCGGCACATCGCCGCACTTCTTTGTGTGTCAGTGCTGCTGACTGTCTATCAGCAGATTAGTGTGAAACAAGCAACAGGATTGTGTAAACAATCAATCAAAGATGGTGGTGACCCGAAACACACAGTGAAAACATTCCTCCATATCGCCAACTAGTGGTCAAAAAACTCCACAGGCTACCTTTAGCCGCTACGATCAGAACACACCCAAATCGCGAGTTGAATTATGGGTAATTTAGGTGCCAGGTGGAATAAAAAAAGACGATATTTCTGATTCTACAGCATCGATTTTGATCCTTTTTTTTTTTTTTAAACTGCCCCTCATGAATCTGACAACGTTATATGATGTTGGAGAAGACTTTTAAAAACAGTTCTCTATGAATGATCCTGTGCATAATTACTGTACATCGCAACAAATACAAAGTGGGTTTTGTGCAGAGAAGTGGTCACAGAGCCAAACTGACCCCAACCTTCGCTAAAAAAAAAAGGCTAGGTGTTTATTATAATACAGAGACTGTGTGACAATGTTGTTCATCAGTGGTACAGAATATATTATGGTGCTGTGGGCTGATTCTCCTAATACATATAAGGCAGTGCTACACCTACAATGTCACCAGTTGTACTGTTTTACTGTATCACAGCAGAAAATAGTCTTTAATAAAAAGAATAATGATAGAAATTCATGTTTAAGTTACATAACATGTTCAGACACCAGTGCCATTTGTCAGACTGAGAAAAAAAAGCAAAAAAAAAAAAAAGAATTTCGTTGTTTTGAAATAATTTCTTCAAAAACTTTTGAAAACATCATCTTCGTCTTTCCTTTCCCACGTTGTTGTTTGAGTCGGCCGGCGCGCCACGCTACCGTGACACAATCTCTCTGTAAAAGGTCTCAGTGAAGTCTGACAACAACAGTTATTTGGCGGCATCCTTGTGAGAGTTTCCCCGCACGGTGTTTACCAGTAGCTGGATACGTGTGAGGGTCATTTCTGTGTAAGAATAACAACTTAATTAAAACCCACAAGCTTTGTTTGTTCACCTCCCTCCGTCGACAGTGAGCGGTGTTTACCATTTTGCGAGAGCCGACCCTTTGATTCAAGTTTTCTGAAACCTTCTCACACAATCACTCCGCGTTTGAACACGGTCTCCGACTACTCTTGGGTAATCCATACATATGCATGAGCTTCTGTTTTACACACACTTGATGCTCGGCAGTCCTCTCCTTGCACTCTAACAAGCAGCTTTTCTTCAAGTGTTTAGTCATCGTTAAAACATTCATTTGCAACATAACGCTGCATTAAAGACACATTAGTTAAACCGTCTTTAAACACTCAATTTTTCAGTACAGCCGGTCGACCTTTGCTGAAGACCCTTTATTCGTGTGATGTACTGGAGGTAAACCCACAGCTGACCGATTTATTTGAACGGTAAAATCGTGTTTCCCTACTTTTCTTATCAAAAAACCTCTATGACATAATCTCATCACACGGATCACAGCAGGTATTTGAAACTGATTTCAGACGTGGATGTGAGGAGAGATATTGTTCATATTGTTCATATAAACTCTCAATAAGGGACTGTACTAAAATTTTAGTCACAATGAATTTATATTCTAGTATTTAATTCTACAGTTAAACATCTTTTAAAAGTCAAATGGTTCATGTAAAATTAAATAAACCTTTATTATAATTAAAGTCTGGCCTTTTATTGAGTATCTCTTTGTCCTTAAATAGAGGGTGGCTGGAATATTCATGATTCTGTTATTTGGAAATTTCTAATTCCACTTCTAATGTGCACTTGGGAAAAAACAACTCAATACTATTTTTCTTTCTAAGTCATGGTTAAGGTACTAAGAAAATGTTGATTACACCAGAGAGGTTTTTTGCTTTTTCAATAAGGGAAATATAATCAGACCATCACCCAATACTTTTCATACAGTCCCTAAGTGATTTTGGTTTTATCAGTGGTGTTGAACCCTAATCCTTTAATATTATCATTAAGTGGAATTTAAAACATATTTGTGATAATTACTGCATCCCCCGCAACATTAAGATATGTTAAGATATACTCTTTCTGCAGATTATCTGTAACAGCTGTAATAATAATAATAATTATTATTATTATATAGCAGAAGTAAGAAAAAGGAATGCCCATTGCCTGGTGGTCCACGCCAGAGACTGTGATTTACCCTAAAATCTAATGGCACCATAACGCTGACACATAAGCTGAAAAACAACATTCATTCCCCAAGAGAAAACGTTACCCCTCGTCACCCTCCTCTCCCCAACCCAGAGCAGGAAAGCAGCTACAAAACACTGTAGGCACTGTGACCAGGACACGCTTCCACTACAAAACTGAGTAGAGTAAGAAAAAGGAAAAAAAATAAAAATAAAATAAAATAAAATACATCCCCATCATCTCAGTGTGTTTGAGATGAAAGAGAGCAGTCCAGGCTAGTCCATGTGCGGTTTACAGAGAGTCCTTTGGTCTCAGTGAGGTAAGAGGTGCTGTATGATTGGGTCCATTGATAGGCAACCTCGGGGGGGGGGGGGCAGTTATCCTTTACTCAGCCAGGCAATGCACAGAAACGTTTACGTATTCACCTCGAGAGGAATGCGAATGTGAACGCATCCATCGCCCCGTCCTGGACTGAGGCTTTTCTTCTCTTTGTTTGTTTTGTTTTTCCTCTGTGAGGCTTTAAAGGTCCGTAACTCGTCCTTAACGTCCTCACACACAGTGTCAGTCAGTGTGTCATAGTCCAGACACACGGGAACATTGGCGTCCTCTGCCTTTACAGTGAGAGATTATTAGTTCCAAGGCTCCGGGGGGGTTAAAGGTCTCCACTCTGAGGTTCTGGTCTGGCTTCCTGGTTGCGGCTGCGGCCCAGTCTGGGGAAACGGGATGACGTTTTGGACCGGGGCGTCTTGGCTCCACCGTCATTGGCCTGGGGCGTGTCTCTAAATGAGAGAGAACAGTGGGAAGGAGAAAGAAGAAGAAGAAGAAAGAAAAAGTTATGGACTTTAAACGAGCATCTGGTGAAGTTTATTACCAAGTTTATTATTCAAACAAACCACCGATGCTGCATCTGGAGGCTGAAATGCATCATTTCCCTTCGGCAAGAGGATTTTTTTTTTCCTGGAAACCAGACATTAGCGAAAACAGCAAATGGAGAAGCTTTAATCAACCGAATAAACTGATTCACAATTATTCTACATTATTGCAAAAGGAGAGCAGCAAAATGGCACCGGCTCTAAATGAGTGTTTACCTCCCGTTAGTTCCGATTTCTACATCTATCAAGCTTTTTTTTGTTCTTGCACAGCTAATGTGCAGTAAACTATGATAATGGTGGCAGATTGGTGAGAAATTAGCAGTCTGTTCTTTTGTGTACCTCTGTCTGAAAGCAAGGACCTATTGTTTCTTTGTTTTAACTGTAGATTAAATAAAGGTCAGTACGGCGCCGCTAACATTAGCCAAAGCTCCGCTAGCATCCAGGAACAAGCTTCCACACAGTGATGAAATACGACACAGCGGATGGGGAAGTTGTGAACCAATGTAGTTACTAAATGATGTTTAGTATCAGTGTTGTAAATAACACTTGGTTTCTACTGTTGGTAGTAAGTTATGTAGTTGGGCATGTTAATGTTTGCAGCCTCTGCTCGAGCAGATAAACACTGTTTGCTTCTGCTCCAGCCCTGGCCGTGAACATCACGAATATCAAATAGTTAATTGAAAACATGACAATTTTTTGGGGCTTTAATATCTTGATATGGAATTAATCTTCTAGCTTTCAACACCTCCCTGCCCTCGCCACCACAAGACATTATTTGTGACACAAGGAATCAAATTATAGTCATTTCTAATCTTATGATGATGTTTAGGCTTTCTCATTACTCGGGAGGAAATAATCTTGGCCACTTGATGACATCATTGCCCTGGTTACCCTGACGACCGTCTTCACAACATGAACCGCTGATCCCCGAGTCTTATCTGATAACGGTGAGGATGAATGAGAGACACTTGTGGAAGGAAGGAAATGAAAAGCAGGGCGAGTGAATGCCTGGAGTTAAATGCTTTCTTGTTGTCTGGAGCACCTCGTGTTCCCCTGCTCTCCCTCTGAAGCATTTCATCCCCATGACAGTGACCTCTCACCTGCCGCTTGTGATGGAGCAGTGAGTCTTTAGAAGGAGCGGTGAGATCAAGTGCTTTCTTTTTTTTTTTTTTTTGACAAAGAGGTTTTCAATGAATATTAAAAACAGTGAAGAGGCAGACGGCATCTCCCAGCTGACGTCTCGCTGGCCTGTTTAATGACACACCCAAAGCTACTGGAGCTGTGATTAAGGTTATCTGGGACATCTGGGTGGTCCTGTGATGGGAGTTTGATTCCCACGCGGGTGACACGTGTTAAAAATAAACGCGCTCGTGGTGAGGTGCTCTGGCTCTCGGTGTCACTGCCAGCCATATGCTTTCATGTGAGGCAGCGGGGGCTAAAAAAGCAGCACAGTGAGAGTCATGTGAAAATAGGCTGAGACACGGAGGAGACACTTACAGCACGGTGCTGTAAGAACAAGCTGCGATTCAAACTTAAGTATGAGAAATGTATTTCTGCAAAGTGTCGGTGTCATAACCATCAAGATCAAACAGGAGGGTGTGATCATCCAATCGCGGGAACGACCTGAACTTTGGTAATATGATGAACATTATTCCTTCTCGTCTGGCACACAATGTACATTTAGCAGTGACTCAAGTGCCACTTATTCTTCTTTCTGCAACCAGGGAGGGAGGTTCACTTAGGTGCAGTCACAATTTGAATTTGACTGAGGTAAAGCCAAACAGTTATATCAGCAAAAATCATACTAAACTGGGGGCAACATGCAGAGCTGAGACTGCAAGCCATCTCATTTATTCATATCAAACTGGGTAAAGGAGCTAAATGTGCTAAAGTAATTAGGCTTATAGATTTCTTTTCTGGCCTTCAGCATGAGCTTGTCCCCCATTTGGACATGATATTGACTTGTGGAGGATAATAACTCTCCCAGGCACTGCTGGAATATTAATAATATGACTGCAGAGGAGCATAATTAGAGTAAACAGGTGCACAAACAAGCATACATCAAATTGACTGTCTAACAGTAAAAGGTGGGATGAAATGAATAGTACACTCTGAATAATAAACTATTCCCTCAACATTTCCTGTCTCTCTTTCTCTCTCTCACACACACACACACACATATACTGTACACACACAAGCACACACACATTTCAGTTCACCTCTTTAGTAAAAACCCACCCGCCTGTGCACAGGTAGACACAAATAAATTGTTTCAGCTAATTTAATACCACAATAAAAGGTTACATGTTCATTCTGAAGTCAAACTGCCACAAACTGCTCTCGACAGTGAGCCAAAGGTCTGCAACGCTTCTTTTTCCGAGGCAAAGGGTCAATGAGCCCAGACTGAGTGCGTGTGTGAACTCTGTGTTCTGAGTAAACCATATAAGTGTTGAGGTGGAGCTGCATACTAAGTGGTGGCAAATCTAAGGAGAGGTGAGGGAAGTGAGGGAAATTGCAGCATGTGTGTCCAAAGAAGTGAGTGTGGAGAGACACAAGGAGATCTGTGCACGTCAGCGTGTTGGCCACTGAGCACAAACGAACACTGCTGTCTGCTCTGTTGCTAAAATATCAATCACACATTAATGTTAAATAAATAGGTGCGTCAATGATGATCAACTGTAGGTCATCAGTAGCAGTGAAACAATACTACGACTATTACTGTCTGTGAGGTCTAACGGCAACATGCTAACAATGCCAGCGTGCTTTAAATTCAGCGGGTATACTGTTATCATCTTAGTTTAGCGTGTTAGCATGCTATGATTTGCTAACAAGTACAGCTGATCGGATTGTCAGTAGTTTTGCAGCTATTTCGTCATAAACCGAAGTACTGGACAAATGAAAAAACATGAGTTGATGATGGTGCTGGAGGAAAAGTTAAAGGTCCCATATTGTATAAAGGCAGATATCCATGTGTAGTTTGATTATAGATCAGGTCTAGCTTTTATATTAATACTGTGAAAGCATCAAAGCCTCAGTCCACCGAGAAATGCACACAGCCTGTATTCAGAAACTGAGCCTTAAAAACAGCCGTCAGGACTTCTGTAACTTTGTGATGTCATCGCTCTCAGCCATGCCTCAAGCCCGGACCAACCAGACCCACTGTCCAACCTTGCAGGATTTGGTTTCTCTGATTGTTTACTTGAAAGCTGTTATATTTTTATTTGATCACTCAAAAAACACTCAGTCAATCATAAG
Source organism: Seriola lalandi dorsalis (assembly GCF_002814215.2). Taxonomy (NCBI): domain Eukaryota; kingdom Metazoa; phylum Chordata; class Actinopteri; order Carangiformes; family Carangidae; genus Seriola; species Seriola lalandi. Next base: position 218,434 of record NW_019525516.1, read on the forward strand.
AGAGGCTCAGAGCCTCCTCTCTTCTGATTGGCTCACCGAACTGTTGTTGCTAGAGCTGCAGAGAGAAGCCTGAGAGGAGATGTGAAACCAAACTTAGATGGTTTTTGGTTCTTAAAATCAAAAATATATCAAAAAGAATCCCAACTCAAGGTCCACTTACTAGCTTTTTGCAGGGGTTTCAAATGTATTCATGCTCATGCTGGATTAAAAGTTAAGAAGTCCTAAAAACAACTCGATGAAACCGCAGCAGTGGGGTTGCATGTCAAGATTTATCTCCATGACAACTGCATCATCAAATTGATGAAGTCAGTGTGATACATTTGAAAGAGCTCTGCAAAAAGCTATAATTTATTTGGGTTTAAAAAATGAAGTAAGGGCACGGATGTAATTTCAGGTTTTAAATCCTGTATCATAAAAATACATAACAAGAGAGAATGTTATGTAAACTGTATTGTGCAGGTGAGTACTGCACTACAGGTATACTGACTTGAGATAAGACTGAACTGAAACCCTGTTTATTTCCCCCCGGAGCAGTTATTTGATCCTCTAAAATCACAAGATGTCAACCACTTTTACCTTTATGTCTCATCTGCAAAAGATCAATGTGATCAAATAGAGATGTATGGTGTCAGTGCTTTTGTCAAACTGCTGCTCAGTTAAATCAAAGCAGCAGGAACCCATTCAAGTGTGTTTCCTGCCAACTCGCATCAATCTGAGTGGTTAATTATGACAGAATCCTACCAGAGGACTGGCATGCAATATCGTTTTTGAATGACTCAACTTCAAGCTCGTATTTAAAGGGAATGAGTAACATTTTTGGGTTTGTAAGAGGAATATTGTCAGTGAAAATGATATAATTGTCAATAACGCTGCTAGTTACTACACCTTATTTTCATAAAACCTTCAGGTCAGTGTACCAGCATTAAGGAGTTTTGAGATCCATCTGGCCTTTGAGCACAGAGTGCGTCAGCAGGAGATCATCAGTGCTGAGCCCCAATATGCCTTTCTGTCTTTTTCCCATCTTTTTTCTCTTTTACTCCGTCTCCTCCTCAGACCTCAGACCAGCTTTCTCTCCCTCCCTCCTCTCCCACTGTCCTCTTCCCTTCAGTGTTCTCACTAAACTGCTTCCTGTCATTTCCTCTCCTCACTGGCTCCTAATTCTCTCAATGCATCAGAACATCTGTCATCTCATATTAGAGTCACTCCACCCTCAAATAGGCTTTGCCATTGTGTCACAAATCTGCCAGCGACTACATCTGGTGGCATCGTGGAGGTCAAAAGGATAATTGGCTGTACACAGATGATAATGAATACATACCAGTCATGAAGAAATAGAGACACTCTAAAAAAAATATTGCTGGCAAATTTTCTAGGCATGGATTCATTCAGCATTGTTCAGTAAAAAAAATAAACCAAGTAAGAGAGTAGGTCTGGTATTAACTCCATTAACATCCACAGAGCAGATGTAAATGTATATTACAAAGTGGAAACACTGAATGTCCTTCATGAGAAGCTGGATTTATTATATTGTGACTCTCCTGAGTGGTAAAGCTGTGTCCAACATGTCTTAACGTTCTTTACATATTTAGGGTTTTATCAACTTTAACATGCACATATCACCGGAACCTACTTTCATCCATTAATGATAATTATTATCATCCGTGGTTTTTGTCGATAATAAATATTCAATATTCATACTTCTGCACAAATTAATAATTTGAATTCCACACTAGCATTGTTTAGAAGCTGCATTGTTTATTGTATGTTGTAATGTTTGTTGAATTGCTAGGTCAAGTTATGCTACTTAGCTGCTAAGCTAGTATAGCTACTAATGTCAACAGTTAAACCACAACTACATTATTGCCAGCTAGCAAACTGATGTTAGCTAGATATCAAATGAGGTAATTTAATTTTAATAGCAGATATGTTCACATAATTGTAATCAGAGCATAAGTGTTACATAAAACAGCTGTTTGAGAAACCTGAAATAATTTTGTCAAAAAATATTGCAAAAAAGGATTTTTTTTTTTACCTGTCTATGCATATAAGTGTTGATTGGGACACTGTGGTCAGATAAAGTAAAGTACGGTTTCTAATGATTCTAATTATTCTCCCCTTGCTAAGCTAATGACCAGACAAATGAGGCCTTCATCCCTCAGATGTTGAACTAGCAGAGGTTTGATCATGCCAACCAAACAGCCAGTTATGGAGTCCAGATGAAACAGTAACATCATATTAAACCATTAAGCATCATGACAGCACTGGCAGGCCTCAAAGAAACTTTATTACAAAGGGACTCTGGCAAGAAACTAGAGTGCACACACACACACAAGCCGGAAATATTATGGTATGCTGATCAGGGTTGATCCACTGTCGACTGTAATTCCACTGAGTCATGGAGGTAAAAATTCCAGTGTCACTACCAATCACAACAGGTGCACAACAAGTCCTGAGCCATCAGCTCTCTGTCAGCTGCCACCACTGAATCTCATCAAAGGCAGACGTGTCTGCAGACTCTCTACAACATGTAACACGATGCTCAAGATGTTGTTGTGTCATTTTGCCGTTGTTGTTGTTTCTCTTTGCCTCGTCTCCCGGCTAACCGTTACAGAGGTGCCACTGTGGTCACACAGGAAGACTTACACAAAAAAAGGATAAGAGATTGTTCAGCATCTCCTGTTATTTTGATCTTCAACCTTTCTTCCCTAATGGTCAACCTGCTGTGTCCCTGTATTACAATTCACTAGTTACTGGCACATAAGCAGGACTTTACAATCATAAACACGCGCAGTAACTGAGCGAGAATAGACGTACATTCATTCAGTAGACTGATTAAAGACATACTCTGAACTCTGAATGAGACTTGTGAAAGAAAGTGAAGTCTCAAGTAGACTTTGCCGGCTTGACACTCTAATATTTCATGCCATTCAAAGACGTGCAGTAGAAAGGTTTCTATTCCAGCTCGGAGATATGAGAGAGAGAGAGAGATATGATTATTAAGCCTCTCAGGGCAAACTAAATAATGAGCACACTGTGCTTTGGAAGTTTATACAGGCCTTTATGTCTGGTACTCTTATTCTACTGGACAACTGACTCTGGAGACTTACCTCTCAATTTGAATTTTTCTCTACTTGTGCTATATGGAAAATTGATTTTTTTTTTTTTTTTTTGTGGTGCTCCTTGAAAAAAGGTTTTTATTAACCTGAGCACAGCTCTAATCAGCCAGAGTAATTGGAAACACCTGCAGGGGTGTGTATTCCAGGACAACTGGCCTCACACTAGTTAATATTTTAGTATATTGCTGTAACTCATCTGGGAAATTCAGCAGGTTCCCGGATACTCCATGACTTCCCACGAGAATTTATCTAAATCCCAGATATTCCTTATGTGGACTACATCTCTTAGATTCCATGCTGCAAAACAAAATCCAGTTACCATTGGGAACTCAAAGCCATAATTAAAGCTGATATGTTCCTGTTGCTTTCATCTTTGTAGTTTGGCTACGTTTGTCAAAACAAAGCAGAGACAGTATACTAAAACTGGAACAGTACACCTCTGACTTACTTCTATTCCTTCTGATTTATCTGGGAAAATCCCCGCAATCACGTGCTGGTGTACATATGTGTTACCATGGTTACCAAATACCTTGGATAATCATGTAGATACTTAGGAGATCACTTCTTTGGCAGTTCCCACGATCAGCTGCTAGATTTAGTAGTTTCCCTTTTGATAATCACAGATCTGTCGACACTGTGCCAGAGTTGGACCGGTCATCGGCGGTGTGTGTGTCACAGGCAGAAATGCAGAGGAGACAGCAGGGTCTCTTTGGTGGGGCAGGCCATGAACTCTGTTGGCCGGTGGATCATCAAAAAATCCATTAAGTTTTTACCACCCTTTTCTGTGTGCCTGTCATTTGGGGTGTGCATGAGAGCGTGCTGTCTGCGTGCACTGGGTTCACTGGACACTCACAACCAAGTTTCCATCTCCAGGTATAAAGAGGTATTATGAGTTGGGTCAGGGTGGAGCTAGCTTATTAGCAGATAAGAAGTTAACTTCAGTAGGTGTCTCTGCAACACAATACATCTTTGACAAAAACTGTTGTTTCTACACATTCTGTTGATAATCTTGGTTAATTTTTGGAATGTTTAAAACAAAGACACTTATTTTACATATTGCATCTTTAAATGCAGTGACGCACCAACATCTATGTCAACTATGTTCTTGTTGTTGATGTTGTTGTTGTTGTTGGTGTAGCCCCATGACTCAGATGTCTCCAGAGAGGAAATGACATTCCAGTCAGACGGTGTGACAGGTCACGCTCACTGACTGACTGACTGCAGTAAGCAGAAACTGATGTGAGTATCGACAGGAAATGACTGGAACATCTCATTTTCAGATGTAGCCTGGAAGGTAGGTGGGAAGCCGAGGCATCATGCACTTTCACACTTGCTAGTCTGAGTGTGTGTGAATGTGTGTGTGTGTGTGTGTGTGTGAGAGAGAGAGAACATACAGTGTACTCTCTATCTGTGAATATGAGTGTAAAACGCAGGGAAACGGTGAAGTTTGTTTACAAGGGATTTGGCATTTTCAGTGACATTAATCCTCCCTGTTTGTATCCTCAAACAACTACTACCACAACAGCCGTGGCAGCTAATTCTTCCTGAAATGTTGTAGATTAAATTGGTATAATACATACAAACTATTGCCAAAAACTGACAGGCAGTTTGTTCTTGTTAGATGTTGGAGCGTACCATGGGATTTTTACAGTTTTAAAACGCAGTTCTACATTTGGATATATAATGTGGATTTTGTCATATTTGAATTTTCTGTGATGTGGATATATAAACTTATAAAAAATACTTAGATCCCCTGGCTCTTCCTTTTATCCCTGATACATGGATTCCTGTTTGGATTGGAAAACTCAAATTTCTGCAGCAATCTTTCACAGACAGAAGCCCTGCACCTGCGCATGTTTTGGCATCTTTTCTTTCTGATTCCCTCTCACCCACACACACAATTGCACATGCTCACACAGAAGCTTAGATCCTGTATCGAACACATGCCTGTGTGTGTCCACTTACAGGCAGAAAGGCAAAAGAGACAGCAGGTTCTCTTTGGTGGGTCGGGCCGTGAACTCCGGCAGCGTCTGGATCAGTTTGTTCATCACCATGCGAAGGTAGCCCTGCAGCTGCTTCCTCCTCTCCTCCACGAACTTGGCATCCTGCAGACAAACAGAGCAGGGAACGACAGAGAGGGAACATTTAGTTATTGGTGGAGTAATGCTTGGAGAAGCTGAGATTAAAGCTGTAACATGCAACTTATTCTATGATATTAAAATCATAAATCTACAAACAGCTCTGAAGAAGTTTAAAGTGTCTTTCAGCTCACTGCTTTGGTTTTCTTAACTGTTGTGGTTCATGCTCACTGTTATCTCTGCGCCATTTTTGGCTGCAGCTGTTTTCAGTGAAAAAGCCATTTGCCCCCTGCATATATCATGCACAGCACCAAATAGGAGCCAGACAGAAGTTAGTGACTAGCTGGTGAACACAGTGGAACATTGTGCAGCTTGAAGGCCAGATATTACCATCAGGAGTTTAGTGGAAACCAACGTCAGAGCTAAAAGAAAAGTGAATATTAGACATTCAGCAGATGAACTGAATGCTAATGGAAACACTTCTGAATGATAATGTTGTTCTGTATCTGCCTGGTGTGTAAATGCTCAACTGTTTGGTAACCTAAAATATGTCAGTGTTGTGTTTGTTACATGGTAAATGGACTGCACTTATATAGCACTCAAAGCGCTTTACACTAAAAGCCACATTCACCCATTCACGCACACATTCATACAGTGCTTTTTTCTACATATATACAGCACTTTTTGTACCACATACACACACTCACACACCGATGATAGATATGGCAATAGGACACTTCGAAATGGGCAGTGGAGGAGCCAGGAATCAAACCATTGAGCTTCCGATCAGTGGACGACCCGCTCTACCTCCTGGTGGAAGCTTGAGTCCAACTGAATCCAACTGGGCAAGAAGCATGAGCAGTCAAACTATCACACAGGTTGTAAGTAAGCCAGCAGTTTAGATGAACTTAACCAGGTTTGAGAGGTAAAACTGAAAGTGTGCACAGCTGAAATATCAGTAAAAATCTCTAATTGCAAAGGAGAACTGAACAGGCACAACTACGACAAGTATGGAAGATCTGTAAGTTATGATGGATGTTACAACAGGCATTTTGGGTATTATGTTTCCTCCTGCATAAATTTGGATTAAAACTTATCTGATCATATAACAGATGTTGCGTTTGCTGTTTGCTTCTCAGATCTTAGCAATTTCATTCGGTGAGTAAGTATATATATATATATATATATATCTACGTGCTCATGCTCGACATCCCTCGTACTGTTTCAATGTTCAAGACATTTTTGGTTGTGCAACATTATTGTTGGCCAGCTGTGGCCAGCAGTTAACTGGGTTGTGACCATCAAAGAGCAGCACAATAACAACATCAGCACACAAGACCTGTTTCTGAAACAATGATGATCATTATTCTATCCTAACAGTTTGACTGTGTTCACTCTCAGAACCAAGTGCTTCCCTCGGCTGGAGGCTCATCAACATGACTGACATGTACTGAGGTTTTAGCAGCCCAGCTCAGGGGGAGGAAGGTGGGTCTGACTAACATATGTTGCCTCAAGGCAAAAAAAGTTGCATACTGTGACTTAAAGATCCGTGACTGTGGAATGATTATGTCTTGTTACTGTGCAAGAATCAAATCTCTCATAGGAGTCTCCTGTGATGTGCCCCTCTGAGTTTTCCTACTGTCACTACAAAGACTGTGTGCTTGCAGTTAAAACCAGAAGCATTCTGAATTGTCCATGACACTGCCAATGACCAGACTTTCAAATCCTGTGTCTCTCATGACACGGAAAGCTCCACATTTAATAAAAAAGGACGCATTTCTGAGGATTAATGTGCCCAAATGTTCGTGTTTATTTTGTCATTTGGTTGCTGATATTGAAGAAAAATCAGGCGCCTCTTCACTGAGGGACTCTGAAGGCAGAGCCACACGGCCACATGGCCAGTGTTAGCATAGCTAATCAGTGTCCAGCATGGCTCAGAACAAAGCCTGGGCAATGCTCCGTTTTGCTCTCTGGTGCTTGGGACTGGAACAAACAGCCGTTGTAGGCGGCCAACATTTCCCTGTTTTTGAAACTACTGCTTCTCTTTTGATCTAAACCCCTAAAGAATTTGTCTTGTCTTAAAGTACACATTTGTTTCTTCTGTACAAGAACCATGAACTCTTTGTGGTACCAGGGCCAAATGGTTGCAGAACACGCAATCATGGGAAATGTGAAAAATAAAGGGGAGCTTTATTGAAAATAATACAGCATGTAGTAACCACTTTTTCAGTAAAGCACTGATAACTCAAAGCTGATGTAGGTCCACATTCATTAATCAACGAGTGCAATGAAATTACCTCCTGGTGAATAACTTTTTAACATCTGAAGCCCATGGGGATTTCTTGCATTTGTTTTGAACAAGCTACGTGCTTTTTCCTGGAAGCAGTGACATTCACACTTGAGCTACCAGCAATGTTTCTGAAGTAAAATATAATTAAGTTCAAGACTGCACTGCCCCTAATATGAAAACTGCCTTGCAGCAAGGCAGACAATACAATCAATAACAGCTATAAAAGAGATAAAATAAAGAAGCCCAAATTATAATAATGATAACAACAACAACAACAACAACAACAACAATAATAACAACAATAATAATAATTATAAATATAATGAATACTAGGAAGTAAGATTTGTGGAAAGTAGAGAATCTGCATCATTAGATTTAGAGCCCAATAGTTTTGTTTTGATTGAGAAAAAAAAGAAAAAAACAAATTAGGGAAATAATTAGTGTTGACTTAAACTATTACAATCCACAATTTACTTACCCAGAGAGACATGGGTGCACAATCAGCAGCACCATATTTTTCCAAGAAGATTTCGTGAGGCGTCGACCTCACTTTCCTTCACATTTACTACTAAACTATGGTGATCAGCACTTTCTTGTAACAGGAAACAAAACAACATTTTGGCCAGTGCAGTGTAAATCCCTCACTGGCTTCCCATTTGCAATTATGGACAAAAGCCAGAGGAATGGTTGTAGGTAACTGCACCCAGGACTCTGTAGTGGTGAGTAAGAATTCTGCCGCCGGTCCAACCCATGAGTCATGTCCTGTGATATGATGCACAGAAGATTCATGACTCACGGTTTTGTTAAATTTGGAGAGAGCTGTGCATCAAGAAACAAACCCAAAACTATCAACGCTGTAAGTCGACTATCACTGTCAAATGCAACAGTGATGCCACTACTCAACCAAATGAAAAGCACGCAAGCGTATTCATCACTTAAAACAAATTAGACAACCATCAACGCTTTAACTAATGTTATTACACCTTAGTTCTCAGTCATTGACTGCGTGTGGATCAATGTGTCCAAACAAAGCTGCGTAACCACAGGCGGAAAATGCGGTGAAAGGATTTTCAACCCCAATACCGACTTAATTTAAAGAGGTATATCTGCTGCTTTTATGCTGTATACTTATGGTACTGTACATTCACATTTTGCCACTCTAAGTGAACCAAACACCGGGTAGACGATATGCAACACAGTGTCCACAAAGAACTTTTAAAACATGGGAGCAGATAAGAGGTTCACTGTCGCCCCAAGTAGTAGATAAGTATGTACATTCAGGCGAGTAGGAGTGGATGACTGAACTCCACTTCATACAGGGCGAAATAGACGCTATAGGAACGGGTAAATCTGATGTGTCAGATTAGGCTGCGTCTGCCAGCATAGGTTTCATGCTATGTCAACACAATAAGGGACAACCCTGACTGCTTTCATGGATGTCAGAGCAGTAATAACGCTAATGGACATCACGACAGATTCATCCTCTTGTGGAGACAGGGAGGAGGGCTGAAGAGGCCAGGTGCTGTCTGTTGTTTGCACAGAGGAACGAAGAGGGCAGAGTCTGAACTACTGTGGCATACTGATGCAGGTAGAAGGCTGATTCTGTCTTCTTACGTCTGTCTGCTTACATGCAGCTATCTCAACACTGCGCTCCCCTAGTTTCCTCCCCTCGCTCCCGTTGCCCACCGCTGTTCTGATATGGCATGAAGCCTGAATCGGTCTTATTATTATTTATCATAAACAAAAGTACATATACCAGCAAATACAAGGCATTTTATGGCCTACGTCTGTCTTCACCAGGATTTATATAAATTAGTTAACACCTAAATCTGTATTAAAATTTGCACTTGCTACAAAATGGAGCTGGAAGCTAAGCTAAACCGCAGTAACTGCCCTACAGTTGTGTAGTTAACACGTTTAGGCTGTTGTTTTGCTGCTCAGGCTGAAGTCACTTTGATGTGCTTTAGTAATTTTTTAACTCAAGATTTCACCATTGCACTTAATGCACTCTCTGCCAACTAAACAGCTAAAGCAAGACAGCTCTATCAAATGAAAGCTAGCCGTAGCTACCTTAGCTAGCATCCACTAACTTAATTTCCTAATGCAAAATATGCATTTGGATGAGCTAACATCTTGGATCATTCAGTTAGTTGTTCCATAAAATTACATGAAGCAAAATTAAAACTGAATTCAGTCACAATGGGGGGAGAAAAAACCCAGGTTAACCTGCTATGAGTAGTTAGCTTAGCAAATCTCAGTAGCTGCTTGCTCCCAGCTTTTGACCAGAGTGGAATTAATGCAATATGGTGCGGTTGAGTCATCTTAAATTCCCATATTTAAATATGTTAAATAGTAAAGTAACTTATGATACTGATTTCAATATAAATATTATCAGTAGACAGACACCAGCGAAGATATATGTAATTCAAGTAGGACTACGATAAGCTGTAAGTAATAAAAATAAAGTTTATTTTCTTAAAATAAACTTTATTTTTTTAGGTAAAATGGATAAGAAAGCTGAAAGAATATATTTTGTTGGTAGATATTGCATTTGCCATCACATTCTGTGGAGATTATCCCAAGGCAGAGCGCAGTATTTGCATTTTTTTAGGCATTATGTAGGTTTTATGACAATACTTTAAACCCTTTTTCTTCACTGCTTCTGTAGTTAATACTCTGCCTTTGCAGGGCAGATGGTTCATGGACACTTTCTTCCATCCAGTCTTGCTCCCCTCACCTCTAGATGTCACAAATGTCATGGATTCTGCCTGCAAGATAAGACACATTTCTATATGCAAGCTTATCAGCAGCATATGTTTACTAGTGGTTATGTGCACAAAATGTACCATGGTATGGGATCCTGAAATGGTCACGTAAAGACAGAATGAGGTACTGCACGTATATACACAGTGCATGCACATGCACGCACACACACACAGCAGCTAAATGTCACTTCCCAGAGAGAGCAGATAAGCAGGAGAGGGGAGCTGTCAATGGAAGAGAAGCGTGAAGTAGTCACATATGCGTCCTGGTCTCCACAACTGCTCAGTGAATTTGCTGCCAGCGATACGCTATTCAACCCTGGGGGGAGGAAAGAAACTCCAAATATCAGAAGAACTAAATGCTGCCTGGCAACACAAAAAACACTTTCAGAAGTGAAAAGAAACCATACCCAACGATATCAACCACATTTTTCTCCTACAGAAAATCAATGCTTTTGACCTCAGTCCTGCATGAAAATTACTGTTTACAGTGACAGACTCCTGTTGTGGCCTTTTCTTTTTTCTTTATATTTCTACAGCAGAAAGAGAGGAAGGAGGGTTGTACTGACGTCATGTGATGGAAGTCCCAGGCCAAACTCACTGATTGCATAATAAGCTGCTGTCTTGGCAAATCAGATACTTGTTATAAGCAGACTGCAAGAAGAATTTTAATAAAGGCCTTTCCAGAATGTAAATCTGGCCCTCAGTGTGTGGCAGCCATTTCCTGGAAACAAAAAGTTTCTCAGCATCACTTATGCAGTCAGAATAGAACAAAGACTCTGCCGGGTCACCACTTTAAACAAGAAAATCAACCTGAGCTCTGATTTGAACCTGCAGTCCACTTGAATTAAATGAGAATGGACAGCGTTGGTACGTGCTGACTAGAAAACAAGGTCAACACTTTCCACCAAGTCAGCCCACACTGGACCACAGCGGGGCAGAACAGCCTGTTCTCTCAATGCTGCGTTTAAACCCACACCAAACCGTGGGTCCAGGCCATGAATAAAACATCACAGGCAATTCAGGAATGCTCATACAAGACCTCCACAATGTCTCCTCGTCATAATTAAAAGCGCAAAACATGTATATTGCATAATATGTGAACTAAACATACTAAGACTTGTTAATAATTCACTTTGTGGTTTCTGATGAATTAATCAGGGCAGCCTTGGCGCTCGTCTCCCTCTCTCTTTGTATGTAAAGATAAGCCAACTGCAGAGGGCAGATGGTAGTTGTGTAAGTGCCATTGTTCTGGTGTGATTACCTCTGAGCTCTTATATAATGTTACTGTAATCAAAATTATAACAAAAGCCATAAAATACCATTCCACTTAAACAAATATCTGTTTTTTAAGAAAGTGTCAATAAATGTTTTTACTCATTGTTCTCGTCGTGCCTCCACTCGCCTGTATAAATGCCATCCTGTTTAATTAAGTGTCTCTGTGCAGATTTAATTATATCACTGCTGAATTAAGTGCATGACTGGCTTATAGAAATTATCACTTTTGCATATGAAGATGGACGCAGCCTCTGTGACGTCACCCACAGGTTTCTGAGGAGCGGTTTTGAAGCTCAGAGTGAGCTGCACCGCCGTCGCCATCTTGGCAGCGCCTGACTCCGCCTAACTCCCGGCTAATCCAAAAACAGGGGAAAGAGGCGAGGCGTGTGTGTGTGTGTGTGGGGCCGAGACGGCATACATTACCGTTAGCATCGTTAGCACAGCTTGCTCGAATTCTAACCCAAGGCTAATTCATTGGCTCGCTAATTAGCTAGTTAACAACCTGAGCTTATAAGTGTGGTGAATGCATGACACTGATACCTGCCAATTAGTGCTGAATTTCACTCACCTAAAAAAAAAAACACCTCACCTCCTGTTAGTCAATTAACCGCACAACAAGCCACGACTTGAATTAGCCGAGGTGTCGCCTAGCAGCACCCACCTCTCACTCAAAGTGGCAATGCCCTCAATTATGAATAATTTGAAGCCTTGATAAAATCAGGTGCCTTATATAAAAATCCACCCCCTGTACAGTTGCCATGAAGGAGGAAATTAGCTCTAGAGACCAAAACCATTTTTTGTACCAAACTGTAAACAGGTTTATTTTGGCTGATAAGTTGGACATTTTCACATGGGAGTCTGTGGGGATTGACTCGCTGTGCCTCAAGTGGTCATTCGAGGGAACTGCTTTTGGCACTTCCACGTTGGCTTCATCTTTCAGCTGCTGTTGTTGCCGCTTGATCAAAAGTCCAAGACAATCCCCAAACCAAGACTCAGTGTCACCCAGGACTAACAAAAGGTGCAGGTGTGTAGTTGAGCTCAAAATAGAGGTCGAGTTCAAAGATGGGTGCGGTCCGACCCATGAGTTCTGACCCATGTAATAATATAGTTATAACTACACAACTACATGAGTAATACTGATCCTGTCACAAGATGGTCTCTAGTTTTTTCTTCTTCTTTTTTTTACTCTGTTGCTCCTGGGAGAAGAAAAACCACAACACCTTCATTTGCGGCCTTGAAAGAAACGAGTGAGAGAGATAAAAGCAGCACCGAAAAAAGGAAGCAATTTTTTTCAAAGCCTAAGGCGGGAGTGTGACTTCAGGGAGCAGGAGGGGAGACAGTGATACAAGTGGGCAAATGAGTGAAATTGATATTAAGGGGAGGAGAACAAAAAGAAAGGCAAACGCTTTTGGTCATTAGCCATAAAATCTGGATGAGGTGCGACCAGTGAGGAAAACCCGACAGCTGGACTCTGGGGTCTGACAAGAACATGGTTTTGATGTCATCATTCTTGCCGCTCTCTGCATCAGCACGAATTCGACAGGCGCGACTCAGGAACATTTTGCCTGCACGCCTGGCCACGCCCCCCCTGACAAATCAGCTGGTGGCGAGCTGTCACAGACAGTGCGTGTGCATCTGTGTCCATGTATGTGTGTGAAACATCATCTGTATTGTTAGGTTACGCCCAGACAGTCTCGCCTAAAGTGCACGGAGACGCACGGAGGGGAAGTCTCATTGGCTCATTAACAGGACACAGATGCACAGACGAGTGAGAGAGGCGAAGTGTTGATGGTTGACGAGGCCTCGAGGAGCCACAGCTTCCACTGTCAGGGGTCAACGCCGCCTCTGGCTCAATGAAATCAATCTAAATGCTGATTCCCTCAACAGTGTTTACACATTGCTAATTATACAGTGATAGCTTAAGGTTCCCTGTTTATAAGCTCCACAGTCACTAATGTCAATGAGGGGTTGTGTTACATACACACATGGCGCTCATCACGATCTGCAATCTCTCAGAAACTACCCAACATCACGTGGGGGAGAACGCAGGAAGTAAAATTATTCTAATAACACAAATCCTCATCTGATGAATGTTGCAAACAAAAATCAATTTTGAGCTTCACATCTCGAACTTGGACTCAGCCGTCACACTGAGGTCCGTTTTTGCAGGTGCTCAAGTGGTTCAGGTAGTATCACACATCATACCACCTGCTGATGAAGATCATGTAACATCATCAAAAGCTCCAGATCAGCTGCAAAATTGACCTTTTGTGTTTATTGTGATTGAACTGTTATTATGTTGAGAATAAATGTGTGTAATGTTTCTCAACTGACAGCCGAACGATTTCACTGTGTCGGCGCTGGAGAAATATCTGGCTGCACCTTCTATCGTCCTGCTGTTAGGAACAACGCTCCGGCTTGTTTGTGTTTCTTTGAACCAATCAAAATGGGCGGAGGTGGTTGTTGTTATTTCCGGCACTGAAGGTGAGTTTGGAAATGGTATCAGGCAGAGGAAGCGGAAAGGGAAGGAGAACGCCAAATAATCTGACCTGGAGTTGGAGCTGTATAAAATGTAATGAACACGTCTCTCTTCTCCAAAATGAAATCACTCATTATCATTATGCTTCACTTTTCAAGGTGAACTCGAGGCAACATCAATCCTGAAAACTTATAAAAGCAGAGATGTGAGGTTACAGCATTAACCTGAGCCTGTTTTTATTTAAGCACTTAAATACCAACTTTAAAATAAAATTTAAGACGGCACATTTATTAAGCAACTTACTCCCACTTACACTGACGTGCAGAGGTAGCCTATGATCATTTGATACGAGGTTCACTGTTGCTCCAGGTAGCTCAGAGAGGAATAACCAATCAGCAACTAGGAGAGTGAGTGAGGAGATAACAAAGTGGATCCATTATAATGCAAAAAAAAAAAAAAAACTACTTTGGCGTCTTGTGATTTTTGGCTGATTCCAAACATGAACTAGTTAATGCGAATGTTTCATTCTCCCCTTCAACAGCATGTAGTTTTTAAACATCTTCAGTCAAAATGCCACTGCAGCTCGACCTGGAAACTGTAGGCAAGGAGAAGCGCGCTGCCTACAAGTAACTAAAATATCAAAGCAGTATCATGTGTAGTCTTGGCATGCATCAGCACAAACTCATCATTTTGTTGTGTAGGATTTAGAACAATTTACAGCCACGTGCAGTCGTGGAAAAGTACTGAAATATACATCCTTATATAATTCCTAGTGCAGTTTCTCTTCTGTTTTTCCATTACTTAATAACAGCGTAAAATGCTACTTCATGACTGGAGAGGTACGATCTTCTCTAAGGGTTTAAAAAGCAAAAATAATACACGTATATCTATTTCATATTAGTTCAAACTCTTGTCAGATGTCACATGGTTCATGTGGAGCGTGCTGAGTGCTGGTAGGTAAAGCCGTGTGCAGGTAACAATCGTGGGATTCACCTTCCCTACGAGTCCCTGTGTTGCACCAGTGATGAATCCTGACACGGCACACGGCAGGAGATTACTCCAACCGTCCAATCACAGGGCACTGGCATGCAAACTGCCTGAGAAGTCAGTCAAGTGTTAACATAGATAATCTCACAAAAGTAAGTAAGTATGTATGTGTGTGTGTGTGTGTGTGTGTGTGTGTGTGTGTGTGTGTGTGTGTGTGTGTGCATGTATGTTAGCTGTTACATGCGATAGGTATGTGTAAGATGTTTTTCCATAAGTTTCCTTGTGAAGTAAATCCATAGAGCAGAGCAGATGATCTTTGCACAGCTTCAGCTGTGTTTCTCTCCGAGTTGTCAATCACTTTCAAACGTGAGTGTGTGTGTGTGTGTGCATTTCCCTCGCTACCGCATGTCCACTGACAGTTGGTGTGTTTCATCCTAACCGGAGCGAACCACAGCAGAGCAGATATTCACGCTGCAGTTAAAAGGCTTTTGAAGGTCTCACCCATTCCCACATTAACATTTCTCCATCAGCTGCTGCACATAATAGTGAGGCCCTGCGTGTGTGTGTGTGTGTGTGTGTGTGTGTGTGTGTGTGTGTGTGTACATGTGATATTGCAATGGATGAAAGCAGAAACGAGGATAAAGGATCGACAGCTGTGAAAACACAGAGACAGAGATGAGGAAACTAAAGAACACAAGGAGAGAGGGCGGGACAATAAGAAAAACAGACAGACAGGGGAAGCAGTCCAACACAGGTGCTGTCACAGTCCTTAACTAAATGTTTTCACAAGCTATCAACTAGGGTTTGACATAAATAAATTCATTATTATAAAATATCATCATGACGCTACAGACTCTGTGTTTTCTGTAATGTTTTGTCTGATATGTTACTGTATGTCTTGCTAAATTTCAATTTAATATCCATTCAAAATACAGAGCAATTTGGGTGTATTGGTTTTTCTGTCAAATATCAACAGTCTTTCTCCAGCGTTGCTTAATTCACCTTTAATTAATTTTCAAAATACCCATCTATAGATGTTCACTGAAACATTAGCTTCAGGACAATTTTCTTCCATTTTTCCATTCCATTTAAGGCATTTTGAGGACCAGACCCCTCTGCACTAAAGTGTGAAAGGAGTTATTAACCTCATACAAAGCAGCATTAATAACTCCTCTGCTACTCTTGGTCATTCACGCCATTTTGTTGCTGCATCCTGTGTGACACTGTGTTCATGATAAAAAATATATCAGCCTCCATCACCCCAGAATCTCTCCTCCGATTCACCAAATGTTCAACCTCAAATGTCTCTTTCTGTGATACTTGGATGCATTTGTGGTTAAAGGGTCTTAAAATGTGCAGGAACAAGTAACTAACTACATCTAACAGAGAATCAGAGTTAATGGACCTGAGATGCAAAAGGTAAATATGAGAATACAATAAACATAGTTAATAAAAACAAAAAGGTACCTCAAATATAGAGCAGACATCATGTAGTTAATATGACACTACTATATGAGCAATAGCAGATTAATATATGTTTGAAGTTAAATATCTGCAGCTTAGTTTCACTGACTTTTCATTATGTATCCTGGTATTTGCAACATGAGATTTTTCTCTCTTATTTTTATACTTTTCACCAATCAAAACAAAAGCCATACTCGCGACTCGAGCATGTGACTCGTGACACATTTATCTGCAGTTTGTGAGAGATTCAAGGCTCTAGGTTAATTTTAGGTTTCAGTATCAAACTGGAAGACAGATGGATCAGCAGGAAATCTGCTCTCCACAGTGCGACCTGACTCAAACGTCATCACTGCGGGTACAGTATATTTGTAAAGTGGACATTTTCAAAAGAGAGAGCAAAAACAAAGAGTGTGGGTGAAGAGAAGAGACCTCAAGAGGGTTATAAAACGACTCCACTCCAAATGGAAAGACAAAAAAAAGAAAAAACATGAAGGAAAAAAGCTAAAGGTGGTTTGGGCACAAAGAGAGAACTGGCATGAAAATTTAACAGTGGGGGGGGGGGGGGGGGGCAACAGAATAAAAGATTGTGAGATATAAATGAATGAGTGGATGGATTTTTGCCTGACACCCTGAGTCTGGCTCTAACTGACAATCTCTTTCCTCCACTAACCACCTTGCTGCTCTCTGCGCTTTCAGCCGTCAACCGAACAGCAAGCGGCGGTGGTGGGCGGGGCACGAGGCCTGACTCCAGAACTGATCCAGAAGCAGTAAGAATAGATTCCAGCCCCAGATTTCCACTTTTTATATGGGAAAACCATGTTCAACAAAATATTAATCACAGCAGAGTATTTTTACACAGTTTAAAACATGTCTGGAGACGAACTTCAAACCTAGAGTTCAGTTAAACCGAACTCCTTGGGTTGAAACTTTCAAGTCAGTGACATCACGGTGCACCGGCCGCACCGCGAGTACAGCTCGACACCACTGCAGCGGGGTGAAACTTCCACAGCTAGAGGTCAGAAAGAAAGCGTTAAGCTGCCCTGATGCATTCGTTGGACTTTAAAATGAAGTGTAAGGCGAGGTTCGCAGTGTGTGCTGGTCTTTCTGGCAGCGTGTAATGTTCCCACTTTAAAATGTGGTCGGAGAGTGACAAAGCCACGGCTGCTTTTTCTGCAGTGACGGGCGACTTCCTGGAGACGGTGAAAACCAATAATTCACACAAACCTGCAGTGTAATGAGCTTTCAGAGAGCTTTCCAGGGCACAATGACACCGACTGTCTAGGCCTTTGATAGACACTTGCTTCTCCACATGATCCCACACGGTCACGCACACCCACACACCCATACACACACACACACACACACACACACACACACACACACACACACACACTCAACCGCTCCTCACATTTGCAGCCCCTGCAAGTCAGCGTTCAGCCCAGTTTCTAGCCGTGAAAGCGCTGTGTCTTTGAAGGTGGGGAGTCAGACGACAGCTTTTGGCTGTGCCAGCGTCACGTCCAACCAGCCAGAGAATCGGGGTCAGAACCAAATTATCTCCCAAAGGTTGGGGGGAGGAAG
>NW_019525516.1:236485-284365 GCF_002814215.2 Seriola lalandi dorsalis
GGAGGGAGAGAGGAGAGGGGTGAGGGGAGTGAGAGAGAGCTCTAAGTTACCGGGGAAGCAACTGTCCCCTGCAGAGGAAGAGTGAAGCTGGGGGTGCGTCAGCAAAACAGAAAAGGACGAAGCAAGAGGAGGAGTGATAAACCGCCGGCGGGGAGCTGACGGTGGTTAACCTCCTTTGATCGCCACTTTATTTGCTCAACAGTTTATAGGCTGATGTAAATTTTTATGATAACTGGTGAAAGTCGTGTGGGGACTGTTTCCTTTATGGTTCGACTGACCTTCCAGTAAAGCCGAGCAGCCAGCGACTGTCCGGTCAGAGTTTGGTAACTATAACTAGGCACCGCTTTGGTTTTTCTCCACACACCAAACAGATGCACATGTGGACCGACACCCTGCGTTGGAAGAGGTTGGTCGGTGGCGTCGGTGGCTACAGCACTAAGCTAAAGCAGTATTCCTTCTAAGGCCGAGAAGCATCTACAGTAAAAACCCCGTCTTAAGTTGAGGAAACAGTTTCCATCAAAGACTCATTGTTTAAAGAATTCTACGCTGTAAATCTGCCGCCGTTATCGTAACAAACACATGCGCCACGTGAGCTTAGTTGTTTTAAAATATTTATCAGCTGGTGTCATACAGTGTATTATTCTTTATTTACCACTGCCTGACACAAGCGGTGGACAGAGAGACAGAGGCGCAGACAGACAGGTTAGGGGCGGGGTTACTGTTAGCTCACCTTGTTCCCTATGGCTTTCTTGGGTGGGAAGTTGAAGGTGTCCGCCTGTGGAAACTGGGTCCTCAGGTGGTTGTGGAGCTCCCTGAACTCTGTGTAACGTCTGTACACGTTCCACTCATTGTCCAGGATGCGGATGTACACCTAAGGAAAGGAAAGGTAAGACAACGTCACGGTCATTATCGTCTCCTCACAAACCTGTGGAGACAAAGTGGTTCTGTGGTTCACACTGGTTACTGAGTGGACCAGCTTACAGGCATTTCCCCCTGTGGGATGTTTTCTAATCAAACGATCCGGTTATCAAATGTGCTATAGCGGGAAAAAAAAGAAAACACACCAACAGCACACTGTTTGTCATCGAACACTTCCAATAAATAAACGAGATGTGTGAAAGAAGGACTTCCTCTCATCCTCGTGAATGTGTATTTTCACTTACATACTGCGACAACAAAACGGAGAAAGAGTCTGTCTATAGAGGTGACTGTGCTGCCACCATTTCTATGCACCATTAGCTGCTTTATTCAGACTCACGGAAGATAGAGGCAGCAGAGAGAGAAGGAAAGATGAGCCTATTACAAGAAAGAGAGGGTGAAAAAGAGTAGGAGCTGGGTTTCATTTTCACAGTAAAAAAAAAAAAAAAAAAAACAGGGAATGCACAGAGACAAAAGAGAAAGCAGAACGGCTTTTTCGAGAATTCAATTTTAAAGTGCCCAGCCACAAAAAATAGACTCGATTCAGGTACATGAGAAGAGGAATTGATTTAAAAATCGACCAAATGCACCCAGGCGCGCCGCCCCCCCCCCCCCCCCCCCCCCCCATCAGACAAAAACAAAAAAATAAAGTAAACAAAAGACAACGACGTCAAAACTGCGCCATAATGCTTCACTGCATGTTCCCTTCCAGAGCCACGGCGTCCGGAGAGTGTTCTCACGGCCTTTACTGCTCCGCGACCGTCTGCAGGAAGTTCCACACAACATGCCGCCCCTTTTTGGATGTTTATTTCTGGCTCTGAATAGTCGTCAGTACATAACAAACCCTGGGCAGCGACATTCAACTTCACATTGTGAGTCACCTTTAACGTAACTTTAGCGTCAGGGTCACATGGAGCCGACTGAGCGTGCGTGCCGTTCTGTTAAGAGCGCTGTTCCAGTTGGCTGTTCCGCCGAGCTGCTGCACTGGGGCACTGGAGCCAGGGCTTACGGCACCAGTACACTCCCAACACAAATACTGTCAGAGGTCCAACAGCGTCTCCCCAATACCTTACAACGTCAAGAACTGACGCACACTTCAGCAGTTACCCAGAAGTGCAGAGGGTGAATCTGTGAGTCCGTACCAAATCCATCCAACACTTGTCAAAACATCCGACTAGAAAAAATAAAAACATCTACCTCACGATGAAGCCAGACAATCAAAGTAACACGGTTTCATCATCTGGGAGCTGTGAACGTCTGTAGAAAACGAATCTATCCAGTAGCTGTCGAGACAGAAATCTCGCTGAATAAGGGAAAAGTTTGACTGGATCAACAAACTCTCAGATTCATCCTCTGGTGACCATAAATGTCTGTACACACTTTCATAACAAATTAGACGACTTAATCGAATTAATCTTCTTCTTAATCACATTTCCATGAATTAATGCCCTCTTCAGATGTGCAACGGGCCACAGGAAGTGACTGCATTTTGCATTCATGTCAACCTCCGGGACATTTTGACGGGCGCAGGAGCAGGTAGATAATGACAGAATTTTTTGTTTTGAGGTGACACTTTCCGTTATTCAGTGATCTTTGTCAGCGCTCATGCTACTGCGCCGTCTAGGTTACATGACAAACATGGAAAATGTGGCATTTTGGACAGCCATTAAGAAGAGACTGACAGCTGAAGCTTTGTTAGCTGTCCTGAATGTCCCGCTGTTAATATTTCAGCATCGGTGACAGACATGTCTAGACACCGTTAATGTTATAAAAAGATATGAGAATATGACACTTCGCAGTATAGTTGAATTAAATGCTCTATATCATGTACCGTCATTTACATGGACGTTTACTGACTAAGTGGGAGGTGAGAAAGTATACCTTCTCTCTGTCTACTTTATGGAAACACTCACTTTATCCACGGTGTAATTGTAGGATAATAGCTTTGAGACTTTTATACATATGCCCTGAATTGAAGAGGCAAGTGAGGCAAAGTGCACGAGGTGAAAAGTACGACAAGAGAACTTATTGTAGTTTGGCCCACTCGCTCAGCCGGCACACAGCTGACTGAGGAAATTAAGGCAAGCTGCTTCTTCTCATAGTCATGTCACTCATTCTGAATCTGAACACACAGACGTACATGTTTTTAGATTCAGCTTGACTTGACCGTCAATCTGCTGAGGGGGAAGAAAAAGAAAAGATGCTCCCTATAACACAGAACTTGCCTGAGAGTCGTCATGTTTTAAGTTTTTCTTCAGTGTCGAAGTAATCCAGCGATAACTGAATGTACATCAACAGGTGCACCGCGAACAGGAGCTGATATTCTCTAACTCAGCAAACTTTTAATGGTGCCAATTTGCTAAAAATTTCCCGCAGTTGTCCTGATTTTGGGGGGGGGGCCGCAGTTCCACACACTGGGACACGCCTGCTTTACAGCAACTTGTTTTAAGAGCAGCTGCACTAAAGGAAAGACCAGAACCTGGTAAATGACAGTAGCGATTGACATGATTGGAGCAGACACGGCCACTAATGGACTGGAGACTTGTCATCTCAGCACTTTGTGTCTGACCTACAGAGGCACATCTGAGCTTTTGCCCAACTTCTTTTTTGCAAGTTAGGAGAAGAACTGACTTGTTATGATCTGGTAGTGTGTGTGTGTGTGTGTGTGTGTGTGTGTGTGTGTGTGTGTGTGTTATGGCATCTTTCATCATGATCAAAGAGAGGGGTGGAGATTCTGATTAAACTGGGCCATGATGAATGAATCAAAGTCCCCTGTATGAAACTATTTTATGTACTAAGATAAACAAGATTAGGTCAAAACCTAGTACGTGTGGAGACCTCCTGGTCGGTCACATGGTCGGTCACATGGTTGAGTGCGCACCATTAAGGTTGAGTCCTTAACGCAGCCGCCCCAGTTCAAATCTGGCCCGGGCCCTTTGCTCTAGCAACATTCAACATCGCCACTCATCGCCTGCTTTCATGGCAAATGTACCGACATAACCAACCACAACAACACATTTAGATATTACAGGAAATGAACTCGGCAGCCTGTTACCTGTCCAGGAGAAGAACAGCAAGTTCTCTCCATCTCTGAAACACTTTACTAACATTGACACATATTCACCTGAAGGGATGTGCACGGGCTTCCACCCCACACCCAACAGAAACTGTTTGCACCAATTCATTTTGAATTTGCAGCAGACAACGGGGAAGCACCAATACTCAACCGTCTGACCAATAGTGTAACTTGATCACCCAATCACTCAGTCAGTCAGTCAATCAGTCAGTCAGGGACATTCACGTTTATAGGCTGCAGATATGGATCTGCAAATTCCCACCTTGGACATTTCAGCCCTTAAAAAATCAAAGAAAATGAAGGTCGATGTCATTAAGTAAGTTTGGGATCTAAAGGTGTATGAATTGTTCACACATCATTTTACTCAATATTTCATAATTCACTACTTCAGTCTGGACTTGTCAAAAGTGTTTCTATGCAGGAGCGTGTTCAAAAATAAGCTGTCTGACATTTCAGTCACCTTCATAATCTCATACACGAGAGCACAAAAACTACAGAGAGATGAATTTCCACATCTACACGCTTTCCTGAATCACTCCATCAATGTAAAAAAAAAACAAAAAAAACAGGCTTGTCAAAGTCAAAGTGAAGTCCAAACTGAGCAATTACTTAATGTAACATTAAGTCGAGGGCTAGACATTTCATAATGTATATATGTATATGTATATATTATAGTTTAGGCATAGTAAGGTCCGTGCTTCTACATATTGCATATACTCTGTTGAAACATGCTACTGAACATAAATACCTGACAAGATAAGAAAAACTCGCTGCAGAACAAATTAACACATTTTGATGAAGTTTCATCCCCAACATCTGATGCAATCCACCTCGCTGACCTGAAAGTAGCATTACAGTTAGTGTGTGACATTTCCTGGAATAAAACTGTATCCCGAAACTAAAAAATAAATCAGATATATCTCAACATAATCCACTCAACATACTGCTTCAAAGAGCAGAATACAGCGGGTGCATACTGTAAAATATCCTCATGTACTCCGGTTCTACAGCCACATGTCATCTCTTGGGTCTGAGTGCACATTAAGAGCTGCATTAGCAAAGATGTGATGCTAGAATCAGTCCCATAGTGTCTGTAGTTCCTCAGACATCAAATAGCTCCTCACATGTGGCAGTATTAGCGCAGCGAGCTTAATCCACTTTACACCGTCTCATTGGCATACTTATTTATGGCACACACATTAGCCTCTGCACACGGCTACCAGGCTCCCTCCTCCTGACTAATCACAAATAGTCTTTCATTATCTCTGACAAAAATCTTGGCAACAGCTAAACTGCAGCATCCTTGAATGTTTGAGCCCCGGCGCTCAGATATCTACAATAGAGGCCGTCTTCAAACGTCTCTAATCGCGGTTCTGAGGGAACGTGCGGGAAAAACGGTTGATGGATTTTGGCTGTTGTTGAAGGCCCGACTGTGATGGACACAGTCCTTCTGTCGTTATTTAAATGGCTTATGAGAATATCTGACAAAGCATAACAATACGTTTGATGAAAATATGACCTCGATGAGTCAACATAAGAAGGAAAATCCACCTTTGGTTAGTGAAGTATAAGCAATTCATGATGATAAGAAAGGTCTTTTATTGGTGAACTGCTGTGATTTACTTCTTTGGTGAAGCCACATTTCTCACAAAATTGACTCACCTACTTCAGGTGGAAACTCACTGCATTCAGCTTCAGGCCATATTGAAGCGAAACGAAAGGTCAAGAAAAAGTGTGTACGCAGCTCCTGTCCTGTCTGCATGTCTGACACAGTAGCTGCATTGCAATTTTGTCTATTGACTCTAATGTTGGCGCAGAAAGATGTCTCTGTGGCTCTTGAATGGATTCCTCACTTTCTCTGTGATACAAATCTTTGCAACAAAAAAAAAGTAGTTTAGAAAGAAGTGCTGACTGACTTGAGTCTGAGGGGCCGTCTAGGGGTTGGTTCACTGTTGATGTTCCCTAATCAAACTCTTTCTGATCTACTCTTGAAAGATGTTTGCCCACCGATGCAAGGTACACAATACAAAGATTTAACTGTCAGTTCATAGATTTTGGTCCCTCCAGGGTTTGGTTTAAAATGCAAAGGCTTCATCACTAGTACAGCAGCAGCCGAAGTTTCAGCCCTCTGTTTGTGTCTGCACATGACGCATTCAGGCACAGTATTGTGAGTAGGTCAGCTGCACTTTGACAATAATCAATGTAGTTACATGTGTAAAGCAGTAAACGCAGCCTGTGTAAACAGCTGTATTGATTGAAGCGGGAGCGTATCTGTTCCATCAGATGAGCAGGAGACGGAGTGAAAAACGTGGCTGAACCCAACGCTGCTTTACATTCAGCCCAAAAAACGACTTACAAACCCCTCGAACTGGTGGATTTCAAATCGCAAAACAAAATGGTACAATTTGAAGGAACAGCGCAACATTTGAGAAACAGGCTTATTCCCTTTTTTTTTTTGCATAGAGTGAGATTAGACAATTGATACCACTCTCATATCTGTCTATTAAAGATAAGGTTACTGCCTTCCTAAAGTGACTTCCTGGAGTCTAGTTTTCACCGTGAGGTTGCCTGGCAACCAGCGGAGACTGGGTCAATTTTTTCTTGTCTAACTCGCAGCATAAATTAAACGTATTTCCAAATGTTGAACTTTTCCTTAAGGAACGTTTCAGAAATCTTTGTGTTGTTTCTGTTATTTGTTCTCTGTGGTGTCTTGATTAACAGTGAGCTTTTTTAGATGCTCATTTCAATGAGCCAGACTTAATCCTACAGATCAGTGGTGACATTTAAGATGGAACATCAGTGAACGAGAACAGGAGCCTCACTTCCAGCTGAGGCCCTCTACATACATATGAAGACTGTAGCCAGCAAGTGAACAAAACAAGAAAGAAATCAGTTCCCTTTTTGTGAGAATGTGTCACTTCATTTCAACAATCGATGTCAGACGACACTTATCAAATGACATTAACTACGCCTGGGTGGTGACACTGTAACAAAAGCTGTGCTCTGTGTTTTCCCAGCCTGTTTAGATGTAAAAGGACTAGCATGTGCTTTCATTTATTCATTAGCACGCCCATTAGCAGACACCTCAGCGACTGCAAACCGGTCGGAGGTCTGCATGCACACATGCATGATGATGCATGATTCAAAGTTTCTAATTGTGTGTGTGACATGTGGGAGGACGTTCCAGCACCTGGAAGAAAACCCACATGAAGCTGAGTAGAAAATGCAAAGTGGCACACTCAAAGGAAACCAAACACCCCCCCTTATGTGTACTGTTACCCTTATCCAGGGTAACAGTACACAGCCCGGCAGCTTCCCGAGGAAAAGAGCCCTCACGTACCGTGAAATAACTTCAGAACCACAGATCTGAAACAGGAAGCCTGTGAACAGATAATTGCAGCTTTTCTTTGCTTGACATTTAACTGGGTCTTTAGCCTGAGGGTATTCCAACAAGCAGGTGGAACTAGGAGCAGCGCGGTTGAGGATTGCAGAAAGTGCAGATGATAATGATGTTTCTCTCCCCGCTGTATCTCTCTGAGAAAACCCTGGTCTGTTGTTCCCCCATCCGACAGCCAGGCTAACTGTAGGTGTACAGACTCGTGCAAACCCATTTCCAGCACCACAGGAGGCCCATACAGAAGAGCCCTCTTTGCTCACTTCACAGTTGGAAGACTACGCAACTGCCAGGCACAAGCAAGATGGCCGACCATGGCTTTTTTTTTTTTTTTTTTGGCAAATGTATCACATCACCAAATCATGTTTGAGGGCATCTAGTGTGTTCTACATTAACATGTAATGACCTCCATCTGCTTCCGACCTGTTCCGACACAATCTGGTTGAGTTTGGTTGAAATGTAACACCAGCGGAAGGTGTCAATCAAACCAGAGGGAAGCAGGAAAGAAACAAGAGAAAAACTACAGCAAAAAGAAATTAACAGAGAGAGAGAGAGAGAGAGAATGAGGGAGCAAGAGGAGAGGAGGAGAGCCAAGTCAAACCAAAGCAAAGGCAGTGGAGCCTCATGTCATCACCCCTCCCTCTTCATCATTGTAGGTCAAAACATTTGCCCAATTAGGCAGAAAATAGAATCCATTTGGAGGCTTGGAGAGGAGGAGGGGAGGGAGGGAGGGGCAGTAGTAAAGGACCACAGAAAAGGAAAGACCTCAATATATGAGTGCATCCTTTTCATGTGCCTGAAACCCTGCTTAAAGCAAGTGAAGTGCTATTTGGAGGGAAAAAAAGAAAAGAAAAGCTTTATGATTAATAATTAATACGAGCAGTAATACCACAGTCAACACAGATAAACCGACAACAGACAAAAAGACTTTCTGTACGTTCAGACCGAAAGCAGCCAAGAACGTCGAAATGAACGAAGTCATTCATTTTCTATGTGAGCCAGCGTGTTGAAGTGGATGGAAACTTCATGGTAATGAGCTATGACGCGGTTCGGCAGCAACTAATCGGAATGTAGAAGAAGAGAACAGGAGCGAGGGAACTGCATGCTAGTTGCTTGGCAACTTGATGCAAATCAGTTGGAGACGTTAACGTCGCCGATTTAAAAGATTTCTTGCGGTTAACTTACAGCTACTTGGCACAAAGATAACAACTGACATGCCGCTTTGCTTTAAATAGAGTTTGAAGACGAAAATAAACCTGCTATCTGTCCACGAACCACAACAGCGTCGGTAACGATGAGGGCTACGTACAGTTATAGATCTGTGAGGCAGGGCTTTGAACTAAATGCAAACACCAGCAAGCTAACGTGCTCACCGTGACAATGCTAACATGCAGATGTGTATCAAGTATAGATTTGCCACGCTCAACAACTAGTTTTTAGCAATAAAAAATATTCAGTTCCGCAAATTTTTCGTCAAAAACCAGCGAGAGTGAGAGTGAACGCCGCTCACGATCACGGGGTTTTTTTTTACGACAGTTATACGGCACGCCGCATGATGTCTCCATGGACACGGCTCAGCTTGGCAGGTACCAGCGGTACAGACGCATCTACCGCTGCTGCAGTTTGTTTGAGCATTTGAAGCAGTTTTATGAACAAACAAGTGAAGACTCAGGCAGATTATATTTATATACAGATTTTAAATGTAACTAATGTCTGTGATTCTGTGGTGTACAATAATTCATTTAGTTTGGGAGTGGCGATGACTTGTGGCTGGTGATGGATGGGTAGAAAGAGGTTGAAAAAGAATATCGGCCTTTATTTATTTAAAAAAAAAAAAATGGAACAAATGAACATGAACTAGTTCATTTTTGGAAGTGTGAACTTAGCTCAAAATTTAAAAAGATGAACTTTGAACTAGTTCATTTTAAGTGTGAACCGGCACAGCGCTGCTCATGGTGGTGCTGGAGGAAAAGTCAGGGGGGATCACCAAAGAAGAAGACCCGCTGTTTGACTGACAAGCGTTCCTTGCCGAGACGCCACGCCAACACTTCAACACCAAAGTTCTCCCGTTTATTCAAAAACAAGAATTTCTGACAATTTAACTGACAAGACGACTCTTTAAAACTCTGTGCACGGGTCTTCTGAGAGCCAAAGAAATAACTGTTTAAAAAAGCAGCAAAGATCAAGAAAAACACATCACGATGAGAAAAACTAAGGGAAAAAACAGAAATACAGAGACAATGCCAAAAAGAAAAGACAGGAAGAGAGAGGGTGATTACTACCTTAACTTTTATTTATGCGTTGTTTATTTCAGAGCTTTGCTGCTCCTGACATCTTACAGAATTAGACACTGACGAGAAGGAACTGGTGAATGTAGATGAGGAAAGAGCCGAGGAGGAGGAAGAATGCTGTTGGGAGGAGGAGGAGGAGGAGGAGGAGGAGGAACTAAAGACAATCAAGAAAAGAGCAACCACAGTTGAACCTGTAAGAAAAAGACTGAGAAAATAGGTGGAAGGGCAGAGAAAAGGAGTGAAGAGGAGGAGAGGGTGGAGGCGTGTGGATAGAAAATAAACTAAGCACCCTTTTTTTGATGACTGTGCTCGCTTCTGAATTATACAAATGAATGAATGATTAAATGGGGGAATTATCGTCTGATTGTATGAATCCACAAAGAAACCGACGAGCAAAACATCCATTGCCGTCGCCGTGGCAGCGTGATGAAGCAGCATGTGGTATTTGAACCAAACCATTCAAACGCCACTGTTCTGTTGCTAAGTGGAAGCTAATGAGAGCGACAAAGCTGCAGCACCACACACCAACAGATTTCTGCTTCTGATTAACTTGATGATGAACTTGATGGATTCAGTGAATGGGGAATGTAATACTCTTTATATGCTGAACCATTCTCTTCTATCGGCCGAAGCCAGCTCCGGTTTTCATCCCCTCCTTGGGTCCTCTTGGCAGATGAAATAAAGACATTCACCTTTTTGTGTGTCCTACACACTCTGTCTCTTTTTGAGGGAGGTTGCTGGAAGTTTATGAGGTTGAGGTGAAGTCTTCAAACGCAGAAGAGGAAGAAGAAGAAAATCTGCCTCACCAATTACCTTGACTTTTTCTCTTCAGCAAGAAAATGTAACAGGAGATAAGTGAAGAGTTGTGTTTGTATTTACCACTGAAAGACGGATTGGAAAGAAGGAAACAAATTTTAATTTTAATTTCATATTCAGCTGTGTGCAAATGTTTGGGCACCCCTCGGCAAATAACACGTTTTGTGTAAATACAGCACCTTAAAACGAGCCGCTCCTCAGATGTTAATGCACTGTAACTTTTTTATTTCATGCGGCGCACACATCAGTACGTCGCGTTTGTTTTGCTTCGGTTAGTCTTTGAAATGTGAAAAAAAAAAAAGGAAGAAAGAAGCAGCTGGTGTTTCAAGGAGGATCCTTCTCATTAAAATCTAATAAGTGAAACTAAAGCAGAGTGTGCAGCGAGGGTTTTTCCACACATTATACCGACTGACTCCCCAAGCCTCTCCTACATGCCTGTCAAAAACAACTCCTAAATGTGAGAGGGAGCTATTATTAAAAAAGTCTGTTTTCTATTTTCTATTCTATACTGTGTCAATTGAAGAAAATGCCCCATCACTCCACCAATCTCAGGAAAACAACGCTACCAACCCCTAAGTGCATATTGGAGCTCTTTTGAAAGACACAATTTTGTTGAAATTGAATTTCGTTGAATAGATGCTTCAGTTATCTAAAACACATGGAGGAGAAAAAAAAAAAACAATGCAGACACTTTGTGGGAAAAGAAATCCAACTCAAAACTAACTTAATCCTAGTTAAAAATACAGGGATCATAAACAGAGGTCGTTAAACACGGTTCCAGATTAATGCTAATATTGAACCATATCTGCTGGATGTTTAAACTTGCTAATGTTTGCTAACAAATTCACGTATCAACTCAGTGTTGTTTTACAGCTTTTTTCCGCTGCCCCCAAGTGGCCAGAAAATCAGTTCTTGTAGATTTTAACTGCTGTCCGACTGTGGTTTTGTCTCTTTTATACTGCAGCTTAGTCTAAGACCATCTGATGACTCCAATATTCACTCTTCTTTTAGCTCTGGTTTTGTTCTTCACCCACTTCTGAGGGATATATCTTCCTTTTTTTTCCCCCTGTGACGACTTCATAATAAAAGTCAAGTTGAGTTTCACCAGTTTAATGCTTTTATGTATAATGTATTTAAATGAAAACGTTCAGGACTGCCACTTTGAGAGAGCTTATTAACCCTGACCCTAACCCATCATTGTCTCTATGATACCAGAGGTTCCAGTACGAGCTGCGTGTTCAGGGCAGACTGGAGGCCACAGTGAGTCGCTATCGGAAAGTGACGAGACGGGCCTGGGGCTAGCTGGTTAGCATGCTAACTTCAGTAGAAGACAAGGCGTGATAAGACGTTTTCCACCTCTGGAGACAGCTCTTGGCGAATAAAGGAATGAAGCCGCTAATGCTAATGTTGGGCTACGTAGCAATAGCAGAACGAACAAATAGCTCTTTTAAGACTTCTAAGGAATCCGTGGGAACCCTCACACTCAGGTGCAAAATATCAGGAGGCTGACTGAGCAGGCGGGACAAAGATCGAATCCCACCGATTTTAAAATACAGCTTTGAAGGCCCAGAGGAAAAAACAGTTCTTCCTTTCTTCCTCATACAGAGCAGCCGTCAATACACCAGACGCTGTAAGCCTTTTATCACTTGAGGACTCAGCACAAGTTCTTAAAGACCAGCGGGTGGTCACCAGATATGAGCACTCAATGTCTAAGTTTGGGGCTACCTTGGAAAAACTGTCTGACGCCACAGCGGGAGGAAAACAGGACAAGCCACAGCTCTTATCTCCGTCTTTTATCACAATTGCTCCCTTTATTCTGTTCTTCTCATCTCCCACTCCCTTCTCCTGTCATCTCCCTCCCTCCCTCCCTCCCACTCTTCGTCTTTGTGTGTCCCTCCTCAAACAATTTGACTAAAAACTCAGTCACGGTGGGAGACTCCTTCTCTCTCACCTCTTTCGTGTGAATGAATGAGTCACTGACGGGTCCTGAGAACTGGCTTTGAGCATATTAAGGAAGCTGGGGAGTAAATGATTGAAGGTAAAGGCGGAGTGGAGGATGTAGAGCAAAGTAGAGCTGAATGGGGCAGAAAGAAAGAGGGGAGGGGAAAGTGGAGTGATGGGAAAAATGAAGCATGAGAGGGAGAGGCAGACAATTAGTGACACAAGCAAAATGGGTAAATATAAATTGTGAGTAACAAGAGAGAAGAAGCACAGAGAGAAGAGCTGGAGGGGGGTGAGGCAGACTGACAAATTACACCCCAGCTCTAGATCTAATCAGAAGTCTTGAGGTTAAAGCAGAGATCATCACACTCACTCCCCTCGAAGGGACAACGCCGTCACCAGCCGAATCCCGATTCTGCCGCCATCATCCCTACAGGGAGAAAGGGCAGACAAAGTCTCCGCCTCACCCCTCACGTCCCCCTTTCCACTGGCCAACATCTGCACCTTTGCAGTTTTTATTGGAGGGCGGCTCACTGATGAAGTGCCACAGCAGGTGCTGGGCACCCTCCATGAGCGTTGCACAACTCAAAGACACAGAACCACATGCACTGGGAAAAAAAGTGAGTTTATATTGTTTGACTGAGTTTTTATTTCATGCTCGGGGTGAGACATGGCCAATTATTAGACTTCTACACCAATTATTTTGTCCAGGGCTGCAAGAGACTGAAGGTTATCCCAGCTCTTTAACTGTCAACAAGATTACGCAACGAGTACTGAACTGATTTGTACCGAACTCGGTGGAGGGACGGAGCACAGGCCACGGAGGAACCCATTACATTCTGCTGCAGATCTGGATCATTTACTATGAAGCAGAATTTTTTTTTCTCGGTGCATGTTGTCCGACACCGGCCTTGTATGAGGGCTTCACTGTAAACGGACTGCTCTTAAGTAGAACTTTTCTAGCCTTATACTACAAGCCGCATTCACCCATTCAAACACATGCGAACCGGAGGAGCTGGAAAATCGAACCACTGACCTTCTGATTGGTGGGCAACAGCGCTCTACCTCCTGAGCCACAGGTGTTCTTATGGTGGTGTCCCCCTCTGGCCAAAAGGTCTTGCTATTAATCCCTGATACTGCCAATACATGTCCATCTACTGCCATGTATCTTATTTAAATGCCATTGAACCAGACACTGAACCCCAACCTCCCCATTGTGAATCTCTCCGGATAAGACAGATGTCTTAAGTGTCTGAAATGGAAATGTAATGTAAATTACACTGATGCTGAAGTTGATGTGGAGCCCGTGCTGCAGTGTGCAGCAGTAAAAGCAGCCTCTGTGCCGTCCCCAGGGTGTTTAATCTATGACTGATGGATGTAAGACCAAGACAACGACTGTAATTATCATCATCATCATCATTGTAAAACATCCATCATTACCATCATCAACATAATAGTTATATTCCTCTGTCACCAACCAGCCATTATCATAACCATAATCACTCACACGCACGTCCGCGCACACACACTCAGACTCCTGTACGTGCACGGCAACGCGCACAGACGCGCCGAAAAACTGCGCGCGAGATCGTCAGCGTTACCGGC
Source organism: Seriola lalandi dorsalis (assembly GCF_002814215.2). Lineage (NCBI taxonomy): Eukaryota > Metazoa > Chordata > Actinopteri > Carangiformes > Carangidae > Seriola > Seriola lalandi. The sequence goes on from NW_019525516.1 coordinate 250,527, forward strand.
GTTTAAAAACAGAAACATCCGTCTGTCTTTGAACGCAACAACCAGCACACGCGCACAGCTACACGCGCACACTTAAAAGCTCGCATTAATACATATGGATGTATCATCTCATTTGCATAGCTAAAGCGGCCCGTCACCATGTGGTCTGAGCCTGTGGCTAATCAGCGCAACTCAAACTGAGCGGGTCCGGATGTAAAGCTTAGCGCCTCGGCAGCCACAAGTCTCCCGAGTTAACCCAGCTGCACCCGGATGCTAATATAGAAATTAAAGGTGCTAACACATTTCCCACATTGCATTTCTCTGGGGGGACGGCAGTCCACTGCAGGCAGCGGTGCACACATCTGAAAGAGTGTCAGAGAGGACGTCTCAATTATTCATTGAGTGGCTGATTTATGTGGTTTCATATGGTGCATATTAAAGGCTTTGGAAGGCAAAGGGAAGCCAAAGATGGTTTATGTAACTGCCATTAATTGGGACCCTTCTATCACTCTCTTTCTCTCAGAGGACACAAACAGCTACTGCTCTGTTCTGTACTGTGCAGGTACTTAAAAAAAAAAATAAATAAATCCAGAGGTGCTTTTTAAACTACAGTATCTCTTAAATCCGATGCACGTCTATATAGAAATAGAACAAACGTGAAGAACACAAAGAGGAAGAGAATGAGAAAAGTTACAGCAGACATTATCCAGTCTCATTAGCATAATTAAAACAGTGAAAAGTTTGCAGCGAGTCCCTGACTTTGTGTGGAAATTATAGCCTCAGCTTTTTGCTGATCAAAGAGAATTGCTTATTTGGAATATATGCACATACAGTATGAATGTACATGTAGAACAGCCCGGGAGTTGAGGATCAGAGGTGCTAGTTCTCAACATTTACATTCTGCTATTTCCATATACCGTAATCGACATGCTCTCCATTCACTGTTAGATGGTGTCTGCGCTTGTGTTTGTGTGCGCACGCGTGGATGGTCGGATGCACAAGTACATGAAGATCTGAACAGAGCAGGTTTTTTTTTTTTTTGCAGGGAACAGTGCAACATTTTCTCCGCTGTGGATTAAACACATTTTAGAAATGTTCGTCTTTGTCTCGTCTGGGAGGCAGTGTGAGGTTAAATGTGTGATTCATTATTGTTGTCAAATGGCTGTGGAGGTGGGAGGGTCCCTCCCGCTTTGTCCTGGAACTCATCATCAGGAGCAACACCACCCTCCCAACCAAGTCTAAGAATGGAAAATGATTGGGAGAAGATTGACAAAAGAGTGGGGGAGAGGGCACAGAAAAAAAAATAAAAATGGGGAAGGGGTGAAAAGGGAAAGAAAAGAGTGACTGATAAAAACAGAACAAGAGACAGATAATAAAGGCAAGCAGTGCAAAGTGGGAGGTAGAGAGGCAGAAAGATGGATGATGATGAGCGGCTAAATCCATGAAAGAGGCTGTAAACACTGTGAGTTTGTTGAGCTCAAAACTCTGAAATAACATTGAGCCCGAACGCCAGCTGAAACATTAAGAGGAAGAAGATGAAGGTGACTTATCTGTGATATTGGTTTGTGTGTTCTGCGACGTATTAAAAGTCGTGGAAAATGAAACTTTTTCCACTTCACGCTTCCCTAACATCCCCGGCATGTCGGCAGTGCGTATGTAGAAGTGTTTGGAGGGGCGGAGCGATGACTTTACTTATTAACCTCTCAAAGTTTAGAAACGTCATAATTGGGCAGAGGAAACTACATTCATCAGGAGTTCGTACTACTGGCAACTAAAGCGCAGTCAGAGTTTACAACTACAGATAAGTCATCTCCTCTTTAAAAAAACTTTATCATAGCTCGATGATGTCAGTTGCAATGTAAAGAGTATATCCCTCCCACTGCTGCGGCACCACAGGTATGACACCTGGTAATCAATGGCGTGAAAGCTCCCATCAGACAGCAGCACAGCGGTGAGTTTCCCAGCAGGACTACACCGCACCACATGATTCACCCATGTGAGGAACTGGACCAAAGGTTTATGTTGCCCTTAACAGTAAACTGACCAAAAGACGATGCTAAGCTAAGCTAAGCTAAGCTAAGGTGGCTTCAAAGGCAATATACAGAACGCTCAATGAGAAAAAGAGGAACAACTAAAGGCTTAAAGGAAGTTTGCCAAAGAACAGATTGATACTCAACAACACTACTGGGACTAATGAAACTAAGTTTGAACCGTTTGGGAAGAACATCCAGCACCATGTAGTGTGTAAAAACAACTCCATCACTGACATGAAAACCAACCGGGCTTTGCTGCCTCCCTCCTGGGCCCCGACAGCTCGCCATCATCAAGGGGAAAATGAATTCCCAAGTTTATCGAGGTCTCTCACAGAGGAATATCCGGGTGTCAGGGTGATGCAATTAACAATAATATTTTGATCAACTGTTCAGCCCTATTGTGGGATGACCTCAAGAGAGAGACGCTCACACCAGACATCCTGAGAACACGGCATACATTTTCTCATCACTGTATCTTGGCTGGACGGTTTCGTCTAACGGCCCAGTTCTGACAGAGCCGTCAACCATCCCTTACTCTAACGTAGGCGCGAGAGGAAAAGTCAGGATATCACCAAAGTGGATTCATCCTCCACGAATGCCGCGGCCACACGACTGACACTGATTAATGCTGGAGCTTAATACTGCTGCTTTCCTTCTCAGGTCTCTTTCATTCTGTACATGAGTTTTAGCCAACTACCTTACTGCATGCACGCAGCTGGCATTATACAGCTGGCAAAAGAAACGAGTTCCTCATCATCTCCTGGATGTTCTTTCCTAAACCACAATGCCAGCCTGAAATACACAGGTAATGAAAACACAGACACTCCTGCACACACCAGATGAATCCTTGTGTTCGTTGACGGGGTGCAAATGATGCTTCCTTCCCTTCTCTCATAATAGCCTCTATTGTTGGTATTGTGTGGGAGGGAGACACTGATTTGCTGCGGCCGGTATAATTCTCTCATTATGAGTTCAGGAGGGGAAAAAGAGGCACAGGGAGGGATGACGGGATGAAGGCCCAGAGGCACGGCGTGCCACAAAGAGCAAAACCCGACTGATAATGGAGCAAATCCATCAGTCTCTCGCTCTCCATCTCTGTCTGTCTCTCGTCATCCATCCACAGGCCTTACGGAGCTTTAGATGGAAGTCATTTCAGGGAGCTTGGAGAGAAAAGTGGCTCAAAAGAAATGCAAAAAGAGATAATGGAGTACAGGCATTCTTGCCCGCCTGCCCGCCCGCCGCCCCCCCCTCCATCGCCATAATGCCATGCAATCTGGCAGAGAGAGGGAGAGGAAATAGGGAAGCTAGAAAAGAAGGCAGAAAGAAAGAGGGAGAGAGACGGAGCAGACATTGTGAGGCGGTGGTTAGATCAGCCTTCCCTCTCTGGTTGAGAGCAGCAGCAGCAGCAGCAGCAGCAGCAGCAGCTTAGAGCTGTTAGTGTGCTTATTTTCAACCACAAGGTTGCTGTGACCTAACTTAGGCTCCGGCTTCTAAAATCCCATTCACTCTCCGAGCCTCCCAGAACCCTCTCCAGCTCCGGCTATGGCTCATTGCTCTCATCATTGGTTCAATTTTACAAGCATATGCAAGTGCAAGTTTGAGAAAAAGACAGAGGGAAAAAAAAAACAAGCCCAATGCAGCCACTCGAGGGTATTTTAAAAAAGCCCCCTGCCTTCTCCTCATGATACCCTCAGGTCTTAAAGGACTGTTGGCTCGGTGTTCAATCACCACAACAACCTCACCTTAACAACAATGACTCCGGTAACCTTGGCCATCCATTAGCCTGTCTAAGAACAAAAGCTGTTTCCATAGGGAGCCATTAGACGAATATAGCCCTGGGAAGGAAAGTATCCAATACACCAGATGGGCTGCGCTTTATACCAGCTCCAGGGCTGGACAGCAGTCTCACTGAGCCCGTTTATCGAGAGGGAGAAATTAGGCTAAATCAGTGCAACACATGGAAAATGTTCAGGTTCGATGCTGGAGTCGATCCACTAATCTGAAACTGCAGGTGGACACTGATTACTGCCCAAAGCTTGGCAGTTTCCTGCACGCTCCAGTGTGATTCCCACACTTCTAACCCAACTATTTTTTATTTCCTCAAACTGTCCATCACTGACAGGAAGACGATTTCTTTCATTGGATTCACCGAATCCATCAGTGATTAGCCCCCAAATTTGAGCCTCTCGTGTTTTACAATTACATCTGAGTCACAGAGCTGAGCAGCTGATGTTCTGAAAAGTAAATATCCAGAGAGGTTTGAAAACCCAGAAGGCCGTTTAACAAAAACACGAATCCTCTTCTAACCGTCTGGATGGAAAAATGTTCTGTCTACTGGACCAGAGGAAAAGATTTTTAACCTGTTTTACAGGGTGCGACTGTATTTCCGATATCCAGGTCCCCAAAAATATTAAATACTGGAGCAAAATATCAACATATACGAATACAGCTGGTTTTTGTTGAACAACGTGAGCAAGATGTCATTTCCAGCCACCGTCTTTGTTTGGATTAGAAAAAGGAGTCTTTATTTTTTTCTTAAAATCAGATGCTTCGCCGTGTGACTGAGATTTCGTGGTAACACATGAGAGACAACATCTGTTAAATCAACATCTGTTGAATGAATTCTCCAAAAACTCTGCTTTTACGACGCACCCACCTGTACGTCCTGCTGCATAAACAAGCTGCCAAATTGCAGAGGGGGAACAACTCACTTCCCCAACACTGTGCTGCGACTGTGTCGATAAATACCTGGATATCTTTTTTTTTTTTAAATCATCAATCGTCGACAGGACGGAGATAATTTCACAGAGAAGAGGCATCAGACAGCTCTCGGCTCGAGCCCCGAGTTTACATCTATTATGTATAAGTTGAGTCGGGCTGAGCTCGATAGCCAGCGAGTCCTGACTATCAGTCAGAGCTGAGGATGTGTCACCTGTCTCTTCCCGTCGCGTATGGCTTCCCCTGACTAACGTTACAGCTGTACCTCCTGGCTACAGAGCAGATAACAGCACAGTGTGTGTGTGTGTGTGTGTGTGTGTGTGTGTGTCTGTGTGTGTGCATGTGTGTGTGCACTTTTCTGTCTGACTAAGTGTCTGCTGTACCTGTGCTTGCATGTGTGTTTTCTTGTATGAGTGTGTGCATCATATTTGTGACCGCACTGCAATACATGTGTGTTTATCCATGTGTGTCTGCGTGACAGTTTGTCTGTCTCTGTCTGTCTCAAGAAGCTGAACCAGGGGACTGGACTGTGTGTGTGTGTGTGTGTGTGTGTGTGTGTGTGTGTGTGTGTGTGTGTGTGTGTGTCTCAAAGGGGGGAACCGGGGGGACGGCTGCTGTGAGAGCTGAGGTGTAACACCTTGTTAATGTGACAGACACAGTAAAACAGTCACAGAGGGAATGAGCCGCTGTTGTCTACTTTGCTCGATGACTTGACAGAAACAAGGAGAAGCAGAAGTCCGGTCTGTTGAGCGGCTCTCGAGTCCAGTTCCCAACACACCTCGCTTAGATAAGTACCACAGCACAGAGCTCAGGAGCCGCTGTTCTAGTTAAGAGGAGCTGCTCTAGTATCACTATTGTAACGCCCTACGCTCTGATAAGACTTGGTTACAAACTCAGAAGTGGCACAGACTGGAGTGGGTCACTATTCTGGGATTGGTTTATGTCTTGAAAAGTTTTGGCGAGGCACCAATCAGTGACAAGGGACACACAGCTCTGCTGGAGGCGTGACAACACGAGGAAATGACGGTCGTGTCAAACCTCCTCTGATTGAAAAGTGCGGCAGCGCGCAGTGCGCTCAAAACGGTTAAAAAAGTTGGATGTGAAACGATGGCGGGTGTTTGATTTGAGACCCTGTTGGAATTCACGCTCTGCGCCGGTGAGTTTACCGTGTTCACAGTGTCACTGCATGTGGACGCACAGACAGACACAGCAACAGTGTTGCTTTGAGCTAAACGCTAACATAAAAATGCTAAAATGCTAGCAATGACACAACTTAAGAATATAACACCAACATGCCGATGCTAAGCAGCTACAACGTTCACCACGTTTAGTTTAGTTTGTTAGCGTGCTAACATTGGCTGTTCCCGCCTGAACACAGGACACAGATGAGGCTGATGGGAATGTCTCTAGGTTTGAAGATGATTGGTCATAAATCAAACGGAGCAAATGAATGCTGGGACGGATAAACAGAGCTTTCACACAGTCTATCTGACTCTAAGTGTTCTGATTGGCCACTTGAGCCGAGTGCAACAATGCTAATGAACACTGGTGATGAGGTATTAACATACATGTTTTTCAGAGCTTGCTCATTTCTTCCCTCACTCCTTGGTTTAATGAACTTGTAGCTCATTTCCTTTATTGTATTGTTTATATTTTAATTAAAAAGAATGAGCAGAAAAAAAACCCTCTCCCATTATGTCTTTGTCCTCTGGGCATTGTTCCCCCCCCCACCATGAATAAAATATATGTCAAACATGGCCGCATGTGAAATCAATATGTTGTGATGAAATGATTTTGCGTGGTAAACAGAAGACGCCGCTCAGGCGGACGCTGGAGCGGCGGACTGTACCTGATAGACGTGGTAGGCGTTGGCGGCTCTGCCCTGCAGGAACACAGAGGGGATCCACACGTTGATGAGAGCGCGATGAGCCCTGAGTGGCACAAACAACAAACCATCCTCACTGCCGTCGTCATTATCATCATCAGCATCAGCATCATCATCATCATATCATCATTATCATTATCATTATCACTGGCAGCAGCAACATCAACAGTGTGTCAGCACTAGGCCTGGACAGTTAGAGCAAATTATAGCTCACTCTGGTAAAACACCTCAAAATCTAATTTGGTCTTGAACTGAGAGCAGAACGAATGAGCGGATGTATGAAACCAAACTGTGTTTGAGCTCCGTTCACTGGTAAATTTGAGGAAGAATAACTTGGATATAATTATTCTGGGAGAACAGATATTTTACATGGAGATGACGCAGCTCCTGCAAGATTCAAAACAAGAGGAACTCCGGGGGGTGAGAGTGAATTAATATAAAAAGGGGGAAGGATGGAGAAGGAGCGAGAGAGTAACAGAGAAATATTCTTACGTCTCAAAATCGGACAAGCTGGGGTCGTCTGACGTCTGGCTTAAATCTCCTGGGACCTGGTGCACGAGCGTGAGGGGGTCGACAGAAAGAAACTACAAATTAGACATTCATTACACATACAGTACAAACTCACACACACACACACACACACACACACACACACACACACACACACACACACACACAAACACACACATAAATACACACAGTATCCAATGTGCCAGTGATTCCCAACCAGGGGGGTAACTTTGTAGTCGGCAGGGGGCATTTGGAAAGACAGTGTAGTAACTCTGTATGTGTTTAAATATATGCATATATTTGTATTAAGGGGGGGAGGGACACACTACACTACACACTACACACTACACACTGCCCTCCGACCTGAACATCATGTGTTTTAACTGAGAATGAATAAAACATTGACTGGTGGATAAACAATTAAAATAATTTAGCTAAAAGTGACAAATGGACGTAACAGGAGGAAAAACTCCATCTTCTGCCACCAGGTCAAATACAAGTGCAGATTTAACCAAACTGACCGTAACACAGTTCAACTGTATGAAAGATATAGTTACAACATCCACTTCTATAGAGTAACTTCCTCTTTAAAATCAACTGAAATGAACTGAGTGAGAACTCGACAGGTGGCGTCGATGGAGGGGAGCTCGAGCTCATCTGACGGAGCTGAGGGGGCACAACAAAAAGGTTGGGAGCAATACAGTGTTTACTCAGCTGGGGCACACATCTGGAATGCCTCAACATGTGCACACGTGTTGTGTTGTGTTGTGTGTGTCTGTGTGTGTGTGTGATCCCTGTTTGTTGTTGATGAGTATCCACTGCTGCCGGGTAGCAGTGGTTGTCCTAATTTGACACCTTCTGTGCAATTCTGTGTGTGCGTGTGTGTGTGTGTGTGTGTGAGAGAGAGAGAGAGAGAGAGAGAGAGAGAGAGAGAGAGAGAGAGAGAGAGAGTTCACTAAACCTGTGATTTGTTTCGCTATTTGCATGTTTCCAGTTCCCACATGACCAGGTCAAGATGTGAGCCTCTTCTGGATGAGTGTGTGTGTGTGTGTGTGTGTGTGTGTGTGTGTGTGTGTGTGTGTGTGTGTAAACATCTCTCTCGACCAGAGCTGGCTTCTCATCTTCTCAGTCCTCCCTGGGACACTAAACAAACCTGGGCTAAAACACTGTCACAATCAGTGGGGTCTGTAGCGTCGAGGCTTTCGCCAAACCCTCCAAGAGTTTCACACAAACACACACGGAGAAAGTAACGGAAGAGTGAGGCGGAGAGAAAGAGAGAAAGAGAGAGAGAGAGAGAGAGGAAGAGAGAGACAGAGAGAGAGAGAGAGAGAGAGAGACAGAGACAGAGAGAGAGTAAGAGAGAGAGAGAGACAGTGAGAAAGTGACCCGGTCTGCTCATGTGTAGCAGCTCTTACAAGCTGGAATCATGCAGCAATCAGGAGGCCAGAGATAGACACACACACCACACACACACACACACACACACACACACACACACACACACACACACGCACACAGTTATAGTGAGCAGTCCAGCAGAGCAGGGCTGAAGCTGAGGGATAAGAGGACCTATCTTCAGCCTGAGGCTCCCATCACTGCCAATGCATCAACTCACACTGTGGAGAGTTTGTGTGTGTGTGTGTGTGTGTGTGTGTGTGTGTGTGTGTGTGTGTGTGTGTGTTGACTGCTTCAAGCTCTCCTGAATCATGACCACACGTTGGCGTTCTGTTTGTGTTTGTTGTTATTTCAGAGGACAACTTAAAAAGTTTCTGAGAAAAAGTAGTTTTGCCTGAAATACCGATGAACAGCAGGAATGGATAGTTAGCATTAGTGTCGACAGAAAATCAAACTTCACCCACGGAGAAGGAGAGAGATGTGAGCGCTGGACACGCTGTTTGACGGACAGATTATCTCTGGGAACTGCATCTGCAACCGTTATCGGCAGCCATTGACTGGAGAGAAGAATGAGCAGAGCACCACTGCAAAAACAAACCGGGCGAAGCCGAGATGAAAGTCAAACAGAATCACGAGGAGGAGAGTCGGGAGCAAAATGGCAGAGTGACAGAGAGAGGAGGCAGGAGGAAGAAAGAGCAAACCTGCAGGGAAATGTGTGTGTGTGTGTGTGTGTGTGTGTGTGTGTTTTGGTGAATGTGTGTGTGTCCAGTCACTCACCGGTCCTCTCAGGTCAATGAGTTCCTGTCTCATCTGGACAATGAGGTGGTCTTTGGCCATTAGGGAACGGTAGAGACGCTCATTAAACTCTATCAACTCTCCGTGCATCTCGGCCACCTGCAGCGTGCGCACACACACACACACACACACACACACACACACACACACACACGCAGAAACAAGACAGAAAACACATTAATTTATCATGCTGAAGAGCATTATTATATAACACACAATTATGTAAAAAATAGAGAAGAGAAAATTCTGTAAATACATTATGTATAGCTTTAGCACATTCAAAAAATTCAGTTTCTGTTCAAGACACAAAAGGCAGAGACACTCCAGGTGAGACGTAATGGAAGTTGACAGCAGGACAGATTCTGAGAGACGGTCAAACCCCTGACAGAGACGGGAGAGATGCAGGGAGAGAGACGGAGGGAGAGAGACGGAGAGAGGGAAAGACCGAGAGAGTGTGAGGGGGTGAAACCAGTTCATATCCTAAACAGCCAGACTCCTGCCAGACTGCTAATCAATTGTCTTCAGCTCTAACTAACCTTGACGTGGTGTTATTCACATCTGTGTGCATGTGTGTGCTCCTGCAAATATGGCCAGGCTATTCTGTGTATGTGTGTGTGTGTGTGTGTGTGTGTGTGTGTTCCTCGGCATGGTTAGGCAGACTCTGCCTAACCATGCCGGGCAGTGTAGACAGGTCTCCTTCAGGAAACTGACAGCTGTGACACACACTGTGCTGTAAGGAGGACACCTGATGTCACGGCCGCTCCGGCAGAGCGCCGTCGCCGGCTGACAGGTGAGTCGCCGCGCCACTTATTGCTCCAGCACAGACCTTCATACATTAACTTATTCACATCCCATTTAAGAGCCCACACACTGCCGTAAAGACCCGTTATGTAATAACAACAACAATGATAATGATCACAATAAACTTGAAGCAGAGTTCAGTGGATACCTCACAAAGCGGCTTTGTGTCGGAGCAGGACTGATACTAGTCTGCGTCTAGAATTTAATATTACGACTTCAAACTGAATAATCAGGGTTTATTTCAAACTGAGGCTGTAGTGTGTGAGCAGAATGAATCTAACATTGTGTCTATAACAAAAGGAACAACAACAAAAAAAACACACCACTAATCCGAGCTGCGCAGTGAGAGAGTTTTCAGTGAGTTTGCATGTGATGATCAACCAGAATCCATGACAGGGAAAGTGAGATCTGTGCCATTATAGATGATTATTGGACACTGCAACAACACTAATGTGGTGCTTTTAATGTTGTCGGGCCCAATATATCTTCTTATTCTTTATTCACTGACCTGGGCGAAGTCCGCTGAGGTCTGTAAAGCCAAAGAGAGAACTGGTCGTTCCAGCCCTGACTCCGGTTTATTCAACTCATAAAATGAACCAGTGTTCTGCTCTTCTTCTTGCAGACCTTTACTCACAACAAGAGTTCAGGTCATAACAATCTCACATTGTTAGACGAAGGTTCACTGTCATGGTCTTCTAGATAAAGATGCAGGGAGAAGAATAAACTGCCCAAACACAGTCCTGGTCAAGGAGGAGTGAAGTTGACAAAGCACAAGACATATGTAATATTAACTAATGTAGGTGAGAGCATGTGACAGTGACCAATAACGTCTTCATACATACAGGTGTATGTGGGTAAGGTACAGATATATATGTCCTGTCAGACTTGTTGTGGCGCTGCTGCGAGTGTCTCTCTGGCTGTGTACTGCTCATCATTTTCTCTGTGGCGCCGAGCTTACAATAAATACTTCTGCCTGACACATCTGAACTCCGGGTGATCGTCTTTTTCTCCAGCTCACAACATTTCAACCACAGACAGGTTCACGTCTATCTTCGTCGCCGTTTCTTGGCTGGATGCACTAACTCCCAGAAGTCTCTGCCGACTCCCTGGGAACCTCAAAAGATTTCAGATAGTGACTGCTACACACAAAAAAAAAAAAAATGTCCAGGTTAATGTTTTGATGGATTAAAAACAGCACAATGTGTTAATTAATGAGGTTTAGACGTGTTGTCAGGTGGGTGTTGTTACCTTTGGAGAAAGCCAGGCTAGCTGTTTCCCCCTGTTTCCAGTCTTTATGCTAAGCTATGTTAGCTAACCAGCAGCTGGCTGAAGCCTTACTTTAACACACAGAGATTTAAGTGATATTCATCATCAATTTTAGTGTATTCCCTCAAATTCTGAACTGTTTCCTTTAAGAAGACGCTTAAATACCCTCATATACATTGTGATGGTCATTGTTGTGGTTCCTTCCTATTGCAGTTCTACTGTAAGAGCTCTGCACGATGCCCCAGACAGCGTTAAATCCTCCACAGCTGCAGTGGAGGACTTTACATACACAGGGAACTTTGCAGGAAAAAATACTCAAACTAGAAAAGATAAATGTTGTTTTGTTTTTGTTTTTTCACAGCACAAGGACGGATGGATTTTCTTCCCTCATCTCTCACATTGGAATCACGTTATAGCAGCTGATCTCTGAGCAGCCAGGACGGACAGGAGGGGAAAAAAATTAAATGTTAAAAGTTAAATGTTTATATGGGCATGTAAATGTTGTTAAAACAGACTTGAAACAATATGAAACCTATCATTTAAGGTGGATTGCAGTCACTGCCAAGCAGCCAGTTGCAGCTCAGTCCATCAGTGGTAGTAGGACCCAGCCACACGCTGCTGCCCTCTAGAGGCGATGCTGCTGTGGAATTTCAGGAGAACACATTTAATGAATATTAAAAAAAAAAAAAATGTATAAAAGTCACTGACTTCAGTTTTTGGCAGTGGTATTAAAGTAGTTTCAAGCCTCCAGTTGCCATGACAACCCCAGTTCAAAAAATACAGAAAGCAAGGCCACAGTACACGTGTTTGTCCCCACCTCTGGAGCAGACCGCCTCTGGCTGAAATGATAACAAATATTCCTCCTTTAGGGACTTTAGATTTGAAGGTCAGACAGTCAATGAGAGATCTGACAGAGCCGACAGTAAAAGTTGACATTTAAATCAGTAGAGTTGTGATACATAACAACTACATACAAAACAACTATTCTACAGTATGCGAGCGTGCTTTAAGGAGTGATATAAAAGACACTGCTAAATGAACTCCTTGAAGCTCCTCAGGCGAAGGTATTCAGTGTGAAGGGGGGGGACCTGACAGCAGGAGAGAATACAGACAAGTCTTCACTCTCGACTGCAGTATTCACCGGCGCACAGGCGAGGCCACGGGAGCCGCAGATCACACTTTGATCAGCAGCTGCGACGTGTGTTTGGCTTAAAATACGATCAAAAAAAAAAAAAACCCCTAAGATCACCTGCCAACTTAAGCTGCTAACTTAGGTGGAGATGCCAAAATATTGTCTCCTCAGATGATGTTGCTTCAGTTACTTGCCTCTACATTGTTAATGTCTATATTTAATAAATAGTAAAAATGCGGAGTGAAAGAGAGGTTTGAGGCAGACAAAGACTTCCGTCTGTTAGATTAACAGAAAGCAGAAAGACTGAGAGGAACGGAGGGAGAACATTAGAATAAACGGACAAAACGAACAATTACAGCTGATTGTGTTCAACAGGATCAGAGAGACGTTGTAAAGACTTCACACAACTATAGCACACACTAAATAAAACTAATCCTACCACAAATATCGGTAACAATTCTGTCTGTCTAATAGCACTTTTAAATGGACGCTCATCTTCTCTCACCAACACAACAGCTGCTACAATGAACAGGTTTCATTGGGGAGAGTCCTCTGTGATTTGTGTCTGTCGTTGTTTCCCAGTTCTACTGTTTAACTGCGGCTCCGGAGTTATGAAGTGAATAACACTGTGCGTTTCCTCGGGCAGGGCTGTTAAATCTCTCCACTGTCAAATACAACCTGAGCTCTACAGGCAGTAAATCATCCAAAGTATAAAATAAATTAGTTGCAACAAGTCTGGGAATTTTGGAAGGCCTTCAGCCGCTTGCAGCTGATTTGAGCGATAATCATTTTCATAACAAAAAAAAACAAAACAACTGCAAGTGTCTTTTTACTTAAGGGTGAGAAATAATGGAAAGTAACAGACTTCTTTTTACTTGGACAACTACGGTTCAGAAATCTGGATAGAGGGAATCAAACTGCATCCAACCACTTGGGCTCAGTTGATCCCCGGTCTTGCCACTTTTTATTTTAACCGCATAAAACGGATATATCAGCGCGCTCAGTCAATATCTGCATGACTCTAAACAGCCGAGATGCTAGAAATCTCGGGATCAGATGGGGCCGCAAAGTAATAAAACACAGCTGATGGTAATCTTTGAACATAAAACATAACCAACTCCAGCTCAAAAATGAATCCCCAAACCTGACATCTCAATGTTTCTGTCTGTGTCCTTTCAAAAACCTCAAAAGGACACTTTCAAATCCAGTTAAAGTCCAACAGGCGCATATCACCTCCTGGCATTTTCCACTCAGGGAACAGGAAGTGGTTACACCCTGAAACACTGCGACTGTCCTCAACACACCAACCAATTCATCATTCATTTATTTAGCTGCCACAACTCTTAAATAGGACATTATAAAAGAGGGAATTAATTTTAAGCGTGAAGAAACCCAATTAATTCTCAGTGAGAGGGAGCTAATCAGTTTGTCATTCTCTGGTGGCGCATGTATGTGTATGTGTGTGTGTGTGTGTGTGTGTGTGTGTGTCTGCATGTACAGTACAGCATGTGTATGTGAGTGCACATGTGCGTTACATGGCTGTGTGGCTACGTGCTAGCGTTGCCAATTTGTTTAAATGGTCAAGTTAATATTCTCTACTGTTATTAACGCAAGGTCATTAAAATGCACAACCGGGTTTCGGCGTTGATTCGCTCGTGCCTGGAGCCTGACGTGCAGCGGGCATCACTCAGGTGCATTATCCCTCTCTCTAGCTGACCTTTCTCCACCGAAGGCCACCCAAAGGCTCGCTTCAGGCTCGCATCAGCCAATAAACATCTGCAGGACGGGGGCGAATTAGTGGATGCAGAAATCCCCTCCAGATAACAAAATAAATGAGAAAAACAGATCAGTCCAAAACAAAGTCATTACAGAGAGGTTTCCAGAACTAAAGGGCGCTGTCGAAACGAGTTAGGTTTCAGTTTAATTGCACAAATGATTTAAAACGAAGAATTCAATAAATTCAAAACGATAACGCGACAAACATTGACAATAATTGGAAAGAACATGGCATCCGAACACGTTGGAGGGATGGTTTTAATTCTAACAGGAGCGCAGGAGTCGTACGATGTTACATGCCTGAGTGTCCGGTCTACGTTCACTCGCTCTTTCCTCCTGACACTCACAACCTTGTTAGTGTTGAAGGTGACAGAACAGCTTCCAATTTGCCTTCATGCCAGCGGAGTTTCAAGTTGAAAGTCTGTCACCGTGAAGCCATAAAAACATCACAATAAACCTGACAGCTCAACAAGTCAGCAAAGCAGAGGCCTAACAGGCTGTCGCCGTCTGCTTTAGGCCACAGCCTTGAAGCCGTGAAAGTGCGGCTCGGGCAGGCGGCTCCCAGGGCCATCCTCCCATCAAAGCTCGGGACAAAGGTAACCACAATGTGCTGCGCTGCTCTGCCTCGGGAGCTGGGACAAGAAAATTCAGCAACTTGTTTACAAACCACCACAGTCTTTTCCTTCTGCAGCCTCATGCAAACTGTGTATTTTTACCAACTCCCAAGTAAAGGAGCATTTTCATACAGCTAGTTACTAATTTGGTAAATACCTCCATCACTTCAAGCAGACAGCACGTTGATCTCGTCACGGGTTCGGATTTGGAAATGTCTCAAGTTTAAGTGTGTAAGTAACCGACCAGTTTAAGAAACTTGGATGTAGGAAAGGTTTAAAGGAACACTGCGCAGTTTCGGCCGATGGTGGCAGCAACGTGGAAAGGAATCATAGCAAAGTGGCAGGGAAATCGCTAGCTAGCTAAAATTATGTAAACAATGCAGTTCTCAAAATATCTTTTAAAAAAATGATCTACCCAAATGTTTTATGAAGAGGGAAATTGATTTGATAGGAGAGTAAGAGGCCGATGATTCACATAATGTATTTTAAGTGAGAAACAGTGAGAAAAAAAAAGACCCAGCAAAAAATGAAAGACATCCTACTTCTTCAAATAGTCATTTTGTAATAAAACAAATTAAAGCAACTTATTCTTCAACACGTTTCTCTTTGTATATTTCGTTTTTCTATGGAACTGATATAATTCGTGTTAAAACATTTACCTAAATTAGAGTAAGAGGTCTGAAACTGAACCGTGAAAGGAAAGAATAACTATGACCTAACCTTAAAACTTCCTCTCCCGATGTAATTAATAATGACAAATGCACTAAATACAGTGAGCTCTGCAGTGAACATTACCATCTATGTTGGTTATTCTCTTTGTAACAAAGATAAATTGCCTCATTTATTTCATCCGGTGCTGCAAAATGTTGTGAACTTTTGCTGTAATGCAAACACCACACAACAGCCTTCGTTTAAAGGAGTCATTCATGATTTATATTGGGCAAAATCAAATTTGATAATAGTGACGTTGACGTTGTGTGTGACAGTTATATAATCCGTCACACATTTAGCGTGAATGTATCTAATATAAGGTTTCGGTTTGATGGCCTGATGTGACTGAACACGCGACCAGCAGAGCAGTGATGCAAATTGTTGTTTGCTATCAGTCACTTAGTCTCTGCTGCAGGGCCGGTTCGGTGTGATGCAACTGTCGGCACTGCTGGAGTCATCATAGCTAACTGCCACCCAAGTGATGCTGACCGCAAGCTCCCGCACATGCACGCTCTCTAAAGCACACACAAATCTCCGCCTTCACACAACGCCTTGTCATCCTCCTCTGCTCTCCTCTCCCATCTCTGCAGAATCTCTTTGTGCCTCTTCCTCTCCTCTCCCCTGGTGTTTGATCTGATCTGAGCCGCACCAAGCTGAGCTGGCCTGAATAAAGAGGCTAAGAAAGCCCTGGCAGAGCTGGACACCCCCCCCCCAAAAGAAAGAGACAGAGAGAAGAAAAAGAAGAGCAAGAGAAGCAGTGGTGTAGCTGACCCAAAACCTAATAACCTTAATTCAACTGGACACATAGGATGAGTGGGATGGAGCAAAATGAGGTCAGAAGGAAGAGAGAGAATATCAAAGCACAGACAGACAGACAAGGTCGGGGGAGAGCTGATATCAGCAGCTGGGGTCACATTTAGTGGCTACATTTACTCGCACAGTGAAGTCTTTCTGGAAGCTAAGCCCTCGATGCAGGTACATGTAGAAGCTCGGACCAATCCAGGTACGTTCATCATAAGTGTATTTACACTTTTAACCAGTAACACCGATGCATCATTGCCGCTTCCCACCTGAGCATGCATTTCTGTTTTTAAAGAAAACATTTGTTTTTATTAGCCGCTATGATGACAGACTGGGAGAAATGCATCATGGGCCACGTGTCTGGACTGTGGGCCTGTAAAGTTGAGCGGCAACATGAGAAGACTAAAGCAGATACAGAAGCAGGTACGGCATTGGGAATTAACCTACTTTCTCTAAACACAACATCTTTCCTTCTACATTCTGCAAATATTTACACCTTTAATATTTTGTGCAGTTTATTGTTTCAGTGTTTACAATCTGCACAAACACACACACACACACATATATATATCTATATCTATATATAGATATATATATGTATTGCACTAATACAGTTCAAAGTCAAATCTGTTTGCTGCTGTTGTAGCAACATTAAGAAACATTTTTAAAGAAAGTCATTTCTGCTTTTATCTGAAAGCTGAAAGTAGAGAGCAACTGGAAACTTGCCTTAAAGAGAAGGGGATGACATGCAAGCTGTTGTGTAGCATGCATTTCAGATAACTGGGTCACCTCGATGATAACTCATGCAAACAGACCCTCACAAATCCATGCAGGGTCACAAAAACCTCCAAATTACAGTATGACACGTACGTCACTTCTACTGCTTTGTACAGTATATCATCCCCTAACTCATCTTAAGTTTTTCACATACTCCCCCAAATTTAGTCCAGAAGTCAAATTTAATCTTCTTTCTGATGTAAATTCTTCTTTGAAAGTATTTCATGTAATACTTCCTCAAGTGAAGTCCTCGGCACTTTTCCTCTTTTCCAATTCAACTGGAACATTTCTTAGAAAAATTAAATGTTCATCAGGATATGTTATCACATACTGTGATGTTACATAAAACCTAATGGGGGGCAGTTCTTAGTGTTCATATCACAGCTAAGACCGTTTCATAGTGGGGAGGACAGGAGCGACTCGAAAGGGAAATTCTTTTATCTTTTTTTTCCATTCATGGCAGAAGAGAGACGCAGTCGCAGGGCATCAAAGGTTCACTTAAACATCTTGAACTGGGTGAGACCTCAAGCAGAACATGGCCGACGCTGGGCTACTTTGTACATCTAAATGCAGCTTGTGTCTCTATCTGTGTCTCTGACTCACTTCAGCGCAGCTGCTCCTTAACAGGGAGAGACATCGGCTGAGAGACGGGAAAAAAAAGGAGGAAAAAGAGTGTGAGAGAGGACCAATATAGACATCACAAGCTGTGCTGTCCACTCTGAACTGAGGTGGAGAAAGAAGATACAAAGAGAGAGGGAGAAAGATGACTGAAGAAGTGTGAGCACATGAGAGCGGCAGATGGACCAATAGAAAAGACAGAAATGAGAGTTTATAGAAAAGGCTAAATCTGGCCCATGGTACAGACGTAGCGCTTTGTCACTGCCGCATCACACAGCGAGTCCCATGAGCACTTGGATCACTCACTTTTTGGGTTATATAGTATTATTACTTTGAAACGCTGCAGTGATGACAATGTTAAAGTACAGTCTGTCAGCTTTAATTTCGGGCTGTTTTCATCACAATGCGGATGAACATTCAGAGGACTAAAACCCTCTCTTAGTGCATGTTCTCCCCGTCTACGCATGCCAAAAGTATTTGGACAGATTAAGATTAGGTTTACATTCAAAAAGTCGTCACTATCAAGAGCCAAAATTTTAATATACACTGACGGGACTTTGCCAGAGTGAAGATTGGGGATTAAATGACAGTTGGTAGTTATGGATTATTGCAGCACACGTCAAAGTTTAAGCATTTGTGTTTCCTTGATGCTGTAGTAAGACTCAGCAAGAGTTTGCCTTTCTTAAAGAGCAAATGTGTAAGGAATTTATCAAACAGTGTTTATTTGCACTAATGAAAGCTGTAATCGTTAGCATGTCAGGCTGATTAGCTTACCACCTATAGTAACTGAGGATTACCTCCAAGACCAAGAAGCACGTCTTTCTCTTGACAAAAGTGAAACATACTTATTTGATTTGTCCTTTTTCTTTTGAGGTCATCAGCCATTATTGGTATAAAATGAGTGAGCTTAAAAATTAGCTAACGATAGTTTAATTAGCTAGCTAGCTACAGTTGATAAAATTTGCTAATGAAATGTGGCATTTAAGTTTGAGTTCTGAGAAGTAAATCTGCCACCGTTATTACTGTGAACTGCGAGAATGGAAATCTTAACAAACATAGCAAGAGTAACTAAAAGG
Source organism: Seriola lalandi dorsalis (assembly GCF_002814215.2). Taxonomy (NCBI): domain Eukaryota; kingdom Metazoa; phylum Chordata; class Actinopteri; order Carangiformes; family Carangidae; genus Seriola; species Seriola lalandi. The sequence continues at coordinate 269,414 of NW_019525516.1, forward strand.
GATCAGGGTTCAGCGATCACATTATGAAGCTGGCAGAAAGTCTGTTCATGAAGTTAGACTTGTTTTTAACAAACTTTATCTCCTGCTGCTTCAAAAGCAAGATGGATGACTCCTGCAGACTCTAACATCCAAAAGTGGTTGCAGATTTTTGGACCCCGCTGTATGTGCTCATCCGCAAGCTCCATAGAAGGAACATTGTGTTTTTAATACTGGTTTAATGATTCAGCCAAATATGAATAAAATACTCACAAATTATAACTGAAACCTTTGCTTTATACTTTTGAATTCAAAGGCATTAGAGAGAATGTTTTACCATCCCAATCTGGAAACAGACATTACAAAACAAAGAAATTATTTGTGTAAAAGAAGATTTAATAAGGCGTAGGAAGGCTTTTGTACTCAGAATATGTGCAAACACTTCAAAGAAGACTCACCTGCATTATTCTGAGGAGAATAGCATGCATTATGCAGTATTTTGCCTTTTCAAGGGTCACATTTACGTGCATTACACAGCAAAAACAACGGGCATTATACAGGCACATCGGTTCATATTCTCCTGGTTATTACTGCATCTTCTCTCTGAACAGAGGAGACTCTGAGTCGGTGGCTTGTAATTGTTGTTCTTGTTCTTGATGTTGTTTATGGTTAATTAATGAGCTTGCGGATCAAAGGGAGAATCCCTGATCCCACTGGAAGTTTCGACCCATATCTCTCCTCTATCCTCCAAAAGCACTTTCCTTCTACTTATCAGTACAACACAGCAGAGATAGAAACATTTTTTTAAAAAACACTACGGGAAAACAAAACAACAACAGAAAATATGAGCTGTAACTGTAAATGCACAGTCACAAGACTCCTAATGTAGTTAGAGTCTGTTTGTTTATTGGATGTGAGTCAGACGTCTGCTGAAGAATTTGGGTTAGGATGATCCAGCCTTTGAGCGAGGTAGTTTACAGCACTAGTGTATGATGTAATGAGGCCTCAATTTGAAGCACAAAAGCCACTCATCGAATTATGAAATACTTAAATAATTGAGGCACCTTCGAATGATTTAAATTTGCAGGTGCCTTGAGTAAGAGTACACGGTTTCATAGGACAGACTGGCAACAACAAACTGCATCTGCATGAGTAACAGCTGCTTAGAAACGCATCTTCCAGCTTGTATTACATTCATGTATTGTAACACACATTTTGTTCGCAGGCCAAATGGACAAATTACAAAACAGTATTAGTTTGCCCAGTGATGTTATCTCCTCAGATAATTCTGTTGGATCTCTGCTCTAATTAGATGGCTAACAAATTCTGTTCAAAGTGTGCCTGTGCTACAGTAATCTTATGACTAATCTGTTTAATTTGGTGGTGATCGACAGACGGGTCATACAAATGATTTCATACATCTCTAAAGCCCCTGAAAACCTTAATGCCTCAATAAGCAAAATGAAAGCCGAAGGGAACGTCTTATCTTTATTTTTTTTATTAAGAGTTTAATTCAAAAACCCTGTTAATCTGCTCCATCAGGACCGTGTAGGTGAGCTTTGATCTGACTGACAGCTCAACAACCGTCATCAGATTCTGATTCAAATGTCTTTAAACATGGCCTTGTTCCAGGTGAGCCCTGCCCACATCAAACCAGTGAAAGGAACACAGAGAAGGAGAGAAGTACAAAAATCTGTGATGTGAAAAGACCAAAACTGAAAACTGTGTGGACTCCAAGCTGATAACATATTCGTTTTCTGGGTCTGTGAAGGAGCTATTTGAAAGTTTTGCTATTGCTACAAAGCCAACTTTAGCATTGGCAGCTGTTAAAGGTGTAGGTTAAAGTGACTCGGCATCGGAGAGTGACAAGACTGGTCGGCCAGGCCGGAGCTAGCTCGTTAGCATGCTAACTTCAGTAGGAGAAAAAAAAAAGCAATAGAAAAAGAAGCAACAGATGGGTCACTTTCCACCTCTGGAAGACAGCTCTCTGTGAGTAAACGAATGAAGTTTGATGCTCAACTTGCAACGATTCGTCTAGACTGCAACAACATTAGCTATTAGCTAATAGCAATTAGCTTTGTAGCTTTAATCCGGAAGACTGTTTAGTCTCTGTTGAAAGTTTCTTAGTTATTTGAACATGAAAGTTCAGTCAGTAGTTTAAGAAAATAATCTAAAATCAAGGTCAACTTACAAGCTTTTTTTCCCCTAAACTTTTAATCAACCCATGGTCTTTATAGCGCCAATAGCAGCATTAGCATGACATCCGAGCAAAAGAGTTTGCTCAGTTGTCATGCGGGTCACATGACGAGAGTATAGGTGGTTGTATATGTTGTATTTTCATAGTTATATTAAGTCAGACATACAGTAGTCTCTTGTGGGCAGCTTTTCTATTAATTTCACTTTGGTTTGTAAATTATCATTCAACCCACTTGTAGGCAGCATTAATAACTTCTTAAAAAGATTCAAATTTCCTTTTTCCGAGACACGAACGTAGCCTCGCCTCACTCGAGAAGAGTCCTTGAACGTCTCTTTCACAAGTGGCTTAAAACACCGAGTCTGAAAATCCAAAGTGCGTAAGGAGAGGCGAGTCTTCACACTCTGTCTGTTTTTATCAGTTTGTCTGTACGACAACTGAGAGACACCAACAATAATTATGCTGCCAACGGCATCCTGACATTATTCTATACCGTATGGGTAAAAAACACTCAGTGATAATTCAATAACTCAATGCCACATCGACGCAAATATCACTTCAGTTTCAGAATGGATTAAAAATGTAATTATAACAAACAGTCACACGCTGGGGAGTGTGAATGATCTGCAGGCCGATAAGTCCAGAGGGACGGTTGTGTACTGTACAGGCTACCATCAGCTTGACACCAACAGCCTGTGAGCACTGATAAGAGGACGCGTTACATCACTACCTGCGCACCTTTCCCTTATCAGTCCAGCCTCACAGATCAGTGTCATGGAGTTTTGCTGTTTCTCTGAAATCTCAGCGGACGTACTGAATTATGTAATTTGTTTTTATTTCTCACACTCAATGAAAAATACCACGCAATAAAGATGTAAATTAATAAGCTTTTGCATTTATCCCCCTTGAGTTGTTGTAGTTTTACTTTCTTCCCTCCTCGATTTTATCTCTCTCTCTGCATCCGTCCGTCTTTCTCTCATTTCATTCTCTTTTTCGTTCATTTCCCGACAAGCGCCGGTCCGCTGGGATATGTTGAAGAGCCCTCCCACTTTCAAACCCAATTAGATCAAGCATCCATGTAGATTTGTGCGAGAATTCCCCACTTATCCTGACATGAAGTTTACACAACTGGTGAATGCACGCACGCACGAACGAACTCATTAACACACCTCATATCACTGCGTCGCTGTCACAGGTGAGAAGTGAAGGAGAGGAGCTAAAGGAGTGACGAGAGAGAGTAAGAAGTGTGAACAAGGGAGTAAGAAAGCAGAAGAAGAAGATCCTGGAATCATCAAAGGGTAAAAATAAACACTTCCTCCGCAAGTCACTGCTGTGTTCATGTTCTTAGTCAGTTTGGTTAAATAATGGTTCAAGGGTGGATGAAACTAAGGTAAAAGATTATTTAAAATAGAAAACACAGATGATCAGGCAACCCAGGTTGACAGACACCTGTCATTCAAACAGCTGGTAAGAGGTTCAGCTGTGTTTAATGAATCAGGAAAGGATGTATACTACACCCCTAATCATGTTTTTTATTTATTAGAAATTACAAGCACAGAAGGAGCTGCATTAAAGATGCACTAATCAATGTTTTTATATCAGCAATGGATCAAGTGAATGTGTATAAAGTGAAAGGGGTTGTTATTAAATCCACAGAGAATTATGACCCAACTCTGCAGTTCTTCAGCTCTACTGAGCCTTTTAGACTCTACGTGTAAGTTTTCTCTGCCGCCGAACATAGTTACTATCAAAAAATGATGAGACGAGTCGGAGCTAGCTTGTTAGCGTGCTAGCTTCAGTAGAAGAAAAGACGTGATAGAGACACTAGTTAACATCGGTGTTGCTGACAACTCTTCGCGAGTGAAGGAATGAAGTTGGATGCTGAACTGGCAACGTTTCCTCTACACTGGTAAGTAAACAGCTGTTATTTTGCTATGTGATAGCAAGACGTACAAATAGCTTCTTGAAAGCTTGTTGTATTGATTTTCTGATCTACAAACTCCACTCTCATCACCCTCGTTTCCAGCTCCAGCAGGCAACTGTTTTCAGCAAAACGGCTCTTGTTAAGACACTTCACACGACCTGCCCAGCAACAAACAGCAGGCAGACAACGTTAGCAACTAGCTGATGAACATACTGGAGCATTTAGCAGCTAGAAAGCCAGATAGCTCCCTCAAGAGCTGGTGAAGAGAGAGAATATTTCACTCGAATTAATCAGGAGAGCAGAAACACAACTCCAAACGAATGCTAATGCTTCTGCATGTGTAAATTAGCAATTGTTTCATGATAAGTTTATGTGTTGATGTGTTTTCAGCTTGTTCTCCCGCCCATAAGAAGCCAAAACACCAACTAATGCATCTTTAAGGATATCTAATAAACTGACTCAGCAAAATCTATGGCCAGTGGATTTTTTTCTCAATTTAAATCTGTAAATTCAGTGCTTTTATTTCTATACCTCATCAGCATCTAAAGCGACAAACATTTGACGTCTTGAATGCTGCAATCAGTATCTTTCAGTGGAACCGGGAATATAGGGCGACATTCAGTGACAGGCTTTAAAAACCACTGACCTGCAGAGCTGCACTGTGGCTTTTCACATGGCCGATAATGTGTTTAAAGCCCCGTCACCGCCTCCACCCTCAATTGCGAGGCCAGTTGAAGGGGTAACACTTGCCAATAGGAAAACTCTCTCCTGTCACCTGAAATGCCTTCTCATGGAGCCGTGCACAGTGCACAGCCTGACAGGACACGAGAACAGATGAGGATGCGCCGGGAAAAGAGCATCGAGCCACTTGAGATTTGGCTCAAATATAAACAAAGCCAAAGTCAATACAACGCATTAGCATCAATAAATTAAAACTGAAGTAGGTCACAAACACAGGCGTATTTCCCAGGTTAATGAAGGCAGAGTCCTGTCCAATATTTATTTGTGTCTGGCCTGTATGTATCCAACGAGGCTCGATGTGACATTTCCAAAAAAATCAATAACTTGGTCAGTCAGATTTTGTCTCAGTTGCTGAAGCGAGACAGCTGAATCAGGAGTGTTGACAGCTACTCATGTAAAATCATGATCGTCAATCTCCACATCAGGGCCGAGGGAATGAACATACACACACACACAGTACTGTACACACACCAGCACACTGTTAACTATATACTAAATTCCTCAATCTGTCCCAGATATAAAAACACTGTTCCACATTCATCCAGGTCGTCAGTCTATCACAGGGCTGACATATAGAGACAAACAACCATTCACGCTCACATTCACACCTACAGGCATTTTTAGAGTCGCCAATTCACCTGCTGTTCTCGTCTTTGGACTGTGGGAGAACCCACGCAGACACGGGGAGAACGTGCAAACGCCACACAGAAAGGCTAGTGAGGAACAATACTGACAACATCCTGCAGAACCTGTTCGCCGCACATCTTTCTTGTTCCCTCTCTTCTCTGTGGCTCCTCCAGCAGCAGCAGCAGCAGCAGCAGCAGCAGCAGCAGCCTTGCCTCTGCAGCCGCTTCTTTTTTTTTACTATATTTCTGCTGGACAACTTGTCACATGCCAGAGAGAAGGAAAACACCTGTGTTCTGCATGACAGGCTTATTTAAACAAAGCCACATCAGGTCCCGGCTGGCGTGGGACCAGAGCACCAGAGCAGAGCCTGCAGTGCGTTTGTGTCCCACTGCCGTCCTCCAGGCTCCTGTTCAAGTCCAATCGAAACTGACAGCCAAGCAAATGAACAAATAAATAAGTAAACACCATTAAAAATGCACCACACATACATGTGCATAAATAAGTGTTTAATTATTCATGTAGACGCACCCCACACCACCACCCCCCACCCCCAGCTCCCAGCACACCTCAATATCCATTAGAAAACACAGACGTTGCCTCTATTTTCTTCTGCCAATGTCACTCTCACTGGGAGTGTTGCTTCAGTGGTCAAACTAACAGGAAACTGGCCACAGCTCGCATCATCGCTCACGCAGCTGGCAGTATTATGCCTGATGTCCAATTATTACAGAGCTTCGCCGTGCGCTGCAATCCAAATATTTGAGATGAACCTGCTCGGGGAATAGCTCTCAGAGCCGTTAAGAAGCAAATTAAATCAATGCAAGTGAAATGTACAACTCTCTGCTTTATTTAGATAAAGCAGGTGGGTGAGAATTTTAAATTCCCTGCACGGCTCAAACAAACTGAAAAACTTACTCTTATCATTCTTGCTTTAACTCTGTTTGCTAACGTACCAACTTAGATATTACAAAAAAAAAAAAAAATTCCAGTCTACACCAATAAATCATTACCACATATGAGTTTAATTACTGTCAACCAACAAGATTATTGGCTCCTACGCTGTTTTTTTTTTAACATTGTGTGGCAGCAGGTCAAACATGGAGAGAAATCTAATGAACTGGCTCGTTCTTCTAGAGCCGGAGGTTCAGTGAAACAAACAAGACAAACCTTAGACTGAAGAATCTTCTTTAAAACAAGGAGCAATGTGATTTACGTTGTCGGAATTTGGACAAAGAGACTAGAAATAGTCTGAACCAAGGTTTATTCATTTACAGCAATTACACATACTATATATGTAACACTGAATTTCCTTTATATTTAAGTATAAAAGAAAAGGGAATAAAGGGAAATAAGATTAGCTTATCTTAGCATACAGAGTAGAAGCAGGGGGAAACAGCTTCCATCTGCCAGCACTTTAATTAAAAGGTCTTTAATCCGTACACAAACCAAAATGTAGAAGCAACAACTTGTGTTAGTTACGTGTCAGACTGCAGCTGTGTCCCAATTCATGGGCTGCATCCTGCGTTTAAAGACTGATTGTGTCACTGGGCTCCCCCCAATATTCGAAGGCTCCTTCAAAATGCGGCCGAGCGATGCGGCTTTCTTTTCCTGGGCAAAGAAGGCTTAAACGTACGTATCCCAAGATTCATTGCATGCTGCATGAAAGTAATATGGCCGTAAGCAACACCAACCCAGAGCCCCGAGGATTCAACTTTGAAATGTAAGTGTTGAGTTTCAGCTCGATGCAACAGCTCATGGTACAAAGTTAGGTAGGTTGCTAGGTGACAGGAGCGATGCTATGCAACACAAAGGTAAGGGCGGGGACAGCTGGTGATGCAAAGTGAAAACGGCGGCTACGGAGGCCGCGTCCTCCGAAGGATGCAGACCTCTGAAAATTGGGATGCAGCCTATTTCTAAGCCAGGCCAGTGTCGTCCTGGCAACCAGCGGCGACTCCAGACTAGTTTGTTTCCCTCTGTCTTTATGCTAAGCTAAGATAACCGTCTCCTTGCTCTAGCTTCACATTGAGCTTACGGACATGAAAGTGATATTGATCTAATCAAATTCTCAGCAACAAAGTGAATAAAAATATTCCCCATAATGTTGAACTGCTCTTTTAAGTGCGGGGGGGTGTTGCTTTTAAAATGTAGCGCACGCAGAAAAAACCTGCAATTCACAATTATTTGTTACCCACCGAGACAAATGAACTTCTGGAACGCAGACCTGTGGAGAGAGAGACACAGCACCCACCTCTATGAGTTTGCGTTCATAGCTGGCAGCCAGCTCCTCGATGTCACCCATGAACTTGTTCTGCGGGACGGGGGCCTGATCCTCGCTTGACCGCAACACCGACAGGGCTGCAGCAGAAAGAGAGAGAGAGAGAGAGAGAGAGAGAGAGAGAACGCAGGCAGGGTTACACATCTGTACAAATACTATGGCGTGTCAAAAACACACACACACACACACACAGCGCCGAGAAACTCCTCTCACGATAAATTATAAACAGTGGGTTTCTGCCAATTATGCGCATTGTGTCGTCGTCTGTGGCGAGTTGTGACACCTGCGGCTGTTTGATGCTTTTGTTTTAGCAGCGAGAGACGGTGCACAGGGAGCAGCACATCTATATAACACACACATTACCAGCCAGGAAAGAGCCATGAATCCCCATTTTATTTAATCAATGTCATAAACTGTAGTAGATATGAGTCATGCGCCTCACAAAAACACATATAATCATGCAGGTCAGGCGTGCAAACACACACCCACAGAGAGCCGCGCATTAGCACACAAAGTCCTCCTGTTATTGCTCGCATACTTCCTTGTACGTACAATATAAAACGCTGTTGCACACATGCATTTTTCTTCCTGAGAAAAAACTTCTTTCTGTTTTGTCAAGATGATAAACTCCCCCTCTCTCACCACAGCCTGTTCACACTGAGTTTATTGTTTCTTTGCACTACTATAGCTCACTAACCTGCTAAAGTCATCATGACGGAGCCTAAAGCGCCGCTTCTCAGCCCATAAACATCAGCTAATCGGGTTCCAGTCAGAGTGATAGGAGCAGAGAGAAAGAGAGAGAGAGTGGAGGGAAAGTACAGACATAGAAATTCAGCACGTCCAAAGGCACAGAGCTCGAATGAACGTGTGGCGGCGGCTCTTTGGGCAGGAGCTTTTAGAAAATGTACTGCTGGACTGTGATTAGATAAAGGGTTAAAAGCCAGCAAGTGTCTGAATGTCTAGACAGAGCGAGGCAGGTATTGACGAGGGAGGTTGTCTCAGACCGCAGGGGGAAAAGCTGCTGAGAATCACAGGCAGGTACAGGTACACAAATAAGAGCACTGATGGACCGAGGGTAGCAGCGTGGTACCGAGGCGGTTTAACGCGTCACTCAAAGGCTATTTGGCAAAAAAGGGAGAAAAGTACTGAACCGAGTGACAGTAAATGTTCAACGTTCAAACCACTTTTCCATCGGCTCAATGGAAACCATCGTTGCGGAGGGTGAGAATCATTTTGAGAATAAAGAACAGGTGAACCAAGAGAACCAAATTCTTTTGTACCTCAACTTTAAAAAATACTCTATGCAACCCCGGGGGGGGGGGGGGGGGGCTTAGCAGTCAATATGGCGACTATGGCGTCTTTCTCACTGAGCCAGATTCAATCCAGTGCACCGTGATGTCATCCAGCAAGACGCTGCACTGGCCAATCACATACATCCAATCGCGGATGCAGGCCGGTACCATCACCTGGACTTCCTGGATCATATATCACCGTCTCACACGGTCTAACACCCCCCACCCCACCCACCCACCCACCGTGTTGTTTTACTGTGTCAGACTGGACGGGAAGCGTCTCTGAACAGCCACTCCTGTGTTATCTCGGCTGTATGCTTCGGGGCATTGTTGTGCTTAAAGGTCGACGACCTCACTTCACTTATCCTTTGCTGAACGTTCAGATGACGCGTATCAATAATACTGATTCTCAGTCTGTTCATTCTAAATGTTCGCACAACTATAGACTTGAGATACAAAGAATGCTGCATCATTTCCACGTTGAACTTTGCTGTAAAGATCATCACAATTATCTCTGTGCAGAGTTCTCTCTCGACATATTCTGTCTCAGAATATGAAAAAACTTTTCTCCCTTCTGTTTTCTAGCGGTTTCATTATTTGTTATATAACCTCCAAAATGAAAAATCAAATCATTTTTACTTTTTGACCATGAAATTGTAAAACTGAAGTAACTGCCTGCTTCGTGAAAAAAAAATGGTATTTAAATTTAAATTTTGTATTTTGCTTTTATACTTGTTTTTCTGGTTTTTGAACACCCGTTTCTGAGAGCAAGATGGACCGATTAAAAGATGGTCGACCTCGCATCAAGGTTTCTGAAGCTCAGTTCGAGTGACCGCTGAGTTCTCTCGGCCAACTCTAGGAAGAGTCCTGTCGCTCCTGGGAATAAACAAAGCTTTAGAAATGGTATTACAGCCTGTCCTCACCCTGATCTATTCATCAGCACATTTCATCACAGAGAATCCTCAGATACTTTGGCTTATTTTTGTCCTGTCATGCAGTTTGAATTGTGGGACCTGACACACGCAGGCCTGTGCTTTTCTAAATGATGTCCAATCAGTACTTCAGTTTGCCACAGCTGGACTCCAATCAAGTCGTAGACACATCTCAAGGAAAATTAAAGCAAAGAGAACGCACATAACCACAATCTGAAGTGCCACAGCGAAGGGTCTGAAAAGAGATTTCAGTTTTTGATTTCTAATAAATGAGCAAACATTTCTGAAAACATGTTTTCACTTTGTTATTATGGACTATTGAGTTTAGATTGATGGACATGTAAATGGCAGTTTTATCTATTTCAAATTAAATCTACGACACAATAAAGTGAGCAGAAGATGAAGGGGTCCGAATGTTTTCTGAAGCCACTGTAAAACAGGAACCACCGTTAGGAACAATCTTAATTAAAAACAAATTTTCCACGGTCCAATTTTAAATTAATTTTATCATTCCAGGTTTTTCGGAGGCGCTCTTAATTTCAAACTGGTGATGTTTCATTAACAAACCTGCCTCTGTGACCTGCTGCTGCTGCTGCGTGACTCACAATTTGAGTTTTACATTTCTATGAAAACATGTTTCAACTTGTTCAAAATGCTAATTTGCTGAGAGCAACAATTAAAATACTCAGAGTGATTCACTTCATAACGTCTGAGATGAAGGAAAATCATCACAATTGCCTTTTTTTTAATTAAAATGCTGTCCTTTGTTTTTTTTTTTAACAAGTTATCAGCTGATCAATTCTTGTTTCAGTGCTAATTTAGAACCCTGAATAAACCAACAAACACAGATCACAGATGCACTCTCTCTCACACACACACACACACACACACACACACACACACACACACACACACACACACACACACACACACTGTATATAGAGGCCGACGCATTATCATGGTTCCTGCAAAGGCCCCAGCAGCACAGCAATCCCCGAGCTTATCTTTGGCCCACCAATAGCTCTGTACCACACACCTCGGTCTGCAGCCTGTGCACACACATGAACACACACATGAACACACACATGAACACACACACACACACACACACACACACACACACACACACACACACACACACACAAACACACACACATACATACATACACACACACACACACACACAAAGAATGGAAATATTAATATACATACTGTGTATTTTACTGTAAAAATGACGGTGAGAGACACACACACACAAAAATAGAAACAAGGGCATAAAGAGCAAACACACACACACACACACAGACGTACACACACACACACACACACACACACACACACACACACACGGAGGATTGCTGCTGCTCTTGTGATACCAATTTGCCTCAGCTATGAGTTTTTTTCCCCTTAAGTTGGATTTGAGTTACCTGTCATACTGATAGGCTCTTAATAAAGAAACATACAGTGTGTGTGTGTGTGTGTGTGTGTGTGTGTGTGTGTGTGTGTGTGTGTGTGTACGTCTGTGTGTGTGTGGGGGGGTTGACACAGATGTTCCTGACTCTAGGAAATTGGCAGACAGCTGGTCTGAAATAACAAAACTAACTGAGCAACACTCCCCAGCAGCTGTGTGTGTGTGTGTGTGTGTGTGTGCGTGCATGCGTGTGTGAAAGCCTCACAAATGTTGAGCTAAATATGAGCCACACATTAAAGAGTGTCACATCGAATTCTAAAACTGTTTACTGTGTGTGTGTGTGTGTGTGTGTGTGTGTGTGTGTGTGTGTGTGTGTGTGTTTTGTGCCGCACTGTCCTTTTCCCTGAGGTGTGTGTCCCCTGGGTTTTCACCTGAGTGTGTGCATCTCCAGAGGCGTCTCTCTAATGATCGCAGTGTGTGAGACAATGAGCCAGTTTAGAGGGGGAGTCCACTGAGAGATGACACACACACACACACACACACACACACACACACACACACAGGCCAGTGGCTGCACCTCCACGTGTTCGAACGAGCAGCAGAGATATCTGGATAAGCTTTTCCTTCTGCTGTGGCGACACTGGCATCGTATTTATTACAGCATGTGATATCGTCCACACGGGGACCTTAAACTTCAGACCCCATTCACACCTGGCGTGAACGGGCACTGACGTGAATCAGGAAAACACATTATTAGTAATCAGAATCCAATCAGCTGGACGGCTTAACGCTCCTCACATATAAACTCAACATGTGCCTTGCACTTGGCTTCATTATACTGTGAACGAAACAACAGCGAGCGGCTTCCCATTGATAAAAGATTCAGGTGGTTGCTGGCGTCCAGTTGTTTCAGAGACTTCCATCCTTTGTTTTTCTTGGGTTTCTCCTCAGACTCCCGGGAGCGCAGAGCTGAGTGAGCAGCAGCAGCAAGATAGAGATCATACATAGATAATGGTCTACTGTACACACACACACACACACACACACACACACACACACACACACAGTGGATTCCCCTCAGAACACAAGAGATCCTGAATAAGAAGAAGGAGCAGGCAGGCGGAGCGAAAGACGTGTAAAGAAGCAACAAAAAGGTGGTTGATACCGAGAAAAGCAGGTCGGGGGTTATCAATAAATTCAGCCTAATTGTTTCAACGAGCCACGCTCCACGGCTCTTTCATTACTGCCCAATAACCGTGATGTTACATCACCGTGGCAGTAAAATTTGGAATTTTTCCATCCGTTGCATTTTCCATGTTGTTGTTTTTCTCGCAGATTAAAAACGATTGTAACCGTGACGCACGGAGCAGATGGACACCACAGCTCGCTACATAACAATCTGCTGTCTCAGGCAAAGTCTCTCTCATTTGTCTGGCCTGGGGTGTCAAGGGCAAGCTGCTGAAAACTGCCTACTGTCTGCAGGTCAAGAGATCAAGAGGAAGACTCACAGCTGAAACTGGGGGGGGGGGGGGATGTTGGGGGGCGGCACAGGGTGAAACATGAACAGGCCAAGACATTTCCTCTCTCCAGTGTCCTGCTGTTGCTACCAGCTGGAGGGACGGGTTCGAGACGAGAGGAGACAGCGTAATTCGGTTTGACCTTATAAGTTACTGCTCTGTGACACGGCGAGGGGGAAAGCAGAAGGGCGGGAACACAGGCATTTCAGCAACAGGGTATATACCCTCAACCCCTGACATCAGGAGAAGCCTGATACATCCTCTGGAAACTTTGACGGGTGATAACAACGTCGGTGCCAGCTGTGGAGAGAGAGAGAGAGAGAGAGAGAGAGAGAGAGAGAGAGAGAGAGAGAGAGAAGGAAGCTGACACACTTGACTAACGCTGCTCCGTCCATTAGCGGTAAGGAGACGCGGCTCTGCATCGGCGACCCCGAAGCGCACAGAGCGGCCTGTCCCACTCCAGCCGAGCCCGAGCGAGCCTGCTAAATAAAACATGCGCGGGGCTCCCGCCACAATGGGGACTAATGCGCAATCAAGTGAAGCGCTCCTTGTAATGCCGTATAACAGCACAAACCCGCGGCACTCACACCGCTGTGAAATTGGGGGCTCTTGTGAATCTCGTCTTCCATATCTTATCGTCTTATGAAATCGCTCCATCCCTCGCAGCTCCCGCTCCACATCCTTTGTTCTTTCTGTTTTGGTGCCCCTAACTTTCTTTCATCTCCTTTCACTTAAAAACATGTCCTTTTTTTTTTTCTCTCTATGAAGTATTGATTCAGCTTATTTTTTTTCTTGTCTTTGTTGCATCTTTACTTCCAAACGCATGTATTCCCCGTGTTCTGCTCATGTACGCAACCTTCATTCATCCTTCCTCACTTCACCTTTGAAATCTTCCTCACTCCTCACCCATTCTTCCTCCTCCTCCTCCTCATTGTCTCTCTCTCATCTCCTCTTTAATTTATTTTCCCCGTTCTTATCAATCATTCATTGTCATTCAGTTTCACCTGGCAGTGTGCGGCGCTGTGGTGCTGCAGCAGTCGCAACCCGCCAATCACACATGTTGCAAAGACCGGCCACTTTCCATTATGCATATCAATGAAAACATGCATAAAAACATTTTCACACACCAACACACACACACACACACACACACACACACACACAGGTGAGCGCTGCCGCACACGTAGACAGACGTGGAGGCAAATTGAGATTTAAGGTTCATCTGTTTTTGATTTTAAATAAAACTACACAATCAAAAAATCATGAGAATTACAACAAATATCTTTGTTCCTGGACACGTACAAGAGCATGCATTCTTCACACACACACACACACACACACACACACACACACACACAAAGTTGAGTTAATAACGCAGTCAGACCATACATTGTTGACGGGCTGGCTGGGGAGCAGGCGGGCGGCTGGCGGAGTTAATTAAGGAGTGCTAATCAAAAGCAATCTTCTTTCATTTTCTAATCGTTCATAGTTCATTTCTCATGTTGACCCCCCCCCCCCTTCAGATAACAGAGGCCTTCGAGTATCAGCACATGTATGTGTGTTGACAACGGGGGGGGGGCCGCAAAGGTGTGGACGTGCTTCAATCAGAGACCGACGCGCACACACAAAAACACACACTGATGTGCAGAGCGGGAGAACAGTGTGTAAAGCAGTTTGAGTTTATTGGCGGATTCTCACTTGAACAAAGAAAACCGAGAAATGTGAACAAAGAGAAACGTGTTGAGTCTGAGAACAGCCGACTCTCCTCTGAGCAAACTATCAAACACATCAAGTAAACATTGTGATTAACGAGTGACGCTGCAGCACGCGGCACCACGCTAATGTTTCCATTGAATTAGCAGCTCATATCGTCTAAGGCGGAGTCTTTTAACCCGGAAGTGAATGCTGATTGAACCCTTTTCCACTGCCGACAAACCTGTATAAAATGGGCTTCTTTTACAGTAGAAATGCCTTGTATGTACAAACATGTATCCACCACACACACACACACACACACACACACACACACACACACACACACACACACACACACACACACACAC
>NW_019525516.1:284415-285096 GCF_002814215.2 Seriola lalandi dorsalis
CGTCTGTGGTGGCATCAACAGCTTCACTTTCTATGTGAAAATCTCAAAACTGGCTTTTGACAAACACACACACACTCACACACACACCTTTCCCCTTGTGACTGATTCTCACCTGACAGTCTCTTGTGACCAGTGGATTATCTCCCCTCTGTGCTGCTTCAGTGAGAGGCTGATGACGACCAAGAAGCTCATAAAAAAAAAAACACAACCAGGCTAATCCTGTTAACCCCCGACGAACTTCCTATCCCTCTATGTGTGTGTGTGTTTGCACTCTCACTAGTGTTTGTCTGACATGTAAGGTAAAATAAGGTGAGCGTAGCAGGTGTGAATGAGTTAACTGTGAAAGTGTGAAAATGTGATTTATTTTGGGCGTATGCCACGGTGTGTTTGTGTGTGTGTGTGTGTGTGTGTGTTGCAGTGTTGTGTCATCACATGCATCTCAAAGCAGATCTCAGCTGTACTAATGGCAGAGATTCTTGTTATGTCAGCTGTTATTATATTCTCCTTTTCTTCCTATGACTTCATCTCTACTCCACACACACACACACAGACACACACCCACACAGACACACACACACACACACGAACTTTGTTACTGAACTCCAGACACCTGTTAGACAACACTTAGGTAATAACATGTCATCCCTGCCAGTTCACTGACTTAAACACAAAGGTTAGTGT
>NW_019525516.1:285146-314592 GCF_002814215.2 Seriola lalandi dorsalis
ACACACACACACACACACACACACACACACACACACACACACACACACACACACACACTCAAAGCTATCATTTCAAAACCATCATGGCTGCCCGTGCCGATGCTCTACTTTCTCTTCGAGCTTCTTCTTCCACTCTGTTCTGATGGAAGTATCCAGAATATATATATCCAATCACAGCAAACCGCTATCATCTACCATCCATCACCACCCGACCACAGACGGCGTGCAGCCCAGAATCACACAACGGGTGAAAAGTGGTTGAAAGCATTTTTCTTCAGCCACAGAATCTTTTTTTTTTTTTTTTTTTCCCATCACACACCAGGTCAAATTATGTCCCAACCATCTGAACAGAAATCCAAAGAAACTATTTTGTTTCCTGGAAAATATTGTGATTTTCTACATGATTGTGCTTTTCAGTCGGACACCGGCCGGCTGCCTTAACGCCACGTCCTTTTAACGTCAAAAGCTTCAGCTGAATACTATCAGCAAATCAGATACCGGCAGATGGTGAGGAATACAAATGAGCAAACATTTCCTGTTTCATAGTAACGAGATGTCGCAGGCCTGGTGACATAACAGCATCATAAGATGGCCGTGACTCATGCACAACATTTGTAAAAGGAAAAGAAAACAGCAACAGTGTGCTGGTATTTTTTGGGTTTTTTTTTTTAACACCAGTAATCAGATTGTGTTGATGATAATATGAGGAGTCAATAACACGTCAACACGACTCAACAACGGCCTCGGACTTGATGTTCCTTCTTGAATATTTCATCTGTGCTGTTTAACCTGCACGCGTGGGAATTGTTAAATCAACAAGGGAAAAAAAAAAAATGACTATGTGTCACCGGGAAGGAGTCGCTCTAAAATAAACCCACAGAGAATCATCAGCCAGTGAAGTTGACCTTTGACCTGCACTTCATCTTTCTTTTTTTTTTTCCTATTGAGACATTTGTGTCATAATTAGCATGTGGGTTCACCAGTTACGGGCCAGGAGATGTTGTTTCGTGAGGTCACAGCGACCTTGACCTTTGAACCTCGACCACCAACATGCTCATCAGTTCACCCTCGAGTGCGAGTGAATGTTTTGCGACCGATGTAATGAAATTCACTCTGGGCGTTCCTGATGTGTCACAAGAGCATTAAGTCACCGTGACCTTCCCCCCGCCCAAAATCTAATCAGTTCAATCTTTGAGTCTTGAGCATAAAAAACGCTGATGAACTGAAACTACGTCCAACGCCGAGAGGCAGCGAGACACAGTCAGTGAGTGGCTGGTGAATTTAGCAGCTAAAGAGCCAGATGTTTCCCTGAGCAGAGGCGGGAGAGCAAAAAAACAAAACAAATTTAACACAGCTTTAAATAAAAAAAGTGAGAATTTTATTGTCGAATTGCACAAAGTAATGATCTATTCATTTTACCATTAATCTTAAATTGATTACAGAGATCTTTGGCTTTGAAATGTAATTTTTAAGCTCATACTCATTGTTTTAATCGGCCTGACCTGGAAATTCTGCTGCTACTAGAATCTTAATAAAACAAAATATTGGTCACACAGAAACATGAATTTCTCCTTCAGGGATCAACAGAGAATCAGAAAATGAGTTTGTTTTATGTCCTCCAACATACACCTCTAATAGCTGTTACTGTAATGACCCAATTTAGCTGCCAGGATCAATAAAGTTCATCCGACGTGCTTATAAGGACTCAGACGATTAAATCTGATTATGTTACGCCGAGGTTATAATGAGAGATTCAGCCTGCAATCAAACTGCGCGTCTGCTGCAATACTGATCAAATCAGCAGGCTGATTGTTTGGACAAGCGCATAATCCAAGTACGTCTGTCGGTGTGACCTCAGCAAACCGCAGCCTGGTGTGTGCATTCAACATTTATATATTCTTTTTTATTTTTTTGACAAGCTCATTGTGAGGCTTTTCTGCTTTATTACACAGTTCACAGTTCAAACTGGAAGACTCAGGAACATGTGCCTGAACAAACCTGTAAATGTGATGACAAGGATTCGTTTTTGAACATATGTTCTGAGCATATGTTTCTCGGCTCTGTTTAAATGAACATCACGTTTCAAACCTGCTGCTGCTGCTGCTGCTGCTGCTGCTGCCGGTAAATACGCCCCATCCTGACCCGTTCTGGGTTTCACCCTCAGCGCAGCGTCTTCTTTCTGCTTGTAATTACTTGCATTATCTTCAAGTCTCCATTGGTTCTCGTCTTCTATTCCTCACTTCTGCGATGACCCAGTTTCCCCACGGGGGATTATTAAAGTTTCATTTTATCATCTGCTCTAATCTGAAGTACTCTAGTACTTTGTTTCGCCTTCACACCTCTCAGCGTTACACGAATACACACCGAGGGTTACTGAGCGCAGCTGCGTCCGCGCAGCGTGCAACACTTGTGTGTGATGAAAATGATAAGCCTGGTCATGCAGGGGAATGTGGGCGATCATTATTTGGATTATGTGTAGTGGAATGATTTATCAAATATTTATAGGAAATGTAAAGAGCTTAATCACAAAGGCTCATAATCCGAGCGAGAACAAAAATCGGATTATCGTGTGCATGTGTCACAGTTAGTGTCGCATATGCACATCATAAACACATACTGTACATGCATATGGAGAATAACAGACACAAGCTCTTATATACAGAATACACAGCGAACTTCTCCAGTGCAAAGTCTCATTTCTCTATATTAAAGAACTGTGGAGGAACTTCCTGCATATTTAGCACCTTGATGGCTTAAGTTTCCACAGAGGAAACTCGGTGGTGTTAAAACTCTGTCTGCGGGAGAAAAATAAACCACTTTGCTATGGTGGTCCAAACTTCTTTTTATTTAAAATCATATTTAGAACAAAGAAACATCTTCCCTCTGCTTACTGTTGGTTTATTTCACCTCAGCATAATATGGAGCTCTAGGCAATAAAGTCACATATAGAGGGAAAGGGAATTATATGAATTAGTTTGTGTTGCATTTTTACGCCAGGAAATGATCGTGATTCCATCTTAACAAACAAAATAAACTCAAACTTGCCGGATTACTCGTGATTCATATGAAACTTCGCTGCACGATATGATTGCACCTCCGAGATAAAACGACTCTGGAGGAAAAGAAACACAGTGGGGGGCGTTGTAATTGAATTTGGGTTTTTATAAGTCTCCACCTTGAGCACAGCATGCCCAGCTCCAGTGTCGCTCCTTATCCTGCCTCAGTAAAGTGAAGCTCCTGTTTAAAAGTCACATTATCTGCGTGCACTAAGACGACTCGAGTTTCCCTCTCTATCTGTGAGCCGACAGCGCTTCACTCCTTTTGTAGCTTGTTCCCAAAAAAAAACACAACAACTATCTCTCTTATCTTCTGTCAGTGTGTTTTAAAAGGTGTGTGTGAAATGTGTGTGAGCATGTGCCACACAGTGTCCACTACTGTGTGTGTGTGTGTGTTTTGAGCAAGGGGAAAGAAGAAAACCTAATTATTCCTTTGATCAAAGCAATTATTAGAAGAAAAAAAAAAAACACTCTGACCCAAAAATGTCTCAGCTGGAAAGCATCACAGCTCAATCTGCTGCAACCTATTAAAAGAGTTATTAAGCATTCACAGAGCGCTCACACCCCCTGACACTCATGCATGACAGAATTCACGCATTTACAGAACCGATCACATGGAAAACTGTGAACCAGTTTACTTAAAACAATCCTCACGTACGCAGCGATCAGCCATTCACTTACACACATTATGCAGCCATTCCAGTGACTTACAAAACCACTCACACAAACACAGCATGCAGGAATTTATGCCTGGTTATGCATGAAATATCGTACACGCCTGCATATAAACGCATCACATTAGCACATGCAGATGACATCTTGTGTTCCTGACAGCACTGGAACAAACTTGTACTAAACCAAAACTATTTATATAAACTGTATTATCTCTCTCTATATATATATATATAGAAAGTACAGTAGAAGAAATAAATACAACCTTGTCTCCTTGTCTTTACACAGGGGAAAACCGCATTGAGAATTGACATATAATTCAGTTTAAGGTCTTGAAGTTAGACTGAATTATCGCACCTTTATTCTGCACAACCTGCAGTTATGTTCAGGTCTTCCATTAAAACAGGAAACCTATTATGATCTGAGAACTGTGGCTTTTCTCCTCTGTGAGTGTGATACTCTGAACATTTACCACTTACCAAGCATCACAGTGGAAATACTCAGGTACTGATACCTGACATGAAACACTTTCACCCAAACCAGGTTCTAGCTCCTTTGCAGGTCTTGGTTCAAATTCAGTCCTTAATTGCTATTTTGATTGGTTCCAACAAGACTTACACATGCAGCATTGTGCAGGTGACACATGCAGGTGATTAAAATGCACTAAACTGCTGAACTGATGTGGCGTCATCATCATCAGACGATGCTTGTTAGGCGATGCTTCAGTTTACACCATTGTCCCGAATTGTTGCAGGTTTCCCCGATTTACCCCGTTTCAGTTCATGCCTTTAAAAACATAACTGTGTGGTCTCTATGTGACGCTGCTGCAGAGCTGAGACAATTAGTCAATTATCCAATTACTTGAGCAATAGAAAATTCAACAGCAGCTATATTGATCTGTTGTTTTAGTCATTTTTCCACCAAAAAAAAAAATGCCAATGTGCCCCAGTTCTTCAAGCATCACCTCTTATGGATTTGTTTCTGTTTAGACACAACACAGCGTACTGTATGTTGACATTACCTCTGAATGTGGTTTCTGTAACAAAATCCCAGTGAGCAATAAAACAGTCTTTGGGGTGTACAGTATTTACAGCTGTGTGTCCACATGTCCACCCATGAGGCCTGTTAGTGACCAATGTAAACGAGACGGCCTCCCTTCAAAACAAGGTACCGGCCTTTGATGCCTGGTCGAGGCCGGTCGGCCTATTATCTTGTCTATTCCCATGACAACGTTGGTTTCTTATTTCCTGTCAAGTCTTCTTCCAAACAGTAGCAGACGACACACTGTGAGGCTTCATAACATGCACAAAAAAAACATACGATCACGCCCGGTGATGTCCCGACAACATTTATTCTTCCCTCACTCTCCGAGTCGCGGAGTGCTCTTACTTCCAAACGGCATTACGACAGAAACATCCCAGAGTAAATATCTTTCATTTGCATGGCGAGAAGAGTGGCTTTTTCATCACTTTCTATAAAGCTGTGCGCTTCTCCCTTGAATAACAAACAGACCGGGCTCCACAGACAGACAGGCGCGCAGATATAAAGTGTTCTTTAGGCTAAATATCGTCTGCACGCAAAAGCACCGCAAAAGTCAAGTCACAAACTTACAAACTTAAAACAGCATTGATGGAGATTTCAATTGATTTCAATTGAAATTTCAAGGATAAGAATCAATCCATGTCTGTCAATCCGGCCCTCTCTTTGTTCTGACAGGAGGCATTACACAAAGACAGATGGTTGTACAATAAAACAAAAGTTTGAACTGTTTTAAGCCACAAACAAAATAACAAAGAACGAGCTTTGTTTGTAAGATTGAAAAAAAAAAAAAAATAAAATCTTTGTAGCATCTTGCAAAAAAGTGCTTTGAGCAGGTTTTTCCCTTTGTAGTTCAGCATACTTCTGAAAGAACTAAACCTGAACCTTTCGATGTGTGACTGGACAGACGTGGATCAAAGAACATCTAGTGCTAGAAAAAGCTGTTTTAATGCACCACATTTCTTAAAGGGCCCATATTTCACACTTCTCCGGTTTTATTTGAAGTTTTGAAATCCTTAAGAATATTCGTGGATTTAAAGAACCAAAAACCACCTCAATGTAGTTTTACATCTACTCTATCAGGCTTCTCTCTGAAGCTCTAGCAACAACCAATCAGAAGAGAGAATGCTCTGGGCCTCTCCTCTGATTGGCTGACTGTTTTCTGAGTGATCCAATAAAAATATAGCAGATTTCGGGTAAAAACACTCAGAGAAACCAAATCCTGAAAGGTTTCGATGGTGGGTCCATGTGGGCGGGGCTTGGGGCGTGGCTGAGAGCGGCGACTACTTCGTTGTGACATCACAAAGTTACTGAAGTCCTGACGGCTGGTTTTAAGGCTCAGTTTCTGAACACAGGCTTTGATACTTTCACAGTATTAATATAAAACCTAGACCTGATCTATAATCAAAATCGTGACGAAGGATTATAATGGGTGAGGTTCAATATGCAAATCTCCTTCAGAAGTGTTAACAATGGCTGTAAAAGACACAAACAACAAAAGGAACATTTGCTACAACATTTGCTGCTCTGAGTTTCTGTTTTATTCACCCAATTCCAGTTGCTCCACATTTCTGTTTTTTGTTACGATCTATGTTAAAGCTCAATGAATCTCAACATTTCCTCACAGTAAACGTCTACAAATAAGAGGAAGGCTTTAAGACTTTTAATGTGAAAAAACGTGATGGAATCATTAATTTCACAGCAGATTAACACTGATTGGGAAAAACTGAGGAGACGACGAGGAGACAAATAAATAAGATGTGACTCTGTTGTTGTACTAATAGTATTGGTGTTGTGGAAATATGCATTATATTGAATTTATTAAGAAAAGTGGTAAACATGGAGGATGATCTGAGTTTGCATTAACTGGAAGGAAAAATAACATCTCCAGTAAATAAAAATGTTGATTTAGTCTAAACTGCATCAAAGGACAACGTCAGCAGCCACCCAGGATCTGTTCTCCTCTCCTCACTTAAGGCGAATGCAGTCAGCAGCACTTCCTTTCTGCCTCCTGTCCCACCATGCGGCAGCTTTGCTAATTCACTGCCATTTTAAAAAAGTCAATCTAATTGCTTTTTTGTTGTTGTTGTGTTAATAGTCTGTGCTGTTAAAGGGCACCTGCGCTGCTAATATCCACCTTAATCGCACAGACCATTCATTTGGAGCCGCCTGCTGACTGACTACCATTTAGCACTGATGACTAATGAGGAAGGTTAAAGAGGTCAATTCATGAACAACCTGCATCACGTTAACGTTAACTTTGTGTAGCAAAACTTCTAAACCGCAATTAGATGGCAGGTGCAGGACGCAGACAGTGACTTGATCAGTAGTGTACAAGTTTAGACTTAAGACGTTTTAGAGCTGTGTGGGTTTGAATTCAAGATAAAAATGGAAAAATCGGGGCAGGAAAAGTTAATAGCATCACGCAGTCACAAGTCTGTTTGCATCGGGAAGGAAAACTTTATTGTGTAGCTTATGGGAAAAAGAGCTGCTGGCTCAGTCCCGGTGAAATAAAGGTTAAAATACTTGTAGGATGGAAAAGGAGCGGAGAGTTCGAATCCTGGTCAGAGTTTCTTCGCGTCTCTGACAAACTACAGAGGAAGCAAACACAGTCTAGAAGGATGAAATGCAATGTGAAAATACAACGCCATACATCACAACGTGACTATGCAGCCAGGAAACATCTAGCCCTGACATTTACAGGTGTAAAGCGGCCGAGTTCCTTGTGTACTTAACAGGCATAATGAAGCCATGGCAACAAGTGAGCGCGTCTAGCCGTCCTGTCGGCCACTGATCGCTGCCCAAACATGTGCATCTACTGCAATTCAACTGACTCCACCGCTGCCAGTCCGACAGGAAACACAAGGAAATACACCGAGCGAGTTCAGGAAATGTTGGTGAGAAGTAACGACTAATGCAACAGAGATGACACGGCCGGCAGCCTGTGTTACATCGGTTTAACGTGATGACGTTGTGTATGTCAGTGATGACGAATACACATCTAATGCACGGTTGAGTTGAGCAGAAATCTATCAATCAATAGAAAATGAATCAATAACTGTTTTGATTTTTAAAGCCAGCGTAGCTCCAACAACATCTCAGTGTAAAGCATCAGTGTCATGTCGGCACATCAACATCAGCCAAAGCACTTCAGGCTTCTTAACGCGGCGTCTTTGCCCGTGGCTAAAGCCGAAAAGCCATTCGTCACAGCTGAAAAACCAAATCAGTTCCAGCGGACGTGGAATTGGCCCGAGAGTGTGATGGACGAATAATGAATGATGAATTAAAATCTGTGCCTTCGTCAAATGACGCCGTGCAGCAGAACAGATGCGACGGGAACAGACACCGTTGAAACTTGGTGAATCCTTCTCGCTCCGGCGCCATGAGTCGACAGATGACGGTGGAAAGGCCCAGCTTCTTGCTTTCGTGAGACATTGATACTGACAACATTTGTTAACATTTACTTTTCTGTTCCTCTGGTACAAAACTAAAAGTGTGTGTCTGTACTGAAGCAGCTGCCTCAATGACAAGCCACGTGACGGTTTTCCAAAATGAGTCCTGTGCTGCAAGACATTTCCAACAACAGTGTCAAAGTACTAAACTTCATTAAGTCAAAGAAACTTAACAGGCGACTGAACACACAGCTGCCGTCGGACACAGGAGAGCGCCGGCTCTCTCCAGGGAGAACACTCACCGGCCTGTCGGAGTTACGGCCTCTCTCTCTCTCTCAGCGCACATATCTCACCCACCTCGTTTGAGGACAGAGACTGGCGTACAAAGCTTCGCTATCTGGCAGATATATTCAGCAAAAACCCGAACAGACTGAACGTGTGTCTGCAGCGCTCTGACTCTGTGTAACAAAGTGGGTGTTTTCCTGATGAGAGCAGTGTGCAGAGCAGGAGTTCACCTTTCCTCAGCTGGATGCTTTCCTCTCCAGCGAGGACGTGGAGATAGCTCTAGTGAGATCAATCACAGGCGGACAACTTGATAGGCGGTTTTAATTCTTACTCCCCTGACATGGAGGAAAACTCTTCACAGCTGGACTGAGTGAGAAACCCATTTCTCTGGTCTGAAGCAAACAGAAGCTTCCCGTCAGTCATCCGGAAAAACTCTCGGATGCGTCGTCTGACCGTGGCCTACAGATGTTACATCCACTCTGTGTGAAGAAAGAGCCCCCCCCCCCCCCCCCCCCCCCCCCCCCCAGCTGAGAGAGGAAGCTTTGGACCCTTTGCATCCGCATGTTTGTGTGAAGCCACCTTTTGTGCAAAGACTCAAAACAAAGCAAGTGTGTTTGATCACTGCTGTTACCTCGCTGCCACCGTGAATGACAGAGATCCTCAGCGAAGCACAAGCCCGTGTTTGTCACTAAACCGTGAGTGCAACTTATCAAAAAGATTGAGATCAACGCAACCACAAAGCCATCTCCGTGTTATTGCACGATGAGAAAAACAAAAATGTTTGTCATGAATTTAGTGATGGATTCTATTTGTGTATTTGAAAAGTAGCATTTATGTGTTTTTCAGGTACAAAGTTATTGTTTAATAAATCAGACGCAGAAGGTGCAGCGCTGTATTGCACCTATTTATAAAGGGTTTTTTTTTCTACCAAATATGTTTTGTGCTCGTCAGGGAGAACATGGCCGATATAAATATTTTAGACGGAGTACATCATTGAAAAAAAAACACAGAAGAAACACTGATTCATGTCATCTATAAATTAACAACACTGTCTAAAGCAACATGGTCACAATAACAATGCCAACATACCCAGGGTAAGCAGGTTGTACTTTGTGTACAATATTCACCGTCTCATTTTAGCAGTTTAGCATTTTAGCATGCTAATATCTGCTAATCAGCACTTAACACAAAGTGCAGCTGAGGCCGACGGGACTTTGGCCATAAACCAAAAAGTATTGGACAAAGTAAAATGTCGACCTTACGGTGGCACTAGAGAACAAGTCAGAGGATCACCGAGGTCATCAGTATTCAGAGAGAGAGAGAGAGAAAGAGAGGGAGAGAGAGAGAGAGAGAGAGCTGAACGGGGCCTTGGGCTCTGGAAACTGATAGACAATTCAAAATAAACTAAAAATTTATCAATTAATTTCAAAAATCATTTCATCTCAGCTTCTTCCAACTAAGAGGGGATTTCTATTTATTCGGTTTTAAATGTCAGAACTAATTTCTTCCATTGTGAGCAAGTCTTTTATTTCCATTTGCAAAGTGGTGTCACAGGAAATCTTTTTCTCAGCCCAGATGCAACGAAGTTAAGTTCCCACAAAGTCAGCACAAACTGTAAAATACACTGCTGAGGCCAAAGGAGGCTGCCAATCATCTCAGTGATTGCCTCGTTTGTTGAGAGTAGTTATTCTAATGTCTCAAAATTAATATGTTAATGATCTGTTGATGTGCGTGCACTGCATGAAGTACTGTTAATGAGGATCGGGCGCAGGTGTCTCGGGAGTGTTTATTAAAGAAAAAAAAGAGATGATGAGAGGTTTTCGTAGGTGTTTCAGATGAGTGAAGTGAGATACCGAGCGTCTGGGATGATGCCCCAATGCTCTGGTTTTGAATGGCGGGGGGGGGTGGGGGGGGGGGGGCAGAATGAACATTAAAAATTGATGTTCCCATCTGGAGGAAAGACAAGAGGAGAGGAGAGTTTTTCCCTTCTTTTTTTCAAGAGCTGATCAGACCAAACCTCTCGTTTAGTATCAAATGAAATGTGTTCAATCCCAAACACTAAATTAAAAAGAAGACGACAGAAGGGGGGGGGGGGCTGCTGCAACCTATTAGCAAGTGTAATTTAGGCATTTCCTCTTTTAGAGCTGAGGGAAAGCCAGAGGGAAGGTGACAGAGGGAGGCTACTGCGAATGACAGAGAGAGAGAGATATGAGAGAGAGAATTAGATGAAAAGCAATAATGAGAAACAGGGGGACAGAAAGGGAGAGACAGAGGCGGTTATCAACATCAGCAGAGGACTTTTATTCTGATGGTACCGGTGCCTGAGTGTTTGAGTGTATAAGGAGAAAGGCAGCGTCAATTAAGTGTCACAGGCAGACATGTACTGATGGGGAACACCAGGGCCTGTTGGAAACATATAGCAGTCTATTCATTTGCCCAGAGGAACTATATCCTCAGTCGGCTGACTGTGGGATTAGTAGGTAGGTTTACCGTTGTGCAGTTTTCTTCCACATCAGTTTTTGTTTTTTTGTTTTCTTTTGTTTTCTTTTCTTTTATGTGTCATTAAACTGAATTGAATTTTTCCAGGAAGCTCTGTTCGCTTCTGATTAAGTCAACAGAGCTGAACAGACATAGTCTCTTAATAAGCCATGTTTTCAGCTCCAAAGAAGTCTTTATTGTCCCAGAATTCATTGCAAATTAGTCCTACATAAGAAAATGAATGTCGACCTGAAGTCTGACTATTAGTTTATTGAAAAAAAAAAAAGTCAACGTCAATCTAAGTGGAAAACTTTGAAGGACTAGAAGGTAAATAAACAGAATCAATGAATGATCCCATGTATGTGTGTTTTTTAACCTTACTGTTGAATATCAACTTAACGCTAATGAAATTTGAACCTATCATATTGAAAGGTGTTTTTATCTTTACCACGATCAACTGCATCATCTGAACCACTGTCATGCAGTCTCATCCAGTCCCGACACAGAAGACGATCTCGCATATCAAGTCTGTGAGACACAATTAAGACATCTCTACAAAAACATCCAGAACGCTGGTCGCACTCCTCCTGCTGCTGATCCATAATGGATGAGGGGGAAAGACACAGACCACTGGCTCCATATGAGCCCCAGGAACAAAAGGCAGCTTTAATTGAGGGACCCAAGTGAAAGGACAAAAGAGGCGACGGCAGGAAGAAAGAGGAGGCACATTCTCAGCACACGGGGTTTGGGAGTACATGAGCATGTGTTGATGGCGCTCGTTAATGGACAATCGCTCCGCTGCTGTGACCTTATCAACAGGTTCAGATCACTTCACACCACGTCTTGACAAAAGAGCAAAGATAACAAAAAAAAAAAGAAAGAAAAAGACAGACGGTGACGGCTTTTTCTTCTTTGTCCTCTCTTCCCACTTCTTAACTAGTATCATTAGTCAAAGCCTTTGTCAAATCAACGATGTGGTCCGGGTGTTTCCCTGGCTCATGGAGCGAGGTCAGACCACAGCAGAGCGGAGCAAGATGTCTCTCCAAACTACTTAACAGTGTACATCTCATTTCCTGGCAGGCCATTACAGTAAATCTACATTACGGAGGGGCTGTCTGTAACTGTCTGCCTCTCCTCACACCATTACAGTCCAACACACACACTCATGCCAAGCTGGAGACTCATGGACACACTGCCAACTACGGGGAAAGCATATCGGTGTCTGGTGCAGGTAATGAATAGTACAAAAGACCTTGTCCCACTGTTGGAGAGTCGCAGGTTTTACCACCACGTCCATCAACATTCATAACTGAGCTCCTAACATGCGCTTTCATTCTACGTCACGCTGGAAATAAAGTGCAAAGCCTGTGTGTTCGGTACGAGCAGACACACAGTAGATAGTCACCAGTGTTTCTTTAGCTGCTACAGCAAAAGAAAACTTGAAACTTGAAAAAAAAAAAACTACAAAATCAGCTGTGATATGATGTCATCAAAGTCCAAAAACCTCCAGTCAAATCACAGCTGAAGGAACAGTTCATACAATAATCCCAAACCGTGGTAAATTACTGCTGGTGCATTGCTGTAGTGACGGCCGCTGTCCGTGGTGCTGAAACTGGAGCTGTGCTGGGTGATGGTCAATAGTTGGCTCGACTAATCTGCCTCTACATTCGTCTCCTGCAAAGCTCGGTACACTGTTCCAGATACCAGCTGCTGTGTCTTAGTTGTGTAGTTAGTTAAGAGCCTGTATGAGGCAGGACTTTAATTTCTTTTTCCCTGCCTATTGTGGCAATAAGCTTTCATGTGTCTGTGTTGACTTGAGCGTGGGTATGTGGTAATATTGTGTTGCAGGCGTAAAAGGAGACAAGCTACCATTACTGTGGTGCCACCTCCTTTGTATACCTGTACATCACCGCTGTAAAGTATGTGAAGGATTTTGTTTTTACATTTACTCATTTGACAGATGCTCTTATCCCGAGCGACTTACAAGTGAGGACAACACGACAGCTTAAGTGCAGTCAGGGGCCTTGGTGTAAGTACTAAGCACCACATCTATTCAGTAAGGTAAGGTCAAGGAGATGAAGTAAAGAAGTGCAGCAAAAGTGCAAGTAGGTGCTAGTTAGGCATGTTAGGGTGTTAGGTATTTTAGGAGAGGAGGTGAAGCCATTTTGCCAATAAATCTGCCCAGAAGCTCCTCTAGGATCAACAGCATGTAGGAAATACAGTCATCAAACAAAATTAACCTTTTCAACAAAATTCCGACCGGCTAAAGACTTCTGCCTCCACAGGTGAGCCATCACCAAGATGACTTCTTGCTAGCATTGTAATACGTACGTTTCCTAGCTGGCGTTCAACTTTTACAGTGTTGTGTGTTTATCTTATTTATTTTTTTATTAAATGATGCAATTTGCTCCAGTTACAACGCAAGAAATCAAGGTGCGAAGACAGCAAGTTAATTCCCGCTGGTTGAATTATTCTTCTCCAGAGCAGTTTCATGTCCTGACAGAAAAAACTGAACCTCAAGTTATGGTTCAAGTTACAAGACTATCAAAAGCTAATCTAGTAAATCACTCACTAACTGCACACAGATATGGCATGTGGAGGGAAAATGGAATAGGCCCAAAAAAATAAATTTCCATGTTATCACAAAATAGCTGCCAGAATGTGTTAAGAATTTACAGATTGATTATATCTAACAGGGCAGAGAATATCTGAGGTATCTGCATCTTTCCTTTTATCGTACAGCTGCCATTCACCCTGGGCCCCGGCACAGGAGAGGACGTTTGACACCTCAACCACACAAGTTCAGGAACTTCAACTTCCTGAGTTCCCGAAACAAACATTACCAACTGCATATGTTATTTAATCAATACGAGAGCCAATTACGCAGGAGATGAGGGCGCTATTACACACTGAAGTTCAGACATCACTAATCACTGGAGGTGACGGCAAGTTTCAATCAGCACCACCTGCTCCTCGTTCGTTGCTCTTGAAAACAACCGTGCCATATTGGAATTTGTTTGTTTTTTTGTAAACGCCTCGACTTCACCTTGTGGGAGCCTCGAGCCCGGCTCATTCGCAGCCACAGACCGGCTCAGTGCGCCGCAGCGAATAAGTTCTGACACCAGAAGTTGTCAAAGTTTATTAGGTGGCCTTTAATCATGCTAACTTATCTGCAGCCGTCCGAGCTTTCTCTTTGTCGAGCCTAATCAGCAGAACCGTCCTGAAAAAACGGAAACGGGAGGAGGAAACAGTGAAATGACCCCTTGCTGTTGTGTTTATGCGAGAGAGCCACATCAAGCTGATGTGGACGGATCACCTGTCTTGTCCCTGGCATATGCAAAACACACACACACACACACGCGCATACAATCATTAAACAGTAAACTTCCAGAAAGTACACCCCCCCCCCAAACATCCTGACACCTCTTTTACATACTCATATTTACACAACGAGGAAAAAGCAGAAGAAAAAAAAAAAGAAAACAGCACTTCAGAAGCTTTTTCACACATGCAAAGGATGAAAGAGATGTGAAGCGCAGCAAAAAAACACTCTGAAGTGTACTTTTGTGTTTCTGTTTTTTTTTTTTTCTTTCTCCGACTCCCTCCATTATTTTCTCTGTGATGACAGCTCAGTCACGGCAGCAGCTGCAAACACGGGCCCGTATTAGACGCTATAGCTGCTTTCACTGGCCGGTTGAAGTCCAGAAGATGATCAAATATACATATATACACACAGCGTCTTATTTATATCTCCACATCCACTCTGCATTAGTGTTGATTATTAATGCAACAAGGTGGACCGTGAGGAAGAGAAGGAACGTGAGAGAGTAAAGATGAGAGAGGGAGGGACGGCAAAGGAGAAAACAGGAGGAACGAAATGTAAAGGAGAAGGAATGCAATTGATTGAAGTGAGCAGCAGCGTAAGAAAGAGATTGCACAAGGCTCGGTGCCAGTATTAAATATTTCAATCACAGATTGAGTTGCTATGAAAATGCTTTTGATCCGGACTCCAAAAGAACTTTTACAAAACAAGCATTTCTTTGAGTTGGCTGCAGCACAGTGGGATTCACCAAGGGATCACGTCCAAAAAATGCTCTGAAGGAGAAAAAAACTTTTCTCGCTAAGTGGATTCCCACCAAGTGAGTTATCTTCATTATGTTGTAGAAAGTTCGCTTTTCATCTTCTACAGCAGTTTTGTTCTCATTCCAAGATAAAAGATGCCATGGGTTTTGCATGTGTATTGAGCACTGGGAACATGCTAATTTTGAGGACTCAATTTAATCAGAGCAACAGAGTCTTCCAATTTAAGAAGAAACAGGCAGCAGCAGGGGCATGTAGAGGATAACACCATAATGAAGGTTCTGGTCTTAAATTCAGTCTACATTTCACATTAATGAGCCCGGAGTGTCTACAGCTGATGTAGTATTAAACTGTGAAGGCCTGTGAAATGAAATGATGATAAGGAACTCAAACAAAAACTGTCAGAGACCTTTTCATTGCAGTACTTGACACAGTTTGTTTGTAGCTTGGATCTCCTGCCTGCGTCACTTTGAAGCCCTCGCTGGATCCGCTGCGTCAACGTCCAGAGCCAATGAGCAACTACCTGGTAGCTTAGTTGAGATTTTGGGAAATACTCTTGTTTGTTTTTCTTGCCAAGAGTTGGATAAAGATTGATACAAGATGCTTATTTTGAATTTTTTGTCTGACTGACAAGATTAAAATGTGTTTAGAATAGACGATTGTGTGTGTAAACAAAACACATACTGAATGTTTATGTGCTCCTCCAGTGGCCGTTCAAGGAACTGCATTTTTTTATATATAATACAATTTTATAATGTTTTTATCATTACAATGTCGCAGCCACAGCTGTGATGCACATCTAAAGCTGAGGCGAGCTTGTTTGCATTTGTATACATGTGCATGTGAATGCAGATGATGCAAGATGAGATCGCTGAGTAAGATATGAAAAGATGTTTTTGAATACTAGAAGCCAAGAATATATGGACTCAACCGAGATGCTAAAAACAAACTGTGGATCAAATTAGTCTCAAAGCCCCCCCACCCCCCCACAATCTGTAAACCCATTGATCTAGACCAATATCATGATCAGACGTGAGCCAAAACAGGAATTATATTCATCTCAATCACAGTCATAGGCTTAGAGTACACTCAGTGCAGAATCTATTCAGACGCATGAATTGAAAACAGCAGCTCAGATCAATCATATATCAGTGTTGACAATCAACACAAGACTGTTCACCTCTGACAGGTGATATAGAAAACCACAACTTTAATACACCTTGGTTGCATTTACACCTGGATTTTATTCATTCTTCTGCTCACAAATTAAAATCTGATTACCCTCGACGCGCGTTAGTGTCAAAGGGGGACATAAATTACTTGTAAATGACTCATCTCCTCCGTGTGCTGCTGCAGAATATGCTGCTCGGCATGCGAACCATTTCACCTCTTCATCAGTATTCTGAGTCTGATGTGGTAAAACTGGTTGGAAAGACAAAAGCAAAGCTTGTGTCCCACCCAAAGAGGAGGAAGTCTGGCGAAGGCCTTTAGAGAGCTGCTCTGATCCTCAGGTATTTCACCAATACAAAAGAGCCACCTGGTGTGAGGATGAGGAGTTTATCAGGGAGTGGTTAGGAGAAGCTCTGCATCATCCTCTCACTCTCTGCTCATCCTCCTCTGCTGCTGCTGCTGCTGCTGCTGCCATCAGGTGCATCGCCAAGAAACGTAACCTGTCAGTTCTAGTTTAATGCCGTTGAAAAATACCCGATTCAATATCTAATTCTACACTTCTGATTCTTTAACCAAAGGTGTTCTACAAGCTGAAAATCTATCTCATCATCACGGGGGAGAGATGCTTACAAGTTTAGACGGTAGATGTATTGGAATAGTTTTAAAAAGCTGCGGAGCGTCAGTACGTTTGACACTGAATAGTAGCACAAAATAGTGCAATAAAATTTAAGCATCAGAGATGGAAACTTCAAAGCCATAAAGTGACAGACATTTTTGAATTTTAAAGTCACTTTAAATTGAAATTCTGCTTTTTTGTGCGTGTGGGGCAAAATATGAACTATAATCTGCTCATTACTTTAAAAAATAAATGCAATAAGCTGATTTTTTTTTCAAATAGAAGAAAATCAAGGATATGTTTGAATCTAGTGTCGGCTCCACTTTAACATTTTCAAGTTGCAACTGAAGTAAAAATTCCTTGAAAAGAATTTCACTTCACCGTGCTCCTCAAACCTTTCTTTACACACCTACTTCTTACCTGCTTTCACCAATCCACCAGCCTTTCTCACACACACACACACACACACACACACACACCTAACCCCCTCTCACCTGCACCTCTCCTCTTAAGCCTCCAGGTCTCTGAAGGAGCAGAGAGCTCCCGGGAACGTAAGAAGCAGGATTAAGTTGTTTATAGAGCAGGACTGTTATCGCATAGCACATTAACAAGCTGAACACTCAGTCAAACACACACACACACACACACACACACACATACACACACATATACATGCGTAGAGGGGGGTCTTTGAGGAGGAGAAACACAAGCAGCGAATCAGTCGGAGGGTAGGGGGTGCAATGTGCTATGAGGTAGCGATAAAGAGATAGAGATTTGCTGGTTTGCTGGTGGCACTTACTCAGGAGAGAGTTGCAGCGGCTTCTCAAAGGCTCCATGGGGTTTCGAATGAAAAGGCTCCAGACGAGCGTGGATGGTTAACTGTGTAAGAATCTAAATATTCATATCCAAATCCCAGCAGTGCTCCAAGGAAGAAAAATAAAACTCATAATCAAGTCGAGACATATCACTCAAAACAGATTACTCCCACGTGTTCGGAGAGTCAATCTGAAACTAGACAAGAAGAATGATCCCTTTGTGTTGTGCGGCGTCCTCAGGTTCCTTAAAAGGCACTCCGAACTAAATTTATTGTCATCATTATCACAGGGAAGCTGGTGAGCAGAATAAATTTGAATGTCTTTCTCTGCGTGGCTCTTATTTTCCGCCATTTTTTCCCGTGGCACTCGCTCTCCTCTGAGCGCTCCCACGTGAAGCTGCTGCAGGTCGCGGATCGTTTGTCACGGCGTTGTGGCGTTGACCTTTGCGGTCCTTGTGTTGTCTGCTTGTTATCTCACTCACTGAATAAAACCGTCTCCGGTCCAGACTGAAGTATCTCAACAGCTATTGGATGGATTGAAGAAGACTAATAACTTTGGTGATCCTGTGACTTTTCAGGTCAGATTTTTAATTAGTTTTACTTTGTTTAGTCTTTTTATGACCAAATATCTGCTCAACTAAAGACACCTGCCTCTTCTGCAACTTGTGTTTAGTGCTAATTAGCAAATATCTGCATGTTTAACACAGGAAACTAAGACGGTGAGCACGCTAAACATTGTACCTGCTTAACATCAGTGTGTTAGCATCGAGTTTCACCATATCTCCAGTGTTGTTTTTGCAGTTTTTGCACAGTCCGCCCTGCCGCCGAGTCCGACCCTCATTTCACCAGATGAGACGTGTTACGTGTCACTGTCACGCTGGCGGCGAATGACTGATGACACTGTGGTAATTAATCAGAGCAGCAGATCACGATGTCAGGAAAGGCGGGAACCCTCCGGGAAAGCGGAGACGTCACAACAAAGTATCTGTATCTGACGTTTAACTGCGTTTGATATTTTCCACCTGGCGTCACAAACTGTGGGAATAAAAAACAGAGAGAAACATTTGGCGTAACAGCGACTCCACCGGTGTCAGCTGTCTGAGGTGATAAACACCAAATAATCTTCCACACTCAAACTCATTTATTCTACTTCTGTAAACGGGGTGACATCTGCTGCTGTTCATTTATGGTGTGTTTTAAAAATGATGCTGCTTCTTCTGATACAGAAAAGGAAGCAACAAGAAACACGTGAGCGTCATTTATTCAATTTCACTTAAATAATCAGTTATATAGTCGACTTCTGAATCACAGCTACAGCAGCTGTGTTGTACTGAAATGGCCAAGGTGGAAAAATAACAAGAACTGTCCCGTAAGCGCTCGAGATGTTCACGTGCCACCGACAGGTTTACCAGCGTGAGAAGGAAAAACGCTGCGAGGGGAAAGGACAATGGAGACAGATGCTCCAACGATTTCATTATCACCTCTGTGTGTGGGACCGATCAGCTCTGATTAATACCCCACCCCACCCCACCCCCTCGGTCGACCTGAGCCAATGACATCATTGCTGCCAAAGTGTGCTTGTAAGCCTCCACCTCCTACCCAGAGTGCATTTCATCAACTACGAGAGGAGGTATGGAAATCAGTGGGACTGCCTGCAGGTGTCTTGACAGACAGCTGCTGTTGTAATTAAAAACCAAAAAAAAACCTCCTTTAAACAAGTGCACCTCAAAACACACACACACACACACACACACACACACACACACACACACACACTTCACCTCAAACTCTCCTTCTCTACTTTGCACGACTCTCGGTTCCACCACGAGTCCAAAACATGTGTCAAAATAAAACATCAGCCGACAGAAGGAGAGGACAATCCTGTTTGCCTCTCTCTCCCGGGGCATCTGCTCTCCACAACCCGGAGTGTTTAGCCCCTCCCTCCGCTGGACAGCGTGCTAAAGTACGTCCGTGCTGTGTTGCCATCAGCGCGGGCAGTCATGCGGGTAAATGAGCGGCTAGCCTGGCCTCTGCTAATACAGCACCAGTTCCTGGCAGTGGCCGGGAGGCAGGGAGGCAAGCTGGGACCAGATGTAATCACTCTCAAGATAGAGGTGGCAGGCAGACGGGGAGAGGAGGAGGAGGAGGAAGAGGAGGAGGAGATGGGGGAGGGAGACAAAAAGAGGAGATGTTAAAAAGAGAGATTGTGTGTAGGTGTGTGTGAGACTGCTAGTTTAGAGGTGGTACGCAAAACACAAACACATCAGTCTCTCAAATATAAAACTGCTGCGGCTGCGGGGAGGCGAGATGCAGATTGCAGAGACTTTGAGCAGCAGGTACAGTAACAGCCTGGAGGCATCTGTGTGTGTGTGTGTGTGTGGATTCAAAAACACCCTAAAGCAATAGAGGAGGTGAATCTCCAGATGCATCACCTGGGGGCTTCCCACTCCCTCTGTGCCCCCCCCCCTGCTCAGACTCATAGCTGCTCTCTCTTGACTTAATCCGGTCTCAGAGACGGACGCCTCGCTCCATTACAAAGCTTCAGGAGGGATTGAACCGGCGCAAATATTAGAAGATTTCTCCTTAAATTGAGTTGCTCTCAAGTTTTGCTCACAATGCTTCAGTCGCCTCGAAGCTTGAAAATCCCTCTGTACCTCGGTAAGCTCCTCTCTGATCCTGTTTGAAGATGATTTGATAGTTGAAACAAGTAAAGGAATCGCAGCTTTCTAACACAAGTGCTAAGGTTTGGTTGCCTGAGAGACAGAATATGCGTCAGATTGGGAAAACTACACCGAGCCACCGGCCGTTATTCTTCCATATTTATCAGCGGGAAAAGGCGGACGTGTTGACGCTCAGCAGGCTCTGGCGTTCAGCGAAGATGATTAAAATGTTCATTAACACCGATCCGTCCAGGTGATGAAATGTGTTACACTCCCCCTGCAGCACCCACATGGAAACCCCGCCTGTGAGATATGACACCACAGCAAATAAATCCAAACACACACACACACACACGCTCGCTCGCTCGCTGCACGCCCGGGCGTTGACCACCTGGCCCCACCTGCGACAAACAATATGCAATGTCACCTCTCTCGTGCCGGGAAAATAAACAGTGTCTGTTGGATTAATTGTGGTATGCGCACACAAACAGACCACCCTGGGCTGAATAAATGAAAGTCGCTCACACCTTTGAGCTGGTAAACACGCCCGATCTGTTGGATTAAGACCTGAGAGGCTAAACAACATGAGCCGCCGCCCGGCCTCTCACCGTTTCCGTCGGAGGCTGCAGCCGAATGTGTGTGGGCACAATTAAGCTCAATTCACACAGAGAGAGTGACTCATCATTTGCTCTTTTACAGTCGGCCTACTGGGATGTAAATAACTTTATAACATAAACCACTTACACACCAGTTACAACAGTTTCATACCCACCTACAGCCGCTAATGCACAGTTTAATTTAGACATCTCACACACACACACACACACGTCCATACACACTGTGTCTCACCTACACTCACTCAAGGGGACGTGGGACTCAAAAAGACGATTAATACAAATACAGTATGGGATGAACACGCGCACACATGCACATTTGTTTAATAATGACTCCCCTCTCGCCACTATGACCTGCTTTTTCTCGCATTAACCCCCCAACACACACGAAGGTAAGTTCACAAGTAATGAAAAACCAACCTCCATATTAACACCTACACACATGCACAGCAGAAAACAGGTCAGCAACAGAAGAAGAAACAACATAACTATACACATTAACAAGAACATAGGACACACACACACACACACTTACAGCTGACACCTCACTGCAGGACGCCTCCTGACCTCCCCGAGGCCCAGCAAGGGCAAAGCGGAGCGCGCAGGGGGCCAATAAACGCAGATCTATGTGCGTAATGAATAAGTTACACACTCCTATTAGGGCAGGCAGCGGTGACAAATGCCTCTCATTCACTCACTGGGCCACTGGCTGTCGGGAGGGAGCAGGAGAGACCAAGGCGGAGCGAGGGAAGCTTATTGGGTTTTAAAAGGCCATGTAATCCATTTCCTTATTGGAGATGAATAAGCGGCTGTCTGCCGTGAGTTTATTTATGGACGAATTAAACACGTATGCGGTGACAGGCAAAAAAAAGCGAAATGAATCAAAGCGGTCCGCCGCTGTTCATGTCTAATCCCGGCGGGGAAACACAGGTGAGGGAAAGAAAATGAGCAGGGAAACAAAATAAAATAAATAAATAAATAACTAGGGAAAATATTGAAGAAACAGAAACTACAAGTCTTACAAAAACAAGTCTCTGAAAAACGGTTATTTTCAGGCTAAAAAAAGAAAAGATCAAATCTGTTCTGCAGGCAGCACCAGAGGGAGATGAAACCATTAGGATTTGATGTGACAAAAAAAACACACACAAGGTCATAAAGTCAAGTAAAAGAAAAACATAAAAAAATAGCTAATTTCTCTATTCTCAATTTTCCTTTTCCATCTTAAGGTCACTCTTTCCCATTTTCTGCCGTTTCTACAAAAAAAGAAAAGAGTGTTAATGGGGGGGAATAATGGGCTGCGTAGATATAAATGAGAGGGAATAGAAATATCACAAAGCTCTTGGCAAGAAAATGGAAGAGGGGGAATTCCATCTCGCCAGACTAACTGCCCTCTGACCCCGTTATCGATCTCCTCCAGCGTCCTCGCCGCGCCCAGCCAGCACTTAACAGGTTAATAACTCCTGATCCCTACCCCGCCGCTGGCAGGCCAATCTCTTTTATATACAGCACTGCAGGCCAATTTCAGCTGACCGCATGCAGCAATCAGCTGTCTCAGGAGGGGAGGGGGGGGGCGTCCTCCTGGGGGAATCAATCCCCCAGGTAAAGCAGTCAGTCAAACACCAGCCGGTCAACCAGCCAGCCATTAAACTTCCCTCCTGGGAGAATGAACTGCCTTGAAACATTATCACCAGAAAGACAAAGGGCTTCCACTGAGGGAGAGGCAGCGCAGGTTTCTCAGAGGAAACCAATGTTTTTTTGGTTTTTGTTTTTTTTATCCAATGTACTTATTTCTCATCTATCATCGCACCAATTGACTTCAGACAACAGCAGCTCGATCACAAGTCAGCCTGTTCTTACCCTTTCTGTTTCTCACACTCTCACCTCACTTTAGTTAATAGACTTCCTCGCCTCAAGCTCTTTCTTTCTCCCAGTGACCGGCTACATCCAGAGTCTGAGAGAATCACTGTACATCGAATTATCTCTGAGTCTGACTGACAAAACTGAACAAAACAAACATAAGAGTAATAGATAGTTAGTCTCTGGCTTTTGGCTCGTACCAAGATTTTATGTGCTTGTTGTCTCTGCTCAGCCGTAAATCTTCCCTAACGCTTCTTCCCTTGTCTGTGCTGCACTGGAGGACGGCCCGACCTGAAGGTGCTGGCGCGTCGCTTAATGTTTGTAGCCCACATCTGATGCACCATGTGTCGATCTGAGGAGCCAAGGTGATAAAGTTGCTGCTTCTTGGGGGATTTGGACGTAAATCAAGAAGCCGCTGGCCTGTGGGGTTTTACATGAAAAACAAAAAGGCAAGGAGTAAAAGAGTAAATCTCATTAGTGTCTGTGAGCCAATAAGAAGGCAGCATGTCGGGACAGAGATCTAATAATTGGCTGTTTACTGTAACGAGGTCGAGCTTGAAAATAAAACTAAAGCAAAGGCAAAACAAAAAACTGCCTGTTCTTCCCAGGTCCGATCAGATCCAACCCAGGACCCAGTTAGGACCAGATCCAGATTATGTTTTAATTGAGTGAGTTTCACGGGGTCGAGCTGTTGTCCTGTCGTTTCGGCACAATCTGTGTGTATCGGAGCATGGTCGCTCTCAGCTCCGATCACATGCTGCAGTCATAATCATTATCAGTGTTCCCCTCCTAGTTAGGTCTGTCTCGGTCGACTGGACCTGGGCTCGGGTCTCATTATCCCTCAGTCTGTGTGGATCTGCTCCCTTTTGATACTGGGGTCTCGATGTTTTTTGAAAGTTAATGAGTGCACAGGTCCGGTTCAGATCAGGTCCCAGACAGAGGGAGCTGCAGAGAGCTGGGGCGACGTGATGAAAACAGCATTTAGGGGCGTCTCACATGACGAAGCTCTTAAAACCGAAGCACAAACTAACCTGCAGCATCAGTGTCACATCGCGCCGCGGACAGTTTGTTTGAAGTTTAGCGTTTAGACACTGACCTACTAACATCTGCACAAATATAAGGAGCAGGAGTGCAGAGGACTCACGCAGATTATAGTAATTTAAAAACTCATTTGGTTTTCTTTCAAGGCCACTGATTCATGTTGAGAAAAAAAAAAACTTGTGCAGACTTAATACGTTTGCACGAACCTTCGAGGATCTTTGGGACCCACGGGAACTGTGGAAAACTGGGTTAGTGTGTGTGTGTGTGTGTGTGTGTGTGTGTGTGTGTGTGTGTGTGTGTGATAACTCCACTGTTGCTCCGTGTCTCTCCCCGGAGATTTCTCTTCATTTGACTCTGCCTTACGGTAAACATGACTGTCATTGTTACACTACAAGTCCCTCGGGGGGGGGGGGTTCGACTAATGGCTTCCTCTTAACGACACGTATGTACCTACACGCAACCTATCTGGAGCACTTCAACATTCAAGTCACTTTGATGTCACACAGATCGGAGCGACGCTCATGTAACGTTTATGTACTTCCTGCCTCTGCTGCAGCGACATATGCAGATTTTCACGCGTGTAAGATGAACTGTAATCCACACTCATATAAAGAACGCACAGCAACACAAACATACTGTTCTCTCATATGCAAGTGTAAGTAGAAGAGGGGAAATCCCACGAAAGAAGCAGAGATAGACGGCGTCACGCAGGAAACAATAATTATCACTCCGCTGAAACGGAGCGAAAAGGAGAACCGTCGTTTGTGGCGTGTCAGTGGGGCTGACGGCGCCTGAGGAGCGTTTGAGAGATCACGTCTGCAGCGCCGTCATTAGACAGGAGAGGTTTGAGAAAGGCAGCGCACTGATCACGGGGAAGCGTGCTGACAGCACATGAAAAAGGGGCGCTTGTGTATCAATTCATCCTCCTCTTTTTCTCTTTTTTTCCACGATTTTTGCTCCCCCTTAAACTGCTCACACATCATTCCTCCTCCTCTACTCCCAACACACACACACACACACACACACACACACACACACACACACACGTAATACCAGCAGACTCTGGTATTTGACATCAAAGTATGATGGAACGAGGCACATCATTAGCAGGAGAAGACAGAGGCGAGGGAGGATGAAATCATTTAGACGCCGCTGTGGAGAGGGAATTACTACGCCTGTCGGGATGAGGGGAGCGGGAACGGAAGGAGAGGGAAAGGACAAGGAGGAGGAGGAGGGGGGGGTGAAGAGGGAGAGAGAAAAGGGTACAAATGATGGAAAAGTGAAAAGTCAACATCAGTGAGAAGGATAATGAGTGGTAGGTAAAGAAAAAGAACAACAAGAGAAAACCACACATGATGTTTGTCAGGGCCGTGGCGTTGAGCTTGGCGATGGCTATTTCCTGTGTTCCTCCCCCGGACAGGCGAAGTTACCCGGGGCATGTGCCCGGATAACACTCCTGACATCATCATTTTGACTTTTTCCGAATAACTACAACTTTAAAATACAAGATATCATCAAAAGTAAGTAAGTAAATTTGCACGATAAAGGAAATAAAAATCCAGTTTCAAACGGCTTGGATCTTTGTAGTTTTGGCCGCAGTCCCAGCAGGAGTAATATCGTACTCACCGAGTGAATTGCTGAGATCTGGGAAACAAAGCTATAAGCACAAGCAGCCACAGCATCACACAGGCTTCACACAAGCGCCTGAGTTCGCCAGATGCATTTGCGAGACGAGTAAAATCGTTACCCAAACATTCATCCCAGCAGGGTTGGGCAACACGACAGACTTACATTACATTTCAGTTACTAATCCCAGTAACTCTCGGACTGAATATTAATCATTATCTGTGCTTTCAGTGGACGTCCCGCTGCGGGATGAGGCCGTCTTGACTCAGGGGGCGGGAGGTGTGAGGAAGCCTCAACCAAAAAGAGGAGAAATGTGCCTCCCGGGGGAAGTTGTCTAATTTATATGACGTGTCCTCTTGGCTACCAGCTCGACGACGGTAGCTCTGCCTACAAATGAGGGTTGAGCCTAAAGTCAGGAATTTGTCTGACTTTGTTGAGAGTTTGGAGGCTGTGTGAGCCCCACAGCTCCTCTGCAAGGATGGAGCATGTTGCTGATTAAGCTAAAGTTTGCTGTTGACAGTCAGTAAGTACTTTCTAACCACAGGCGAGCTGCTGCTTTAACCACAACCTCTTGTTGCTATGATAGAGAATATGTGGGTCTCCGCCCCGGGTGGCTCACACACTGAGGCTCAGTCCTTCCTGCAGCACCCAGGTTCAAATCCAGCTCTGTGCTGCATCATCCCAACTTTCCTTTTTCTACCATCACTCTCTCACTGTCCCTATCACAATAAAGGCAAAAAAATGCCCCAAAATAACTTAAATAAATAAATAATAATAATAATAATAATAATAATAATAATAATAATAATAATAAATAAATAAAAGGTGTATAGATGATCAAAAACTGGTGTAGATTAAAGTGGAAAAAGTTTTTAATTAAAAAGAAGATCTAATAATCTAATCAGCAAATTAATGTCATTATTTATTAAAAAAACCTGAGGTTGGAAGTTTCCTGATCTCCACACATTCATTCATTCACCCCTTCATCATCACATCACTGATCACACACCAACATCCAACTTCAAATTTGACCTTCCACACTTGCTGTTGTCTGATTGGCTGCCTGCTTGTTTCCTGTTTGTTGTATATTGATGTTGCCACTTCTGTGTAACAGCTAGAAGAAAAAAAAAGACGGCCACATATTACGACACCCAAAGCTGTAATAAACTGAAATTTTCATTTCACTTAATAAATAAATGACAACACAATCGCCCAAAATCCACGCTTTTGTTTTTAAAAAGCAGCGGGCATCGTGGTGCTCGATACGAAAAGCTTATCTCACAGCGCCGAAATATAGCTGTTTGTTCTAATGTCACCATAAAAAACAAAGGCACCATTAGAGATATTACAAAGTTCTACGTATCTCTTTACCTCTCCGTCTCGCAAAAACATACAAAAAAAAAAACCTCACAAACACATAAACCCTTGGGGGCGTCACAGATAACAGCTCTCCCGTCTATCCCCCAAAATGCAATTAGCCATTATGTGGCCCTCCATAATCTGCCATGTTCATTTTTATTTGCCTTTGATACAGCCGGGGCTTATCTCGCCAGTCTTTAAACAGAGCACCGCGTACATCCCCCGGCAACAGGAAAGCAAAGTCAAAGTTATCAAACCTATCCAAAAGCTAAAAGAAAAGGATAAGTCAGAGTGAGACAGGCGGGGGGGGGGGGGGGGCTCGCTCCGTTTGACAGGGCTTCACGCCAAACAGAGAGAGGAAGGTTAGTCATCCGAGCCCCTGAGAAACGCATCAGAACTGATCTGGGATGTGGAGGAAAGTGATGACCTTATTTCGCTGTGTATATAAGATGTGTATAAGAGACAGATCCGAGCCCCTGAGAAACGCATCAGAACTGATCTGGGATGTGGAGGAAAGTGATGACCTTATTTCGCTGTGTATATAACTATAAGCGTTTCTGTTTGCGAGCAGAATAGATGGACTGGGACACAGATATGAAATCTAATTTCAGGTCGTAATGATGCAGAGAGTGTGTGAGGGAGTGTGAGGGAGTGTGTGTGTGTGTGTGTGTGTGTGTGTGTTTGAGTGTGTGAGGTTTACCGTCATTGCCCTGGCTCCCCTCTCTCTTCAGCATCTGTACCGCCCCCACATACTTCTTCAACTGGACCTTCAGGACCTCATTCTCCCTGCGCACACACACACACACACACACACACACACACACACACACACACACACACACGGCTTATAAGGCATGAATAAAAATAAGGAGGCTATAACTACAATACATTGTACACAAGGAATGTAGACTTTAATGTCATCTATCCTTCCTCTATTTCACAACAGACAAAATGATCCTCTGCTTCCTGCGGCGGCCGCAGTGAAGACGCTGCAGAGTGTAATATGACGAAGGGGACATTTTTCTGACCAGGGCTGCAACACGCCAGTAATAGGAAGTTGTTTACTCTGTTTTGTGACAGCATGTGGTGGAGGGAGACGGTGTGAAACTGGCTGTTGTGACATCTTGTCACCTGAGGAGCGATGAAAATAAAAAAAAAAAACACCTGAAATCTAATCCAGGTGGTCAGACTTGAGATATATTCACAGAGAAGCGACGGGACTCATATTTCAACCGACTGAACAGCCCCTGTCGCAGTCAGGCCAGCAAGAGGCGGGTCCAGAGACCGTCCGTCTCCACGCCTGATATTAACATGAATCCCGACACGAACGATCCGATTTTGCAAGTGGAAATGCACCGAAGACTGAGGAGCAGAGCCAGCTGTGCAGGTGGACTGAGACAGATCTCTCTACACGGAGAGAGGGAAAACCGCGGAGGCGCCGACACACACGCAAGTTCAAAAGTAAAGTTATACATGCAAGTATGAAAACAGCCATGCAAATGTCTCACAGCGAACCGTGTGCGATCGCCCACATGCAGCACTGGGAACGCATGAGTCCAGCTTCACTTCAGATCTGACTGTCCACACGCCGTCGAGTCAAAATACTGTTAACTGCAGATTTTTAAACACGTGAATATTAAGAATTACAACGCAAGTAGAGCATGTGGCAGACAGAGCTGAACACATACTGTCGGACTCTTTAGGGATCGCTCTTCCTCTCGTCAGTAACAACC
Source organism: Seriola lalandi dorsalis (assembly GCF_002814215.2). Taxonomy (NCBI): domain Eukaryota; kingdom Metazoa; phylum Chordata; class Actinopteri; order Carangiformes; family Carangidae; genus Seriola; species Seriola lalandi. The sequence goes on from NW_019525516.1 coordinate 313,638, forward strand.
CGTAGTTCCTGCGACAGCGTACAGTGAGATCTTCAACAACAGTGTAAATTCCAGCAGTTTTGGGGAAAGCCCGTTTCTATTTGCAAAATGATGTCCCCATCTATAAAGTGTGAGTTCCACAGAGGAACAGTTTGCCAGGGGTTGTCACCGTCTACAAAGATTCAAACTGACATAAAAAGAAATGGTTTTTTCCTAGTTTGTAGTGGAGCAGTGACTTCCCCGACCGCGGCCGGCCTCCACAGCGCTGAGGAAAGGCTGTTGTTTTAACGGCACAGTGATGCCCGATGATTTTGGTCGGGAGAAGTTAAACCATCACCTGCAGGAGTAATGTCCAGGTGTCAACATTTCATTCATTCAACTTCGCTTTTACTTTGAAGGAACAGGAAGCAGTCACAAAATCAAATCGACAACATGAATTCACATCAGAAGAAACGAAAGGGAACAAACACCTGGCTCTCCGGAGCTTCATGTCCGCAGATTATTCAAGGGGTTTTACATGACAAGCCCGTCAGCAGAGGCAGCAGCGTGACCTCTGACCTCTGGGTTTCAGTATTCAGAACCTCAGAGATGCATTTTAAAACCTTGCGTACGTTTAAATCCAGCTGCATCAGATGGAGAGTCAGAGAAGGAGGAAGTGGGTCGATGTCTTGGTGTAAATGGGGTCAAAGTTACAGCCTTGTTCAGCTACAGTCACACGTTAGCATGTCTGAGTGTGTGTGAGAGAGTGTGTGTGTGTGTGTGTGTGTGTGTGTGTGTGTGTGTTGAACTGTGCCCGATGATTCAGACACAAAGACATAGTGATAAAGAAAGACGAGTGAGAGACAAAGGCGGTCTCCTTACAAGCCGTAACCGGTTGAACATCATCGACTTTGGGGAGGAAATCAATCAGAGTTGGAGTGTGGCTTTATGCCCTTGGCAGTTAAATTTAACAGCCTTTGTCTTGCTACCCCCCCCC
>NW_019525516.1:314612-402030 GCF_002814215.2 Seriola lalandi dorsalis
CCCCCTCCCTCCCCAACCCCTCATTCTCCATAGGTGATTTTGGGTGCCCTGCTTATCAGCCCTCATTCTCCACCAACAAAAGAGGCGGCTGCCTGGAGACCCTCTGAATCCACACGACGAGCTCTCCGAGGAGCCGTCCACATCGCCGTTATCAGAACCACCCGCGGCCCAGACGCCGTTCCAGCCTGATTAAATTATAGCTACTACACACACGCTTGCTCCAAGTGTGTGTGTGTCTGTGTGTGTGTGTTTGTGCAGAAGCTTGGGGAGATACACAGATATTCAGAACCATCTCATTTTACAGAGAATGAATGTTGCTCCAGCAGGTAGACTGAGTCAACTGATACGTGAAGCTCAGGTTAAAATGTTCTTGTAGAGATCTTATTGGTTCCCTCCACTGAGGTGGTCGGTTTGTTTGTCAACAGGATTATGCAAAAAAGTATTGAACCGACTTGCACCAGACTCAGCGGAGGGGTGGGGCCTCGCCCAGGGAGGAGCCCAGTCGATTCTGGTGCTGTTCCAGACAACGAGGCGGATCTAGGAATTTTATTTATCACTTTTCCTTATTATTATGTGAAATAGGGCATTTTTCAACACTTTCATCAGTTTCTCAGGAAATAATATACAGATTTTAATTTAACAAATCAGACATATTTTTGTGTTGAGATACATGACTTTCTACAGTTCGCTGCAGACCCAGATAATAATCTGAACCTGACAGACGTGTAGGATTGTTTGGCCTTGGCGGAGGAACACGCTCTACTGAGCGCAGTTCCAGTTAATACTTTAATCACTTCAGCTCTTTTCTCTTGTTTGCTCCTTTCAGCCTCAGACAAACAGAGGAGCCACTATGTCATCATTACATAGGAAAACCATCGGTGTTCAACTCCGCGCAACCGCACGTGTTCACTTTGGACTCACGCCCATGTTTGCCGCCCTCTTAGAGACACTATTAAAGATGCAATAAATCAATGTCTTTATATCAAGCACAGATCAAATGACTGTGTAATGTGAAAGCGCTCGAGGCATCATCACCGGACTCTGCTCTTACCTTCAGCTCTGTGGAGCTTTTAAGCCTCTCTCAGCTCATTGTTTTGGTTTTCCCGTCCGGCAAATTATATCAGCATCAAAAGAAATGCGTTCTCGTGCTGGAAGCAGCCATTAGTGGATGAGCAAATTGCGCCCGTAAAAAGGGATGCACACAGTCAGCAACAATACTCGGGATAGGCTGTGGCATTAAAACAATGATTGATTGGTACGAAGGGCTCCAGAGCGTGCCGGGAAATCATTCCTCTGAGCATTACATCACCTGACACAAGGCAGGTCGGGTCCATGGACTCATGTTCTCATGTGTGTGCCTCAGCAGAAATACTTCTACTTATAATCCATCGTGTACCTACATCACTTCAACAGTTCTAACAACTCACCACAAGCTGACAAGCTGCCAATAGTTATTCAGTTATTTGAGAACACGACTGTTTGTTCAGAGAATCATTTAATCGCAAGCAAATCATCGCGGCCGTGAATAAATGATTCTCTGAACAAACAATACTGAACACACTGTGCTGAATCATTGATCACTCTGATCCAAACTCATGTTTTCTAAAAAGGGGGGGTGGGGGCGACATCACACAGGAGCGACGCGGTTGCGACAGTGTGAATAAGCAAGCGCCCTGCAGGTTACAACAGCCTGACCCTGCACAGCTGACTCTCAAATCCAATTTCAGAGCACACTAATAAAACACAACTTTGGAGGTGTGAAACGCGCCCTCTGCGTCACTGTCTGGATTGAAGCGGCTTCCCTCAGGTCGAACAGCAGCCTGTGCAATAAACCTGCTCAACACTGACAGGAAAACCCTCCACAACGTTCCTCAACATCCCCCCAACAATCTATTCTCCTCCCGCCCTGGTTTAAGTTTCCATTCACTGAGTAGAAATCGTAGAAAAAGCCGACTTTGCTTTTCATCACAAATCTCATTAAGACCCAAAGTTTGAGGTTCTTCACAGGAAGAGAAACCATTAAGTATTTCCTGCTCCTTGCTGATTCAGCTTTGTATACCTGGACTACTAGTGAGTAAACTATCTATCTACTATCTACTATAACATACAGTGTGTATACTGCATCCATACATTCAAACAGTTGTATGCTGTTAGCTTAAATACCCAGTGAGGTTGCAATCCTAGATTTCTGAGCCGCATTCACTTCCCTAAACGCCTCTGGCGAGTCCAGCATCACTCAGACTCCCAGGAGAGAAGGAGAGCGACGGATACTAAACAAAACTAAACTACAAAATCACCCTGGGAGCTACAACACTGTGCAAGTTTTCCTCAACTCCAAAACTGCAGCTTTGGCTCCTCTGTCGACGCTTTCCAATTGAGAGCGATCCATTAAGTCGTTTGATGCGTCGCTTCTAGTGAATGTCGGATCACTGCAAATGCGGAGTGTTGGAAACTCATCTGAAGCTCTAAGCGCCTTCTCTGCCTCCGGGGACGGTAAAAGTTTTAAATGAGCGCGTCTGAAGTGAAGCACTTTCCAGGCATCTCTGTTGTAACAACTGCATCCTCTGTCCAGCTGATGCGGGACCAGCCGCAAACTGCTTTCTCATTAAGGGCGGTAGTGTGACCCAGAAATACTGGGAGAGTGAATGTCTGCTCAGAGGATAAGCCTATTAGCTGTGTTGATTAATAAAACTGTTGGAGTCATCTCCTCTTCTTCCACGTGAGAGACCAGCGAGAAAGACAAACAGTGATTGTGCATAAGAAGATTTATTAATGAGTTTCTGGCTGTTTTTTGTGCAAAAGAAACAAAAGTGAGGGAGTGAGGGAGAGAGAGAGAGAGAGAGAGAGAGTGTGTTGAACTGCATGTAAATGAAGATGGAGAAAGCAGGGGAAACGGTGCGTTTGAAAGATAAAGAAATTGTAAATATTTTGTATGAAAGAGGGAAAGTCAGTAATGACTGTAAAGTCTGAGTGTGCTTTGTATAAAGCAAATACTGTAACAGACTATTAGAGAGGGAGGAAGGATGGTGCGTCTTATCTTCTCTGGAAGAAAAGAACAAAAAGTATCTCAAGAGGAAATCTTAAACTTCAACTACACGCAGTAATTTCTTAAGTTGAGATGAAGCCCTGGGGTGATTTTCATTTCTTGTATTCCCCCCACCCCTTTCTTTTATCATCGCCATGCTCCGCAGACGTCTTAATGTGCGATAAACGCGGCTAAATTGGCTGTTCTTCAGGTACGGTCTGCTTTCGTTTGGAAGTGGTAAATGAGAGGTTCAAAGACGCCCTCAGAGACAGACAGCTCAGTCGCTGGGTAAAGCTCCTGAGTGCAATTTACTGCTCAGCCTCTCAGAAAATACATTATAAGTATACACTCTTGTGTCACACTTCCAAAGGCCCAATGCCCAAAGCTGTATAAACTCATATACACGCACACACACACACACACACACACACATATATATATATACACACACTCAAGCTCAACGAGGCCAGGCCGGGGTGCAGGGCTGGATTGTTAAAACCTCAGCATTGAAGGGAAAAGGCCCCCCTGGGCAGAGTGACATAATTGACTTCCAACAGATAGAAAAACAGCGAGCCTAAACACTCCCAACAAGTAAACTAGGCAAACTTCACAGCCGCTCTCGCTGCCACTTCTTAGATCAGCTACACCAGACTGCCCGGAGAAAAGACTGCAGCCCTGCCAGCTAAGAAAAAGGCATCTGCTCTCATTTCTTTTGTGAGTGTGTTTGAGTGTGTGTGTGTGTCTATGTGTGTGAGAGAGTATGTGTCCGCCTGTCCAACCACCCCCTCTCCCTGTGACGAGGTAGCGCTTCCTGGCCCAAGCCCACTCGACTGGCTGCCTTCCCGTCTTCCTGCTGCGAGAGGCCTGCTTTCTGCTCTGCCAAGTGACGTCTAGAAAAGGGGGACAAGAAATGGTTGTGGGGAAAGTTTGGTGTGTGTGTGTGAGAGTGTGTATATATATATATATATGTGTGTGTGTGTGTCTCAACTGCTATCCTTGAGGGCCAGAGCAAGACTACTTTGGTTTGGGACATCCATATTTAAAGCAACAGGTTTTTTTAACGACTCTATTTCTGTTATCATTAGCGGTGACAGTGAAGATACTGAGACATGAGGCCAGATATCGTGTGTGATCACAAATGTTTGAATATCAAGCTACAGAGGGAAATATTTAATTGCAATATTTCTGACTCATATTCAACTGCGACTTCAAGCCGTCCTGTGGAGTTAACATCCAGTGTTTATCCCCGCAACATATTGTGTGTAGGAATTTCCCTCCTCATAAAACTTTTACAAATCACATTCTAAAAATATTTCTTTAAATCCTGCAATGTTTACGTCCATATTAACCAGATCAGTGGCTCAAACTCTTTCACATCAAGGCCCCTGAAACTGACACAAATTAGACCGCAGAACCCCGTCTGATAAGATCTTTTGCTTTTAGAAGGTTTTATTACAGAATTATGAATGAAATTATGGTGAAAATAAATGATTCCCCTTTTTGCTTGGGACCTCCAGGACCCCGCTTTGAGAACCACTGAGCCAGATAACACAGCGCTCCTGCTATCACCATCAAAGTGTTGTGCATCACGTCACCTGCGAGCTACTGATGTCATGTGTTAGCGTCCCTGTGCATGTGCACGATATGCAAAGAAAACTGAGAGACACAAACAAACATTGTTAGTGGTCAAAAACTCTACAGGCTGCCTTTAAATTGTGATTTATTTTTCTAAACAACAGAAACATCTATATGCTGCAGTACAGTTCAACAGCAGCTCGAACTGCCTCCTCCCAAACCGCCACACAGCTGAATCGACACCGTGATGAAGGGAGCGTTTGTTGCAGGACTGTTTCTTTCAGCTCGGATTGAACCTGCTGCTACTTTGCCACTGGGTGTATATGCGTTCAGCGGCAAGCAAACGTACGGGAGGATTGCTGCAGGTTACAGAGCGTGTTAGAAGCTGGGAGCAAGGACGTGGGCTGCGATGTGTCAATGTGCGAGTGTAAGGGGTCTTACGTTTTCATGTTATATTTGGACGGACGTGTGAGTGAGCCCACTCCCCTCTGCCGGAGTCGACGTCAGCCGAAATCTATCTATGGCGACTCGCTCATCCTCTGCCACCCCCATACACACACACACACACACACACACACACGCACATGAACGCACATGCCACTTTTTTGGGTTTGGATGCTGCTCTACCAGAAGAACTAAACCATTCTGTGATAAACGTTTGACCTGAACACTTGTGCAGCAGAGTGACTCCTCTCAAAGTTAGCGCTCATTAACCAATCAGTCTTAATTAACGCAGCAGCAGTAGAGTAATTGAGTTAGTCGGCCGGTCAACGAGGAAGCCAGCAGATGATAAGATGTTGGTGTTCGGCCCCCCGGCTCGCTCTTAGTGCAAGATAATCACAAAGAATTGTGGGATACGTAGCAACTGTTGCCAGTAGCTTCTTTTCCCTGAATGATGCTGACAGCTTTCAACCCTCATTCAGCGGCTAGCTGCTCCTTCAGCGGTATTTATAGCCGCGATTGATCGAGGCAGATTTGGCCGAGGAGGAGAAGCAGCACCTGAGATTTAGCGGCAGACTATGGGAATCGGCTTCATGTGTGTGTGTGTGTGTGTGTGTGTGTGTGTGTGTGTGTGTGTGTGTGTGTGTGTTGAGTTGTGAGGGAAAACACACGGTGTGTCACAGTCACCTGCGGAGGAGAGTGAGGCAATTGTGAGGCCATCACTTGTGTTCCTAGTACACTCCTCTTCTCTCCCTCTCTTTGTCATTTCCACTCCATTAAAGCGCTCCACGCGAACATGAGAATCATCACATATTAAAAAAAAGCCATGCCCACGAACCCATCAGCGTCCGCAGTCCCAACACACTTAACTCTGAGTAAACTCGGATCAATCCTCGCAGGTGGCTTGACTTGCTGGAGGAGGCTACTATCTGAACACAACACTTGCTGGGGCTTCCTGTTTCGACTGCTGGAGGATGACTAATCCTCTATTTAAAGGGCTCGGGGCTCAACCGAAGAACTTCTGGCGTACAGGCAATCAATTGTAGATGCTGAGGTGACGCAATTCACTTTCAGGGGAAGCTGTAGGCGGTCGCTTACTGGAGACAAACGTGTACGTAAGTTTCATCCACTATGAGAACCGAAAAAAGGGGGGGAAAAGTTTCCAATGTTGTTCTGACATCCCGTCCTCCAGATACTTACAGTTTCCTCTTCCTGTCTGGGCGCAGCGGTAATTACTGTGATTATGTGTAAAACAGTGATGCCGCCGCCGTAGGTGCGAGGCAACAGCCCAGCACAATCAGCGGCAACAAAAGCAGCTTTAATCACAGACGTGAAGGTCCTCTGGGCCGCTGCAGCTTCCACACTCTGTTTATTGACGGGAAAGTTCTTTGTTTAAACTTGTAGATCCAAATAAATGAGGCGGAAAAAACAGAAGTTCACAAACTGGCTCGTCTTCTTTGACTAGAAGACGTTGTACGTTGTCAAACAAAGGTGATTAGTAATGTTAATAAGGACTGTTAGTGTTATTGTCGTTATTGTGATGTGGGAAAAAGTCGGGTTTTAGACGGGCTGGATGGCCTTGGAATTAAATCTGCATTATGTAAAAAGTAGTGTAGTTTAGTGTGTGCCCCCCCCTCTGGCACAAAACAGCCATTATCTATCTGCAGGGGGTTGACAGGTTAATGGTCAGTGCCAATGACCCAATCATTACAGTGTCAAGTGATTACAATTCTGGCTTTTTAAATAAAAAAAATGTTTTCCTGCACTTTCCTCCCCCCAGCGCCCCCCCTGCTTCGTTCCAGCCGAACACACAGGAAACAACATCCACTTGTGTCAGTGTTGTTATTTCAGTTCTGGCCATACTGTGCAGAACTACATTAGGAAGCTTCATGTTTTTATCCAGGACAGGACGAGACGTTTAAAGCTCTGAAGGAAAATCTTCAGTCAGAAGACGACAAACAAAGCTTTTGTATTTCTTTAGATTTGTTCTGTCAAAAGCAGAAATAAACTATTTTTTTCCCCCTATTACTGATTAATCTCCGGATTATTTCGATTAATCAATCGACCATTTGGTTTATAAAAATCCCAGAAAATCCTTTACGGAAGAATTTGCAAATGCTAAAATTTGAGGAGGCTGGAAAGTGTGAATTTTTTGGCAGCTCTGCATGGGAATGGCTTCTCAACACTGACTCAGGTAGGGGTGCTGCGAAGCTCTGCTTTGTTGCAGCCCCAAACCGTGTTAAAAGGTTGACAGTATGAGTCAGTTTCTCCTTTTAAATAAATCCGAGCTAGTGCAGCAGTTAATGCAGTTAATCTCCCGTATTGTGAAAGGAGACGACTGCATTAATGTCCATTTTCTGCAGACTTCCTCTGGGCTGCTTCTCACCTGGCCAGTGCCTGGACCTTGGCTGTGTGTCTCTCCTCCAGCTCCGCCAGCTTCTTCTTCAGCAGATCGGTTTCCTGCCTCAGGCCCGCTGAGTGCTCCATCTCCCCGTCCAGCAGGCAGCGAAGAGAGCTGTCGAACACATGAAGTCCGTCACATGCATGTAACATGATTCCACACGAAATATCACCGATCGTATCCAGGCGAAGTGTCTCCCAACAGACCTGATCCTCTGCAACGCTACGTGTCGACAGTCTGGTAATGTTTAGATCATAAACAGTAGATTAAATTAACATTATTAAGCTTTCTTAATTGCTGCAATAACTGAGTGGCTGAATCACATTCAGCCCCCGATTATCAAACATTGAACACACATCTGTGGCTGCATCGCTGTTGATTTAATGCCACAAGTACAAATCACAGTGTATCATAAAAACCTAAATACCGCTTGGCAGATGCTTCACATTAATTATGATTGATCACAACGATGCTTAATACTGTGTTTTCTGGCCATTTCCAACAGAATATTATTGAGCTACGCTTTGCAGTTTTGCTCGACGATCAATTCCAGCAGCTGTTAAATGGATGTAAATCACAGCCTCCGGTTTCCCGCCTCAAGTCAGCACATAACTGCCTCTCGTCTCAGGATGAGAAGAAAACAAGCTGAGACAATTCATAAAGAAAGGTCATTCGATATCTTCTTCCAGACTGAGTGTGAGTGAGTGTGTGTGTGTGTGTGTGTGTGTGTGTAGATGTGTAAGTGTGTGTGTGTGTTTGGGGGGTTTGGGAGCAGCAGATAAGGAAGGAAATATCCAAACGTACGTGTTTTGTTCCTCCAGCTCGTCCTTTCTGTTCATCATGGCTACAATGGCCTGACGCAGCTCCACTGCAGAGGAGGGAGAACAGGGTGAGACTTTCAGCACTGAAACCACCTCAAACACATAAAATACACACACACACACACACACACTCACACACAGACACCGCACCACAGCAATATGCATAAACTAATAACCTTCAGTTTCGAAATGTAGAAATAACAAAATCCCACTTTCACTCCCCATTTGCCGGATTAATGCTGCACTTTCCTTTCCGCCCCTGAGATGAACTGCTCTGATAAAATTAGGTTTTACTTTTTCCCTCTGACAGAAGTTATATCTGACTCACAGAGAGCAGGATCTTTATTGCTAAATCATACTTTTATGATAGCTCCTATAAAACACAGAAGAAAGAAAGTAATCTGAGATAAAAAGGAAGGGGGGGGGCGACATTTGCATTAACATTGAGTGGCAAGAAAAAGTAAGTGAACCCTTTGGAATTATCTGCATTTATGTATAAATTTGTCAAATGGTCAAATCTTCATTTAGGTTACACAATCTATTTTAACTAATAACACACAGATCATTGTATTGTTCTGTATTGCAGGTTGAAAAAAGTGTGTGTGTGTGTGTGTGTGTGTGTGTGTGTGTGTGTGTGTGTGTGTGTGTGTGTGTGTGTGTTTGTAACGAACAACAAAAGCTGATTGAAGTCAGGAGTTATCAAGCCTGGAGTCCAGCCAATGAAATTTGACTGGAGGTGTGAGGAAGAGACACTTTGACTCATTTATAGTTCGTTATTCGCAGGAAGCATCTGCTGATGTGAACCACGCTTCACAACAAACAAAAAAAAATAGATCTGAGACACTTACAATCGAGAATTGCTGAACTGCAGAAAGCTGCGAGGTTTACAGAGGCATCTCAAAGAGTTTAGACATTGATCAGTTCACAGTCAGACAAAACCGTCTATAAAAAGGACCGTATGCACAATCACGGGCCGTGGTGAAAGCATGACTTGTGGACTGATGAAAACCTCACATAAGCAGCGAATCCCCCAGTTCGACTCCCAGCTACTTTCTCTCCCTACATCTCCCGTCTATCTCCACTGGCAATATCCAAAACACTCAGACATAAAATGGCAAAAAAAAAAACTTTGGAAACTAAGGTTGACCTGTTTGGGAAGAACCTGTTTGACCACGACTACTTCACATGAATGTGTCCGACAGCCGAGCAAACACATGCTAAATAAGAAAATAAGAACCGGAAGACGCCATTATGATAGTCAGCTGAATATCTCTCATTTGCATTTGGGTTTTTTTTCCTTTCCAAAACGTGTTGCCGTAGTAATTTCATCAATTTTGAGCTGCTCAGGATCTGAATGAGCTGAATCCTCCAGCATGCTCACTGCAAAATCTCTATACGGCAGAAATCCATCAAGGTTTTAATTATCACTATTATAACTTTCAGCGTGAAAAGAAAAACCATCCTCTTCCTCCTGATGGTCATTTTGACTGATAAATCTCAATTACCAACCAGCAGCTGACGAAGGAAGCTAAACCAATCTAACTTTATAGAAATAAAGTTTCATATAACTGAAATTGTTCACGTAAAGAAAAACATATCGAGTCGTTCTGACTAGAAATGAGAGCAACTGAAAAATCAAGCTCATGTTTAAAAGATTGGCTTGTACAGTCAGACGGTGATTGCATGTTTGTCTTCTTGAAAATGAAAGTAATGAGCAGCTCAAACATTGATTTCACCTGGACGTCTGGCCGTCACTTTGCTGCGTGGATGTATTTGTGCACAACGGACTCATCAGTGAAGAAGGAGACGGTGAAGAGTAGTTCACTAGACTAGATGCCGTTTTAAGAAGTTTTAACCAGGTAATTGAACCATTTCTATACATCTTAGAACACGTCTGGAGGAGATCTTTAAATGATTTCTTTTCCCCGCACCGTGAGTAGAATGAGATTGTGAGTGAGTCCTCAAAGAAAACGTTTTTTTTCCTCCTCGGCGTGTTATCCAGAGGTCATCGCCATTTAGATCCCATTCATTAGAGTCAATGAAGACGATTAGTGCTGAAACGGGTCGTCAAACAGTCACAGACAATCAATAAGTAGTTCAATTCATTCTTTAAAATGAAAATGCTGACCATTCACTGATTCTAGCTTCTAAGGATTTTCTTCTTTTCTTTTTTTTTTAAGATTACAAATTGACTATCTTTGAGTTTTGAACCGTCGGTTGAATAAAAAAAAAAAAAGCAATTTGACAATGTCACACCTCGGCCTCGAGGAAGTTGTGATGAGCATTGTTCATTATTGTCTGAGGTTTTATGGACTAAAGCAATCAATCAAAAGAAATGGTAACTGAAATACAAGTTGGAAATAATAAAGTTAGTTAGTTGCAGCTCAATTCATCTTTATTTTTATTCAAAATATCAGATACCAGCAACTTTAGTCTAAAACTCTCAGTATGTTTTTCAGCCTGTCAATTGGACTGCATCAGCTACAGGCACAGTCTGCCAGGAGTCAGCTGATGTTTATCTCCATCCTGATGTTAAGGACAGACCTGGCTGTGTGGTGGTGCAGTGACTCATCTCCTTAGTTATGGCTGGAGGTGCACAAAGAGACGGGTACCACAAATTTTCCAAAAATAACAACCATGAGACAAGGAGTTAATCTACCCTGCACTTTGAATTCCACCATTCACACACACACACACACACACACACACACACAGAGAGAGAGAGAGACCACAACTCTATTCTCATAACTAATGTAGGGTGTCAATGTAGCCCCAGACACAAGTAGGTCTCCTCCAACCCCGAGGTAAGTGCCTGGTTGGGGGGAGGAGGAGAGGGGGACGAGGAGGAGGAGTGTGATGAAGAGCACAACACAGGAGCAGAAAAGAGTAAGTCTATTATCTCCACAGCTCCATTCTCCACATCAGCAGGCCAGAAATAAACGTGACCTTTAGTCCGACCACGCGTTCGCAGCGGGTGCCACAGACGAGCCATTAGGGACTTCAGTGCAGCAGGACGCCCCTCTGTCCTCGCAGGAAGAGTGAGTGTGTGAGAGCGTAGATACATATGCACGCAGCTCATACGTGTAACAGCCATCTTTGCTGGGGGAAAGAGTAAAAAGTGTGTGTGTGTGTGTGTGTGTGTGTGTGTGTGTGTCCACCGGAACCTACACGCTCTTGCTCAATTGTTCCAATAATAGCGGCATTAGCAGAGAGCTAGGCCATGTAATCGAGGTGCCTGGTGAATTATAGACTCCATACTCTCCAATCAATGGACTCGGCCTCACACACACCGAGAGAGAGGGAGAGCTCTGCGCCACACACTTCTGCTTCTTCCTCTCTAACGCCATTTCTCCTCTCACTTTCTCCCGTGCAATTTAAAATCCAGAATGTTTTGTACGTGCGTCTGTGTGTGTGTGTGTGTGTGTGTGTGTGTGTGTGTGTCCACCGGAACCTACACGCTCTTGCTCAATTGTTCCAATAATAGCGGCATTAGCAGAGAGCTAGGCCATGTAATCGAGGTGCCTGGTGAATTATAGACTCCATACTCTCCAATCAATGGACTCGGCCTCACACACACCGAGAGAGAGGGAGAGCTCTGCGCCACACACTTCTGCTTCTTCCTCTCTAACGCCATTTCTCCTCTCACTTTCTCCCGTGCAATTTAAAATCCAGAATGTTTTGTACGTGCGTCTGTGTGTGTGTGTGTGTGTGTGTGTGTGTGTGTGTGTGTGTGTGTGCTTCACGAGGCCGTCATCGTGAAATGAGCGCACCCTGTCATCAGCTGTTTTTAACTAATCCTCCGCACTAAAAACATACAGACACTTTAATGATACGTCGCTAATTTTTCTATTCATAAAACATCTTATTACTCACTTCAGATTTCTGAATTTATTAACAAGCTCAAGTGATTAAGTATTGTTCTTTCATAAAGAGGCTCATTTAAAATAAATAAATAAAATAAATAATGGTCAAAATTGAAGCAGCAGAGGTTGAGACATCCTGATTTTTACTCTCTATAACAACAAGCGACAACAAACACGGCGTGCTGAAATTTCCCATAATGCTGCACTATGCATTTTTCAATTGGACCGCGGCTGCCCCTTGTTGCTGTGGGTTACGTGACAGCAGGCGTAGAAATCGGTATCTCTGCCTCCGTCGCGATGGATTTCTCTGGATGTGATTTCTGGACGTCAGAGAGAAAAAGCTCGTTGCTCTTTGATCTTAAAGGGGCCGACATCAAAATCATGTGATACAAGCGGATTTGCCTTTTTAATCAAAAAGCTGATCTTTAACTGAGGTCGCCTGTTATATATGTTTCCGAGGCGTCGTGTAGCTCTGCACCTCGACGACTGTTCTCTCTCTGTGACCCCGTGACCTCCTCTTACCGAGGGCTAATAGACTGGACAACGGCTCCATCCCTGCGCTTACAGGTGGCTGCACTCACCTTTCCTCCCCTGGCTCGCCCTCTCTTTCTCACACACACACACATACACACACACACACACACACACACACACACACACACACACACACACACACTCCAAGGAATGAAACAGCATCACTATGAGTGGATAGGGGTCTAAGCTCTGCTAATGCAATGCTCATCTAGTGTTTGTTCGAATCTCAATTTTCTGAAATCTCATAGCTGATGTAAATTTCAGGCATTCACACAATCTGACTTTCTCACCAAAAATAAATAAATAAAAAATTTCTTTAGGGGGGGGGCAGAGGAGTGTGTGTATCCAAGTACAGTAACATGTGCACACACTGGACCAACAGTGCCACCTAGTGGATGGTTTGCTATGATGGAGAAAAGGTGGCAAAGATCTGAGCAATCTCTTGGCACAGAGCCTCGCTCCTTTGCAATTAGATCACTTTTAACTGCAAACTAATCAGCAGGTTGGATTTAATTTACTACAGACGACAGCTGCGGTGACATTTCCCAACAAAGACATGTGAGGACTTCCAAAGGATTCATTACTGCCGCAAACTTCTTGGGGGTGTTAAACAGATTCTGATTAAACCTCAAGAGAAAGTGGCGATTCCACTATCGTGAGTTTAACTGTCATATTTAATGTGGATCATCTGTATCACTGATCTGACCGGCTGTGGAGCAGAGTACAAAATAAGAGAGAGTTTCTTGCTGTATGAAGCTAAACAAGCTTCAGTCTCAGGCTTTTCCCAGCAGCTCTCAGGTTTAATAGTGTTTTGGAGTGGCTTGATTTTTATGCTAATTTCCAGAAAGCTTCAGAAGTGATTTATGCTGAACCCACTGGCAGATTTTTTAGATATTTTTTATTTGAAATCAGCACATTTGACTACTTCACAGAGTAGTTTTGTTCTCTCTATCGGGGGAGTTGTTGCAGTGCATGACTGACGACGCTCCAGTTGCTGCAGGTTTTATCAACAGTGTGAGTCCTCGCATCTTTTTTTCACCGTCGCCATCATTCGTGAGAAATGTAATCCACCTCCTTTTGTTTTTGCAGTTAAAGTGATTTAATTGCTACAAGTGAAGTCCAGTGAAAAGACACTTTATGATGCTGGTTCACATGTGAAGAAAAATCCACGATGAATCATTCCACAGAACAGGTTTCAGGAACAAACCAAACAAGAAAAGCAAGAGACACACAGATGTGGGAAGAGGAGAAACACTCACCCACTGTCATGGACTCTGGCAGACCAGATGTTGGCAGCACGCTGGAAAGTGGAGCCGGCTGCGTCGGCGGACTGGACTCCATACTGCAACACATGAAAAGAGAAAATCAGGTACTTTTGAAACTCTTTCATCATCATAATTTATTTTTCTACTGCTGCAGCAAAAAAAAAAGTCACACTGACCACACCAGCATGTTCATTCCTGTGACTATACCTGACAAATATTTTTTTCCCCCTCACTGCAAATGATTCCCATGACAACACATCATCCCCGTCTGAAAGCTTACTTGAACGTCAGCTCTGATCTGCTGCTCTCACAGTTTCCCACCGGCTCCGTTGACTCACACTGAGCAGGAAATGCAGCTGTGTCCTCCACAGAGCTCACTGAAACAAAATGGAAGTGAAAGTAAAGATATAGAGTTGCAGAGAAAGTCCCTAGATTTCATTCTGATAAATAACTGATCCCTGCGCTGAAGCCGTGCAGTCAAACAAATATCACAGAATCTTTGTGAAACAGTGACGAGGGGAATCGGTGCAGCAGTTTGGGCTGAAGGCACTGAAGAGATTAAAAACTGATTTGGCATCAGGAAGTGTTTGTTTTGTTTTTTTTAATATGCGTCTATCTTCCTTGTGGATTACGGGAGTCTGAATAAAGTGCGTTGGTGTGTGTCGTACCTGGCTGAGGGTCTGCAGGGTTCAGGGGGATGAGGATGTCTGAGCTGCTGTGGTTCGTCATCACCTGTAGAGGGCTCCACGTGGACACGCTGGACAGACTTCCCACCACCACCCTGTAACAAAAGAAGTTCAATCTCAGTCAGTCTGGTTGTGGCTTTTCCCCCACGAGCAATCACTGCATTTCACTTCCACTCAGCCCCACGGGTCGGGTTTTTAGATTAAAGCCTCAACTGCACAACACAGTCTGTAGTCTATTATCTCGGGGTGTTCGAGGTCTAACACTGTGGGGGATGTAAACAGGAAGTTTAATGTTGCAGTAAACTCACTGAGTTGGGCTGTGGGCTACAACTTGAGCCCCATTATTTTTGCTTACATTTTTTACCAAACTGGCGCCATTGAAAGCGCCAAATTAGCTATGAGCTGTTCCTGTTTAGCAACGTGCTTATGCATGTTCTCAGGCATCTACTGCAGGTACGAGGAGCTTCTTTTTGTCTGTTATGTCATGAATAACCGTCATGATGAGAGTAAGAAACAATAATGTTAATGATCTATAAAATAATGCAACTTGCATTGTGGCCATCTGAACTGCTTCTCTCTTTTGAGTGGGTTAGAAATCTGCAAATTGCAGCTTGCAGCTATATTATTGATTGATTGTCTATTAGTTGAGGCTCTGAATGATTTTGTTTTCTGATGAAAAGACACCAGAACCTGTTCATCAGCAGCAGGAGCCTCTAATTTGACAACTCAACAAATTAAACAGGGTGAAACAAAAACATGAGCATGTTTAATTTATAACTGTATTTTTTTCATTATCTCCTTTTTAATTTCACAAACGTTTCCTGGACAACCATGACTGGTACTGATAAGTCACGTGACTCACTGATCAGAGCTGATCCTCTCCTCCTCCTGGGTTTGTGCTCTGGGTTTGTACATCTCTTCCTCTTCCTCCTCCTCCTCGTTGTCTACGCTCTTACTGTCAGGCAAAGGAGGTGTAGTCATGGGAGGCGTACGAGAGGGATGTGGCGACCCCACCCAGCTGACTATGCCCGGCTCAACCAGGCCGTTCTGGGCCGGCGACTGGGGAAAGTCCGGCTCCAAAGGGTCTATCCCTTCCTCCACACTGCTCTGAGGAGGAGCAGTGTGACTCTTCTTCATCGTGCCCATCTTCTGGGAGTCCTCCTCCCCCTCCTCCTCATCCTCCGCCCCTCCATCCAGATCATCATCAAAGGAAATGATGTTGGTGATCTTCTTTTTCCTACGGCGCTCTTTCCTCAGCCCTGAGTCTGGGCAGGATAAAGATGAAAAATAAAGTGAACGAAAAGCTCAATCTCAATTAAGTGAAACTTAAATTAATTCAGTACTTTTCACCTTTCTGGACTGGCTCCCTCCAAATGTTCATACGAAGTTTAATATTTATGGTGACATCAGCATCTTAAGTTTATTTCAATTACACCATTAAAAGTGCATTTTCTGTGCTTCATCTCTTTTCCTTTTCAGAGCCAAAAACTCTGACTGCGCATATAGCGAGTCGACCGCTGAATAATCTGAATGGCTCTTCCCACTTTAAGGGAGCTGGGGCACCAACTCAAGGTGGTGCCCCAAGAATTTCATTTGCATTCATTCCGGTGGAAAGTTTTACCGCCGCACAGTTAGAATTTAAAAGCTTGTTCATTTCACTGAGCACTGGCCAGAAAATGGTGTGAGTTTTCCCCGATGGGACGGGCCGGGGCAGAGAGAGCTAAACGAGGTCAAATAAGGAGGCCAGCATCCTGGAAGTTTATTTCATGGGGGATTTCATCGCTACTGCAGCTCTGTGCTGTAGATGCCTTGTGTTGCAGCCACTAGATTTGTTCTAGCAGTGCATTCCCTAAGCACGCTTCAGCCGAGCCATATGTAGTTGGAGTGTTTGTGTTTTGGTTCTGGGATGACTTTGTGACACAAACACACTCAAAGAGAAAATAACAGTATTCTGCATTAATAAAAATACAGCATGTTAAATGTTGCAGTTCCCTACCGGCAGAGGTGCTGCGTGGAAGGACAGGTAGCGGGTCTGAGGCTCCGTCCCCTCGCGGGGTGAAGCCGGGTACGACCGCCGTGGCGGTGCTGATCTCTCGCAGCAAGCTGCTGACCCCCTGAGTCGACTCCTTCCACAGGCTGCCGATGCCCTGCGTGGACTCCTTGAGGAGGTGGGAGACTGACGAGCCTCCTCCTCGAGTCACCCCGCCGTTCAGGTCGCTGTTGTCGATGTTTATGGCAAACAGGATCGAGTTCAGGCCTGAGTGCAGCAGAGAGAGAGAGAGAGAGAGAGAGAGAGAGAGAGAGAGAGAGAGAGAGAGAGAGAGAGAGAGAGAGAGGCAAAATATCACTCATCACAGATCAGGCCTGTTAAATCATAAGAAGCTTTTGAACTCGTGCAAAGTGCTTGGTGAACAGAACTGCTCACCAAGCACTTTGCACAAGATGAACTCAGGCGATCTCACCGTGTATGAAAACAGAGGAAAAGCTCTGGCATAAGATCAATGGTAAATATTCTTAATATTTTAGAGTTTGTGGTCAGTTGTGCTCATCAATAGCTAGAAAGTGAGAGCACTGCCATTAACATTAATAAGGTTAGGGCATTCATTTTTTTTTCTGTATAAAAAGCCCTTCGTCATCAGATCAATCAGTTTCAGCTGTAATTCACCTGCTTCAGTTACTGTTTTTTATGTTTTTTTTACTGTTATCTCTTGCTGCTATTGTTAGCATGCTAACATGCTAAATGGTAACTCGTTACTACACTCGTTATCATGCTAACGAAACACATTTTAGCATGCTAAAACTACCATGACATCAGGATATGTTTATGCTAATGTTACATTATATGTGTATTAGCATGTTAACACGTGTACACTATGTTATTATAACATGTTGAACATTAGCATGTAAAAAAACTAACTGTATGCATTTTAGAAAACTAACCATGCTATGTTAGCATAACATGCTACATTAGCATATTAATGATCATGTTGTATAACATATCAAACTACACTAATGTGTACCATGCTATGTAGCTATAGCACTAGCATGGCTAAAAATCTACAAAACACTACTACAGTCTTGTGTATAGCAGGTTTACCTGCAATTAGCCAGTGTTACAACACAAGCTCACCTGCAGCCATGGTGGGCAGCATACTCGCTCTCTCTTCATCAAGAATAAAAGCCCAGTCTTCGTAGTAAGTTCTGCAGAACAGAGAACAGATGAGGTAACAGTTTCTCTACTCAAGACAAAGAGAGGAAATACCAGCTTTTTTAAAATTCAAAAAACATTTTGTCATAATGTGAAAATGCAAATACACACACCCACACACACACACACCCACACACACACACACACACACACACACACACACACACACACACGAATGCACACTGTACCAACCCCAGACGTGGGCGGTCAGCCAGCAGTGTGTGCAGGTAGCGCTCCAGCGAGTGCTCATTGAGGGCGCAACGCAGCCATGCACGACCCCGGCCCAGCTCCGAGGAAATCTGCCGAAGTGAGTAGAACCGCTGGAGCTCATGGCGGTTCAGATGCTCCTTCACGTAAAACCAGAAAGTCAACTCTGGAAAGAGACGGAGGAGACGGTGAAGAGGAGAGACGAGGGAGAGAAAGGTGTCGTGATGAGGAAGACGAAATGAAAATGGAGACAAAAAGAGGGATTGGAGGGTTGAAAAGGGTGGAGGGAATGAAAGGAACAGAAGAGGGAAGGAGGGACGGAGAGACGATAAAAAGTTAGAGGGATGAAAAGAACACAAGACACAAAAGTGAAGAGGAAAAGAGGCAAAGGAGGAGAGAATTAGTTCCATCTAACTTGTGAAAAACAACTACACAACAGGGTCAAAGGTCAGCGAGGCAGCGGCAAAAACACTTCTGGAGTCTGGAGAGTCAGCACATCTTCTCACTCTCATTAACAAATTTCCACAGCTGCTTTCACACGGCTCCGTCCTGACGTCCTTTAAGTCGCCTTTCTATATTTTCACTGACCTCAGAACTCACACAGTTTTGTTATTTTCTATAACAAAGGGGGAAAAAATAAAAGACAAAAAAAAAACAACCTATGAGTCTGTTTCCCTGTAAAGTTTTCTAAGGTGAGTTACGGTAACGAATATGAACGAGAGTTATGCCACTTTTTTTTTTGGCGTATAATTAGCATATAACCTCAGAACAATATGTTAAAATGATGTCTGCTATTTCTGGCTTTGGGGGCTTGGCTTCACTAATGAGCCTGAAACCCACGAGTTCAGCCACAATCCTTTCTTGTAATTGACTGTGAAATACAGGAAATGTCAGATATGCTAATGGTTATGGGGTGGTAGCCATTACACAAGTCATGCATTTCTCCCCAGACGTGGAATTAATAGCCACAAGGTTCTTCAATATGATGCAGTAGAAACAATTTAGTAAAATGCGAAACTAATGTCTCTCAAGCAGCAGAATGCTCTTTGTAATTTGTAACGGCTGCAAATAAAGTGAATCTCGAAGATTTCCAGACTTCGTTCGTTTTCCTCGTGGAGCAGTGATTCCCAGTTATCAGGGGGTGTTTGGAGAGGTGGGGTAGTTCAAATATGATAAAATAAATTATTAATTAATTTAAAAAATAAATAACTCCACATATTGAGTGGAGTATAACACCTGAACACCCACAAGTTGGGACCAGCAGTGTATGAGAAGTAGTGACCGAACAAGCAGAGAAGCAACTAGAGATAGTTAGTGATGGACGGCTGAAAAAGATAAATGGTTAACATGATTAATTATTATAATTGGCTTAAAGTGATGGATGAACAGTTAAAACAGTTAGACAAAATGTAATGCATTAACAAGTGAAACGGTTGTAGCCAAGTCAGTGCTCTGTCCAGTCTGTCCACTAACACGGGTTACTGGTTACTACCTGCAGGGTCAGTGAAGCTCGTCCGTAAGAGGTGAGTTATCTTAAAGTAATCAATAAATGGTTGACAGAATGGATAAATGGATAAAATACAGTATTCAGCTAAGAGCAATGACTAAATGGATGAAACATCTGTAATGGCGAGACGCACTTTACCAAACCAGCCGGAAAACTGACAGTTCAATTACACAGAAAAATAATCATCATATTATATATAATAATTATATTAAATATACTATAATAATAATCATTATACCCATGTTTATATAATTAATAGTTTAAAATCAATTCTAATTCACACATTTGAAAAATAATGGGTTATGTTGATGAAGCAGAACTTAAGTTAATCAAATAAAAACAACATGAGATTTTCGTCGGATCAAGAGTTTGAAATAATAAGAAATGCGCTTCTTTTCCTCAGAGAGCAATAAGAGGTGAAGGAAGAGAATCCTCAACGTAAGAAAAGAAATATAAAAGTATTGTGTGTTATATATGCTGTCCTCGTGTCCAACACTTTACAAGCTACAAACAAAATACAAATTAGTTGAATTATAATGAAACAATCCAAGTTACATGTCCGTGAAATATACCAGATGTCTTTTGCATTTTTTGTACTCACTATCGTTTCATGTCCCTGTGGTTCTGCAAGCCACAGGCTGTTTGGGATCTTGACTGGAATTCAAAATAAACTTTTGTGGGTTTTAAACAGAGCCGGAATACATGACATGCATTTATAATGACAAACTAACCGGCGTAATTCAGCTTGTGTACTTTTTAAGGGTGCAGAGTCACAGCATGTGCGCTGCCCACGGCAGACTGAGACGGAGAGACTGAGGTGCAAAGACAGACAGGAGAGTCCTATCTGTATTCTAACCATCACGTATCCCTGCATCTCGGAGCTTCCCGCCGACACATCTACATCTTCCAACACTTCATTACTTCCAAAATAACTACCTGTAGCAAAGTTATTACTTTCTCAGGTCTCCTTTTTCCAAGGTGAACGCTGGAGGCTAATGTCAAGCTTCTGCCCTGATTTTCAACTTCAGACCTGAGTTTAACAGACCGTGTCTCCTCGGACGGCGAACCAAACGGCCCTGTTAAGTATCATACCTGCTTCGGTCTTGCTGGTGAAGCCCGCGACCTGCTTGAGAGCAGCGGCGGTGAGGGCCAGGCCTCTGGTTTTCCTCAGGCCGTGCTGCAGCACCGCTTCAAACTGGGCGCAGAGACAGATCACCCTGCAGAGACAGAGACAAAGACGGGTTATATACAGTGCTATAACGGAGTATGCACACTTCTTAATTGTAATTAATGCCATTTGAAACTGAGGATGTCCATTTTTATTGCTTTGAAAATTGGAGACAACCACTAACTTACAAACAGTCCATACTGTGCTCATATTGAGCACCACACAATCCTTTTACGAGGCCACTAAAAGATCTGTTATTAACTTTAGCTGGCTACAAGGCAGAACTACTTCAATCTCGAACCGTAATTAATGCTCAAAAGCCGAAGTCACATCCTGAATATTAACTCTTAAAATAAGAGGATATGAAACTGGGATGAAGCTGGAAGCTCATTTTTTTACACACGCTTCAATTTTCTTTTTGAATTTCATAAAGTTAATAAACAGAGCTTTCTTATTGCCTCAATGTAATAAGATGTGTAGACCTCTGACGGAAACTACAGCTACAGCATCAAGTGACACGGATCTACACACGTAAACCAAACAACGTCCTGTTCGCTGAATAGACACAGATGTATAACAACAACATCAGCTTCTCTTACCTGCTGTCTGAGTCTGTGGCGATCTCCTTCCTCCCTCCAAAGCGTATTTGGCACTGGAAAGATATGAGGGGAATGATAATAGCTGACCAAGAAATACTTCTTTCTTCAGTGTTTGCCAGCTGGGGTCAAACCGCACTCCAGCACACGGTGAGCACATTTCTCTTTTTCTTTCTTTTTTTTAATTCGTTTTATTTCAAACAGCAGGGAAGTGGACAGTGAGACTCAGTGAGCTCAACAACCCAACAAGTTAACAGTAAAAGTGACAGACACATTAATTAAGCAGAAACAACATATAAACACACTTTAAATTAAATTACAAATGCTGAATACCAAATAGGTTCCAATGCAACAGTATGGTACGTCTGGCTATGAGAGATTTATATGCAATTATTTGTTCTTGTTCAATTGTTTCAACAGGGAAGGAGTATCATGGCATCTACTGCATCTGTCTACAACATCTGGATATGTTACTGAAAGCCTAGATTTGGAAAGATGAGCCCTGTGCAAAACCTTAAGTTGTATGAGGCTAAGCCGAGAGCAAGCTGTGGTAGTGTGCACTGTATCTGTGGCCGCCTCCCAGCATCCTGTATTTAACTCTATCCCCAGCTCCTGTTCCCATCAAGCATCGGCTTTAATAGTTCCACTATCTTTGTATGACACGGGGGGAATTGTAAATTTCAGAAATGAATGCTCGTTGATGTAAATTTAAAGAGTGAACAGGAGTCCAAATGTTGACGGCAGATAAGAAAAAACTGGAGAAAACACATGTAAATCTGGAAAAGTCTCGCTGAGCACATTTCTAACATTTCAAGGAGCTGGATCGCTTGAGTAGCCACAGAACACACACTGTATTTTGTTGACGCAGTTGTACTGATGGTGCTGTGCACAAGATATTTGTGCAATACCACAAACCCAGCAGGTTGCGCTTTTGGCTAGTGGTTAAAGTCCTGATTACGACCAGATAACATGAACAACAGAGAAACGATTCAAGGTTTAAAAGAAAAAAAAGAAACTTTGAAGGCTTTGATCTCACTTTCAAAAAAATGCAGAGCTGTGGATTTGTATTAAATGTCTCTGATGTTTTTGGTTTTCACTCCCTGTTTAAACCTAAATGTCATACAAATACAGACCAGCCCTGATCCTGAGCTGCACTTCCCACTTTCTCTTTCCCCTCTGTGTATACGACAGGGCATCACATAAAAACTCATTCGTCAGTGCTGCATTTCCAAGCACAGTGGCAAAAGCACACTTCAGAGAATATGACTCTTTAAGAGCGCTTTTTATTTTGCTAATATCCACCCGAAATATTTGCATTTGATTGAACAGAAGACGAACAGTGCTGGGTTTTTACTTCTTCTTGTGTGTTTTGGTGTAGCCTACAGTGGGTAAGGGAACTAAAATTATCCATTTCCCTGTTCCAGCGAAATACATCACTACTAACACTTCTAATACTTCTGACGTGAACTGATTCCATGACTGTGCAAATGCAGCATTAACGTTAAGGAAGTCTCTATCTTTCTCTGAGTGTTCATTTCTAAACAATCACTTGAACTGAAGGCAGAAAGTAACAGCTGAATCTGTGGTTAAAAAAAAAAAAAACAATATGTTTCCTTCTTCCTTCTTCCAGTCAAACTACTATACGACATTTGGCCACTGGCCATATGTTATTTTACGGGACTGGACCAGATAAGTGGTGACTCACTTGTTTGACAGCATCCAGCAGCCTCTCCAGGAGGTGTTGTCTCTTGGTATCACTCTGCTGAGTGCCTGCAGACGTGACAACAAACAAAGGAAACAACCAAGACTCAGTTTGATGACAGACTAGGAAAATTATTAGAATACAGACTCAATTTCTCAGACATTGCGTAATACTAGAGGAAGGAAATTCACTTTGAAGAAAGTAATGAGCTACCGCAGTCAGAGTGACAAGAAAAAGTTTTAGTCTGGTTGTAATGGAGAAATCATTTACGCTACAGATGAAAAATAACCTTTTGGCTAATTCTGAGTTGTGTTTATTATCAGTAATATCTGCTATAATATGTAGTATTTCTGCAATACTGCTCGAGGAATTTCTCTTTTTCTAATAATATTTTTATATTGGCCCTTGAATGTGTTGATTACAAAGTTACAACTAGAACTGAAACGACTCATCAATGTGTTGATCAGCAGAAAAATAAGCTACAATTTCTACTAAAACCTTTTTCTGGTTCCAATTTATTCAAGTGAGAATTTGCTCCTTTCGCTGTTTTACATATTTGTAAGTAAAATAACTTTTTGGAGCATCAGGCACCTGAAGGCATCACTTAAATAGGGAAACATTTTTCACAATTTCCTTTAATTTTTATTGACTAAATAAAAATTGATGAATTGATGAATATAAGTGTAAACTGCAGTTCTAATTATGAATCTTTTTTCCTTTAGTAAAACGGTCCATATATTAGTGTTCATAATGACACAATTTGGTACTTTAATGTTTATTGTTCATGCATTTCTCTGATTCATATATGCTATTATATTGTAGATTGTTATAGATAATTACCAGGAGTTTTCCACTTCTTACACAGGCTTCTATAGTCTGCAGCTCTGGATTACGTAGTTTGCTCAAAGGCACCTTAGCAGTTGCAGAGTAATGACAGCTGGAGCAGTCACCGTCCTTTAACCTACACCTAACCTGTCCTAACCACAGATCTATAACATCATGACTACTTACAGCCTCTTTGTGTTTACCTGCCACTTCAACATTAAACTATCAAATGTTTTGCAGGTTGCCACAGAGCACCTGGACAGTGTGTGGTTCTGTGGTAGTTGTGCACTGAACAGATTTGCACTGAGAGCGTCCACAGATGAAACAGTTCAAAGCCTCAGAAAGTGCATTTCAATGATGTTGATTTTTTCTGGAGCGTGAGTCAAGCACCAAATCTAATAATTCACCAAGGTTTAAAACAGCAGAAGTGCATTTTAGTTGGATGTTAACATTGGGGAACTTGTGTCCTCAGCTTTAGAACAAGTCAGCAGAAAACTGTCTGGACACAAAAGCTTTTAAACAAGTTACTGAATCTCCTCTTGCATGCATGATTTGACATTTTATGCTTTTATAGCTGAATGACAAACAGAAAGCAACGAAACAACAAAACTCACCGTTCATTCTTACAGCCAAACTCCGGTAGCAGTGACATCCAAGCTGAACAGTTGAACACCGCCGTGGTTCATCCACTTTTCTGCGGCTTTAATTCACAACGAGCACCGGGGCCATGCCGCCTCTGTGGCCGAGCTGGACCCACCCAACAGCGGCGTGGGGGACTGAAGCTCACTCGGTGAACAGAGAGGCCTGCCGGGGAGCCGCTGGGGCTGTGAGTCTACCACTGTCTGACATGTAAGAGTTGTACAAAGCCAATAATGCAGATAAACCGTCCGAAGGCAAAACCGGAATGTAATTTCACAGCCATGGAACCTCCCGTCTAAACTGTGGCGGGTCGTTTGGGAGAGAAATGAGGTATTTTCAGTTTGGAGCCTGTGACACTGCGAAAAAAGGGAAACGGAGTGCCGACTGAGCAGTGTCAAGGTCACATGACAAAACATACAGCTGTCATATGACACGAAAGGCCTGGTGGGAGCTGTAGTCTTTTGTAAAAATGTGTTATAAAACTACAGAAGTATCATTTTCATGCAGAGAGGTGGATGTGTGGAAATATAACTGGGGTTTTTGATTTGGTTAACGTGACACTTTGTTTATTTGTTTGATTGTTTGTTTGTTTTGTTTTTGTACACCACCAAAATTGTATTGTTTTGCTAAAGATTTATAGGCTCACTTGCAATACCATACTTTGTTTTTACTCGTTATTTAGTTACTTTTTTTGTTTTTAATTTTTAGTCCGTAAATTTTTTTGTATTTGAAAAATATAGGAAAGAAAAGCACAACTTGATGCAACGCAAACACAAAGTCAAGATGGTTTTTATCATTACAGACTAGACTTCACACAGGTGTCCAGCAATTTATAACTATCATCAGCCATGTCTCTCGCACACGCGCACGCACGTCATAGCAACAGAGCGGTGACGGTTGACCGAGGTGACGTAAGAGCTGCAGACATGTCCACTTTCTCATTTGCACCTGGACTTGACCTGAGTTAACCCGATGCAAAAACCTGTGTGTTGGAAAGTTGACCTCTTGAACAGCGGATCCCCTGGAAAACCTCCCGAATAAACTTCACTGCAAATTTCACCTGCTGAAAACATTGGCTTTGGATGGATCCCCGTGGAGGAGCACCTGCTGACGGTGGATCACCTCCTTTGCAGGTAAGACATCTTCTAATTTAATGCCAAATGCAGTAATTAATCTTCCCGAAAAACAAAAAGCTGGTTTCAGTATAAAATCCGCACTAAATTAATGTAACTTGTTGAATATAAAGATAAAACATTAATAGAATCTCAGTTTTGATTGATTCTAAAATGATTATTAGACAGTAAGAACGTGCCCAGTTTCCCGGGACAGGTGTGGAGTGTGTTAACAATTGTGTATTGACTTGAAAATACTGTTATTTTCGCTTGTTTGCACCAAATTCTCCAAATTCTGGTTCGAAAATGTAGGGAAAAAAAGATGGCGACCGGGCCTTTTTTTTGAAAAATGCTAAAAATATATATTTTTGTGGTGACCATGGAGACGGCGGGACAAACGTTCCATGCCTGACGTCAGAACGTGAAGGCGGAACTGTTCAGCTGAAGGAAAATATTCACCATCCAGCCTTAAATGTCCTTGAATCCCTAGATTTTAGTGTGAGGTACAGCTGTGAATCATCAGCAAAGAAGTGACAGGAGATGTTAGACTTTCTAGTGATGACACCAGGCACCAGGATCTAATAAAAACCAGGATGGCGTTTCCCCAGAGTCAACAGGGAGTTATTCCTCACCTCGTCACGTCCTGTGAAGGGCCGTGAACCCTGGTTGGAATGGATCCAGAACCTCATTGGTAGTTATAAGGTCAGTATCCTTTATGATGAGGGAGGGCACCACATCACGGGGGAGGCAGGTTGTTTTTTTTTTTTAACTCAAAATACCTCCACACACTGATTCTCAGATGCGTTGTCTGCTCAGGATGGTTTTGCAAACATCATAACTATGGGAGTATTGAACTATTGTTCTAATCACTGGCTGCTTAGTTTACTGAGAGACCAATAGGGCGCGCCATAGGTCAGGCTGATAGTGAAGTTTTAGAGCGCCCTCTCCTGGATCACAAGTGGAACTGCTTCAAATGGTCTGTTTTTGATTATAAAATGTTAATGGCTCATTGTTTACACAGAGATCAGATTTGTTGCCAGTGTTTAAAACATGTATATGTGTGAATATTCTTTAGGTTTTCACTATTTTAAAACTTGTTTATAACAATGTAATATAAAGGCACATGAGCTACTGAAGAAAAGGAGAAAATGTTAAAGTTACAACATAAACGAGAACAGAGTGTAAATTAGAAAATAAAGATCATATTTTGAAAAGTAAATATTCAATTGTTATTTTCAAATGTATCTTGGCAAAAATGTCACAATTTCATGATATTTTTCAAAATATGAACATGTGAAATTTAATAAATTTAATATGTAAAAGTCAAAGAAATAGTTCTAAACCATTAACCTTAACTAATAACTAATTGTACAAACAAAAGGCATTAATAGATTTGTTTACAAATTAATTAAGAATAAATTACAAAGTAATGATTAACTGATTATTAATAATTTACCAACATTAACTAAACTGTCAGAGTGTTTTCATCGAACACTTAAAGATCGCCGTGTTAAACGTGTTTTTCTTCGGGTTTCTTGTCACTAAAAGACAGTTTTCACTTTCCTTTGCAGAAGAGGAGGGTTTGTTTGTATTTCTCTGATACACATCTTCCAGCAATTAGTGACATCACAAATATTGTGAAAGCTAATCATGGTTCATGGTTTCCGAATGCATTCAAAATACATTACCACAGTGGCACAACTTGAAACTTGAAACCCCCCCAAGAACTTTTCAGTGAAGTTAGGGACAGCTGAATTACAACAGAGGTTTATGAAGTTTAAATTTACCTTTTTATGTAATATAAATAAGTTAAAACAACCCCCACTCTTCAAAGTCTAATATTAATTAATTAATAAACAGTCAGAGATTAGAAAGCGGTGTCATTTGACGCACTCTGTGACAGTGTGCAAAGTTTACCTCTTATCTGCTAGATAAGACCATGTGTATCTTATGTAGATAAGATTTCAGTGTTGTCTAATCATTACTAGTGCATGTCGGCGGAGCAGACGCAGAATTCCTTTCAACAGAATAAACAGACATGCAAATGAAACAAATATAAAGATCCAGGTTCAGTGTCTCGTGGTGTCATATACATGGATTAGTTCATATTGACAGTGTCTCTCTCACAAGTTCTTTGGATGAGCAGGCGAAGGTGGTGTCATATATAGTGGAGAGTGACACGTCTGTACCAGTGTTTGAAGATCTGTTGTTGCCCCCTCTGAAGGACCTGCCATTCTTTCTGAAAGAGTTCCTGATGCCGCTCGAGAAACGGTCGGACATGCGCCTCACAACCCGGCTGAGTCTTTTGTTCTTCAGCTTGATCATGCCCACGTCGTCCTCCAGCTCCTCCGGCGGCACGTCGATGTTCCCGGAGTACCAGAACACCCACCAGATCAGGCTGAGGAAGATGATGATGGCCCCAGCGTAGATGAACAAATCGTGGATAGCCAGCCCTCCGAACACCCCCACCATCATGATGAAGACGCCGAGTATGTCGTGGACCACTGCGAACCAGAACGAGCACTTGCAGCGGCCAACTCCTCCATACCTCCTCTCCATGACCGGCTCTACCTGCACAGATGTTGACATGGTGACAGGGGAGATCCTCCAACCCAGAGTCCAGATGTGGAGACAAGTCTAATGCAACAGATCCAGTTAGCTGATGTACCTGCAGGACAGTGAAGTGTAATTCTCATTGACAGAAACAATCTGCAGTGACACTGGTCAAAGTACAATGTACACAAGTGGTTATCAGCAAGACTCACACGAGCTTTGTGACTTCATTGGATGTGTCAAGGGGAAACCGTTGCATCAACATAGACAAAAATAGTGTTTCCACTTTCACCTCATACAGTCATTTCCATCCTCTCTTCAAGCCCCTTGTCTATAATGTTTCCGCCTCTGCTTCTCTTTCAATATAGGGATCCACACCAGCCCCATCACTACAAACAGCAGCCCTATGGACATGCAGGCCGAGGCTAAAGAGCAGGACGCTTCAGTCACCCCCCATGACTTGAGCAGGAAGAGGAGTCCGCCTGCAGCAGACATCAGAGATCCCATCGCCATCACTGTGACGGGCTTGTGGAGGTAGTCCCCGCCCGGGGCCGCTGCAGAGCGGGAGTGAGGATGCAGGCTCCCAGAGTCGACCTCCATGGTTGCCTCACAGAACGCCTGTTATTGTTTGTTTCTCCCCTCGGAAAGCCCTGAACACGTGAATAACACAAATATCATCCACTGAACATCCACAGCTCCTCAACTTCCTTCCTCATTTCTGCCCCGAGCCGTCCGGTTCGATCGGCCCGTGCCTGTTGAAATTAGTTGTGAATGCGGCCACCTCCCAGCGGTCACATGAAGGAGCTATATCATCTGTATGACCAACAGGAGTGTATGTGTGATGCATCGCTTCTTCTCCTGCCCAGTAACCCGTGAACACTACTGTAATTCCAGATGACCCGCCACACCCACACAGCAGAGGAAGGGCTCGGGTGAATAGACCGACCCGGCCCACCTGTTGACAACAATGTCATCACCACTGAGCGGCTGGCCACATAATGATCATCTTGTTACATTTCACCTCCAACTTTTCTCCTCCTCCTATTTTATGTGCAAATGTGGGAAAACTCCTATTCTGGTGTCATAGATCTGCTTGTGTATATATATATATTTTTTTTTTTTTAAGAACATGTGTGTCTCATATAGATGATGCAATTGTGCAGCAGCTGTACAAGCCTGAGTATAATCCCATCAACAATAGGACTGTCATCTGATACAGCTGGCAGATGCACATGCACAGGTGTGATGGCTGCTGCACCTACGATGAGTAAACACCCCTCGAGGCCGATGCATTTCTGATGCTACAGCACACAAAAGGTGTATAAACAGTTTGTGTGTACCGTTTGTATAACGAGCGTGCAGTGTGACGGCTAGAGGTAAAAATAAGGCTGCAAAACTATTATTTTTATAATCACATGTGACACTTTTAATTAGCCACTTAATAAGAGTGAAAACGGCTCATTACAAGTTTCTCAAGCTAAAGGTAACATCAAATGTCTTGTTCCACCAAAACCCCAAATATATAATATATATATATACAAACATGACTACAAATAATTAGTTTTATTCATTTGTTGTATTGATTGTGCTGTTGTTCTTACTCTTGACTGGATGTTTGTTGTTTCTACCTTTTAAAGCATCTTGCAAACCATGTTTTGGAAAAATGCTACAAAGCTTACTATTATTTAAGTTATCAATTATAATTATAGCAATTTTTTTTTTTTTTTTTAAATAGAACCTAAGGCGACTCTTTAAATGTGAGTTTTGTTCAACCATCGGCCCATAACCCCAACCTGCAATTAAAACATTGACAGACACATCCTTCACATTTGAGAAACTACAACCAGAGAATTGAGAAGTTTTGCTTGAAAAATAGACTGAACTGGACTGAACATCTGCAGCTGTGAATATAAGAGCACCAAATCCTCCAAATTGAGCAGCTTGACACCAGAAAAACCTGATACTCCTGCTTAATAAATGACTTACACAATCACTCAATTATCAAAATCATTGAGAATTAATAAATGTGTTGATCATCAGTGAGTCATGCTCCAAAGTGGCGACGCGTTCGCTTCCATCTCGAACATCTAACATGTGCTGTGATGCTCTGAGGTTTGAATCTGTGTCGTCTTCCTGAGGAACTATCCTGAAGAATAAACGGTCAAAACAGGTTTAATATTTCTGTGAAGTCAAAGTAATACCTCGCAAAGTTTCATTGTCCCATTCACAAGGAAGTACTGTGATCAAAGCAGTACATACATCACCGATTCTACGTGAATACTTATTAAATACTACATGAATAGTGTGAAAAACATTTAGAAAACACAACACAGCCGAAGATCATTTCATATAACAATGTTTATACTCTTATACTCATTCAAATCTGCTTGTGTATACTGTGTCAAATGTCCAGGTTTAGAGGGTAATGTCAGACTCATTTCACTTTAGGCACTTTTCTTTTTCCTTTGGACTCCGTCTTGCCGGCCTTCTTTGCCATTTTGCTCTGAGCTTTTGTTCCTTTCTTCGCTGCAGCAGGTTTGGGAACTTTCTCCAGCTGCTTCTTTTTCAACGGCTTCTGCAAGAAACAAGAGGAAATGAGTGTCTGAATCCACTTAATTAAAAAACAGAACTGCCTACATTTTTTCCAAACTGTCAGTTAAAACACTGAGAGGTAGTTCAAATTTTAAATTCAGCAGCTGCGAGCATTACTGACCTCCAGCTTCGGCTTTTTGCTCGGTGTTTCTATGGGAACCAGCTGTGGGATTTCTTCCTCCTCTTCCTCCTTCACCTTCTTCTCCTTTCCCTTCCCCTCTGCAGGGGTGTCCGTTTGCTTTGTGCCCTGTGTCTGCTTTTTCTTGGCCCGTTTTTTGGCTGCTCCTCCCTGAAATTCACAAACGTACGCGCTGGTTATTTCACTCACTTCAACAAATCTGGCTCGAACACACGACGACCATTTAAGGACAAACTTATTCTCACCTTTTCCTTGGGCTTATCTGCCGCCTTCACCACGCTGAGTTGGCTGAGGTCTGAAGTGTAGATGGGCAGGGCCACTGACGTTTGACTTTTGATGTGGATGAGCTTCATCACTGGTCCTTTCTGCAAACAGCAATAGCAGAATAATTCAGTCAAAAGAAGCTACAAGCCAAATCAGTGCTTTGTTATTAGCTCTACTACATAAATATGAATTAAAGTTCATGGAGGATGATGTAATACAGCGCCAATCCCTGACTGGCTGTGATGAACCAACATCTCTTGAGGAAATATCAGTTCTAGTACGTGTTGACTTGCAAAAGGAAAGTTGTGCAGGGAGCTTCAGTGCTAAAGAACTCAGGCCATTACTGACACTGAATTGATGAATTTTTCCAGCTGGCTGCACCAACCATAATGAAAACACAAGACGAGTTATTAGACTCACCATTCGTAATTTGGCCACCGCTGTTTTGACAGCAGCCTCTATGTTGTCTGTAACGTCATCTGCAGCCATGCTGGAGAGGGCAACACGAGCCATACTGCAACACAGAGCCACGAGGCAAGATTACATTTTAATCAAAGCGACAATGTGGACAGTGCTTGTTGCTAGATCAATACAAGGAGCAAGACATGCAGTTATTTTCATATTTGTCGTGAGCTTGACATTAAATATTTTTGTATCAAAGTTGTAGAGACAGGCTCCATAGGAAGAGGAGGTCCATCTGGATTTACATTGAGTCTCTATGGCACCAGCGTGACCCGTATCAAACACTGAACAGAATCGACAGGGTTGTTGTGAGGTGCTATTGATTCGACATGTATTTAAACATTCTTCAAAACTCAAAAAATGTGTTTGCCTCGTTGTCGGAGCAACACTGAGATATTGTTTGAGATTGTTTTGGTTTATTAGAGACACAACGAGCAGCAGAGCAAATCTCACCAGCAGCAGCCCTTGTTGGTAACCTTCAGGCTGGTGCCCTGGATCACCCTCTGGATGTCTCTGGCCAGATGTTTGCTCTGCAGGTTCACACACAGTGGCTCTCTGGTGCATAAACATAAACGGTAAGAATAGAGCAGCTGGAGCTACAAAACAACACAATACACATGCTAAACAATATTCAGATTAGTAGAAATAACTTAATATTTAGTACAAAAGGTGTACAAAGTACTTTATAATCCCACTTTTCACCATTTATTAGTCATTAATCTCTAAAAAGTTTTACTGTAGCTTATTTTCTGTTTGAAGATGTTGACAGTTTGCTTTCCAGGGAACTGTCCTCAGCAAACTATCTAATATCTTCTACTTTTATGTTGTATTATGTTTTAAGTCAAATTCACACATCAAAAGATAAAATAAAAATTATTTTAGAAACAAAATATGAAACTGATTATTTCTTCCGTTGCTGACAAATGGCCACACACACACACAACATGTCACAGCTGCAGAAAAACACCGTTATTATGACAACACAGACGGGATAGTTCTCACTTTTTCCTTTCGTAGAAATGTTTTCCGAGATGGGATGGCAGCAGGCGGCGGACGCGGTCGTCTGAAAGAAACAAGTCAAAGTTCCCAAGCAGACGGCGCTTAGCTTCATACGGTTTGTACTCTGTCCTCAGGACCTTGTAGGGGATGATCTGCAAAAAGATAAAGACACGTATCATAATTATGCTCGCTGTTAATAGGAGGTTTCATTGAAAACCAAAAACCTTGTTGGCTGGTAAAACACCAGACAGACTTAAACTTTGCTATTCATGCAAGAATGATCAAATCAGCAGCTGACAGTGCTCCATGAGGTACCTCAGATATGTTTTTGACACCCTTTTCCTCCAGTAGCTTCTTATAAAACCTCTGGGTCTGCTCTGCGGTCATGTTGGGCTCATCTTTGGTGAAGAGGCAGATCTCCTCTGTGTCAGGCCGCTGGCCATGGGGCAAGGGACTAAAGGGCGGAAAATGAAATGTCAGTATCTGTGATAATGTGAGAAAATAACTGCTACACAAGAACCAACAGGTCAGACATGAATGCAGCTTTGCGTTTCGTGTGTGTGTATGTGTGTGGGACTCACATGCGGATGGTCTGTGCCTGCTTGGGGACCTTCCAGAGGGTGAAGAGCAGGCTGATGTGCTGAGTGTCGTCCAGCAACAGAGAGTCACGGGTGGACTTGGTTTTCAGGAAAGCCTGCAGAGCCTGAACGGCCTTCTTCACCTGACAGAGACGTCAATTCCAGAGTTATAAAAGACGATACAAACACACAGACAAACCCCGGTTTCCTTCAGCTACTACTGGGCCACTGTGAATTAGCTTTGTGGCTAAATCTCTCACCAGACAAAACGAGCCCGCTAATGCTAACTAGTTTATAGCTGTTGTTAATACATTCTGATATAATTTATCACAGTCAAATACACTTCTATCAATCAGCTTGCTATTCATAAACAGATTAGCACTGCAACAAAAGGCGGTTTTTACCTGAGTCCGATCTAACACAACTTCTGTTTTATCAGCCATGCTGCCTCCTTCACGTGTGAACCACGATCGCGCATGCGCAGATGGTAGGCGCAACGTCACACGATACAAAACCAACTTTATTTGTACTGAACATCCAGGAACTGCCAAATCAGAGTAAGATGGCGGCCACAACAAATGTTTTGATTACTTTTTGTTTTTTGAATACAACTTTCGGGCAGCCAATAGGATCAAATTTCACTTTTAAACCCTGAAAGTTGACGAACAGTTTACGTGCCCCCGAACAAAATAAGTAAAAACGTAGAGGACATCGTGCCTATTAAATAAAATGTCGAAAGGATAGAGATCAGTACAATTTTCCCCCAGACTCTGAGAAAATCAACAACATACTTACAAATTTTGTCTGGAAAAAGAGACACCACCACAAAAGAGGGAGGATTATTTAATTTTGTTGATTTAAATATACTTTTACACTAAAATTGATTAAAGGATGCCGAAAACCCCTAAAATTCAATTTGGTGTTTTATTCCAAATAATATATATATTTTAATTAAATAGTTCTTTTTTATACTTATTTGTAATTTTAACATTACCAAATTGCCTATTAAAGTATCTAAATGTTAACAACAAGCTCACCTAGTGTGGGAATTATGTTAGAAACACAACTTTTCCTCAAATAAAACCATCATATGGAATAATGGAGACATTACTGATTGAAAAAGTCTATATTTAAGAAAAACTGGGGTTATAAAGGTTTACATGTAAGTTATCTCTTTGATGGTAATTGGTTGATGCCAATAGAGTGTAAAAATGTAACATACACTCATAATAACAAAAGTTACCCCCAAATTCAATGGATCCTTATGTGAGTTAAAAAATTATATTAAGTCTCGTAACTTAAAACACTAAAAACGTAATAAATCTGTAAAGCTGTATGGTGAAGTCTTTAAAGAAGAATAACTTGTTTCTTGTTCATAATTTTATAGTAATGAAGTTCATTTATACCAACTTTTTTGTCTTCATTTTTATTTATTTGTTGACATTCTTATAGATTCTCTGTATACAATTATCTTGAGCACATGTCTGCACTGTTTGTATATTTGAATGTTTTTCAATAAAGATTGAGGAAAAAAATTGTCATAAACATCCATTGAAGAAAAAGCTGCCTCCAATTGAAAATTTGTCAGTTTTAAGTTCTCATGATGGGTACAGATATTTCGATGTTAATATGAAAGTCACTGCACTGAAACATGTAAAAAAAAATCAGTTTAGTCTAACTTTGACATTTAAATTCAGCATACCCCCAATTTCATCCATATCAATGTGAATAAATCAGAAAACATTTCTAGTATTGATCATTTCAAGAAGAAAGTGTCTGGATTTGGTATAACAAGAAAACAAATACACCTTTTCCGTTGCAGCTTGATCATTTATTTTAGGTTTAGATTATGGAACAGCTGTGTGTGTCTGTCTGTGTGAGTGTGTTTATCCTTGGTTCATCAGAGTAGTATGTGAGCTCAATCCAATTAAACCATCTCATGTGGAGAGAGACCAAACTAAAAATTTTGGTACAGCAATCCTTAAAACCAAATAAAATGTCCATTGGATTCTTAATCCCACTCTTAAAAAACAAAACAAAAAGGAGATGTACTTTGCAAATTATAATTACGGGCTAACTCTGCTCTTTTCCAGGATATGAAATCATTCTGTAGTTTTTGTTTTTCTTCCCCAAACTCAGTAACACTGCATCCATCTCCATTCTAAAAACAAATGGCGTGGCCAGCCGACCGTGTGGTCAGCTGTGGGAGTACAGAAGGGGGGGCATGTAGCTACATTAGTGGCATAGCTGAGCTCTCAATATGAGAAAGCTGACACACTGGACTTGGTCTCTCGTTTCATATTGTTCATCATAAAAACTGATTCAGTCTTGTTTTCTTCATTGGACAAAATTTTATTCTCCTTCTTCACTCCTTGTTGTCGTTGTTCTTCTCTTTAGCATAGTTGTGTGTAAAGAGAGTAGCTGTTTGGGTCGGCTCTAGCAGCGTTTCTCCTCTGGTAACGAGTGGAAGAACTCCATGCAAGCTGCCACTGTTGCATTTAGTCCTTTTCTGGCACCAGCTTCAGCACTTTGCCAATGGCGATAGTTTTGCCTGGAGGAGTAGTGTATGAGGAGGGATGAAATTGTGATACAAGACTTCTGTGATTGTCTTTATATCAGGACTACATGAAAAATAAGACAGTCACATTTATTACAGTATCTCTGCTGTAACATTTATATCTTTTGCTTCCTTATAAACCAGCTGTGAAAATTCTTTGAAGGGTCATTTAAAAATTACCCACACCCACAGTGACCTTACCTTCGTCTCGCAGCGTGAATCGTCCCATCTGAGGGAAGTCTTTGAAGGTCTCTAAGCAGATGACTCCTGCTGCCCGGAGCCTGGCGATACACACCTGGTCCTGCTTAACAAAGCGTGGTCGTGTTTTGCTTTTCTCCCCAGTTTTCTTGTCCACCAGGCAGATTAAGGCCTGCGGTCAGGATTTAAAGAGTTAAACCACGCTACACTACAAACTACAAATACACGTTTCAGCAACAGCTTGTAAAGTAGAGCAGGTAACTTACTGTGATTTGCACCTCTTCAATGCAGGTGTGGATGTGAAGGACTGCATTGTAACCGGGACAAATGATTGATTTGTGCTCAATGATGACGATCTGAAACGAAAGGAGCCATTGAGCAACATGAAGAAAAGAATTTTAAAATCAGAAGTCAGTCAGTTTTATTTGACTTATTCCTAAATACAGTATTCAAACAGTATCAATTTAATAATGTCTCTCCATATTTGCATATAGTGTGTATTCAAAAGTAAGTAAGTAAGTAACTGTCTGAGAACCACGTGCCAGTAAAACGTGTTTTTGATAAATGAGTTAGTAAATGCCAGGTGCCTCCAGAGACAGAATATTTCAGTGCCTCATTCTCCATCTTTGTTCCACCTGGGTTCTGTACACTTGCCCTAAACACTAGACAATAAATAAAATCACAATAATGCTCTGCAACAAACAGGCTGCTGACTGACTGACTGACTGACTGACTGCTACAGTGGCTGTGTATAAATGCCTGGCTTGGATTGCACAGCCATCTCGCCCACAAAGACCCTGCTTGGACACACCCTATCCCCAACCATTTAAAGCCGTTGCTATGCCAACCTGCAGCAGACAGCGGGTTGGAAGGAGATCAAATACAGGAGAAATGTTATCTGTTGGCATCAAATGGAATAAATAAGAACTAATGACTGTGAAACTCAGATGTATGATGAGAACACCAGCGTGATGGTGACTTTCGCTGTCCGGTTCTCACCTGTGCGTCAAAGGTGCGACCAGAGTGGCAGAGGTTGTCAGGGCTACAGAGGATAAAACCAGGCAGGATTTCTTCCTCCTCGATCCCCTTCAGCCTCAACTTCAGATTCTCCCCTGGACTTGCATCGTCTGTTTCCACATCATCGCTCAGCAAGCTCAGTACCTCCACTGTGTGCTGCAACACACACACACACACACACACACACACACACACACACACACACACACACACACTATTGTGAATGTATGTTTTCAATAAACAAATAATAACAAACCGGGTGCATGGCTGGTGTTGTAAGTTAAACTGGATCCTTCGGATTACAGGATCTTCTTTGCGTCTAGGCTGCAGCACATTCAATGTAAGAATGAGGCCTTGAAGTTATTTCTAGTAATGGGTTTATTGGTCCCATGTGATAGACGCAGCAAAGTCATACAGAGGAGATCTCACCCTGTTTGGCATCATGACCAGCTGCTGGGCTTTACTAATGGATCCAGACTCCAGCTTCCCGAGAATGACCGTGCCCATATCCTGTAAACAGACACACACACACATATATACACACGTTTAAAAAGAAAATCAGAGCAGTTCAAATCAGCTATCCACTAACTTCTGATTGGCATTATTCACGTACACAGAGTAAATACAGGAGCAACAGGAGCAAATCCTTGCTTCAGTGTAAAAACTTATATTAGCTAGTCTTACATGTATACAGAGAATAGCATTACAGTTAGTAATGCTAATCCTAAGTAAATATTCTGATGGTATCATTGTGCTGAAAATGTACTGATGAACTTTG
This sequence comes from Seriola lalandi dorsalis, assembly GCF_002814215.2. Lineage (NCBI taxonomy): Eukaryota > Metazoa > Chordata > Actinopteri > Carangiformes > Carangidae > Seriola > Seriola lalandi. Next base: position 352,325 of record NW_019525516.1, read on the forward strand.
GGAAAGCAACTTTCATTGTTGCATCATCAGGCTATTGCTCAATGTGTTTTTGTCATCTGACTTTTAAACCAATCTGTGTTACATTTACCTAGTAACAGCTATTTGATTGGTTAAAAAAAGAAGAAGAAAACATTTCCTCATTTAAGCACCTTGGACCCATTGAGTATATTTACACTCCAGAATACATTCTAGCTCAGCTAAAGAAATTCTTTCACATTTTCAGAAATGGGAGATTTTGTTGACAGTTAGCTGAGAAAATCTTTGTCACTGTGAGACTACCAGGCAACCAGGAGAGGCTCAAGGAGGTCACTGTGCCCAGCTACGAAATAGCACATAACCCTTTAATTAAAAGCACAATGTGTCTTTTTAAATTTTGTTGTTTTTTTTGTATGGATTAATCAAATGAGATATAGCGAGTTAGTGGGTGAGCTTTAGAGGTGCAGGGAGGTGGATTTTATTACCTATGGACAGAGCCAGGCTAGCTGTTTCCCCCTGCTTGCAGTCTCTGTGCTAAGCTAACCAGCTGCGGGCTATGGCTTCATATTTAGAGTGGCATCAATCTTCTAATCAAATTCTTAAATAGGCTTTTCCCAAATTAACAAATAATCCCTTTAACAATGCAGTCAATAAAGCAATTAAGTATAATGGCAGTCAAAACATTGTTTGTATGCATCATAGAGATAAACTTTAAAATCATTCAATCAAGGATTTTACCTTTATTTTGAATTATTTCTACGTTATCATTCTCCTATTAGCTTTGTTCATTCAAAATGTTTTAGTGTTATTATGGTCATTACTGATTGACTTCAGCTGGCAGCGTAAATATAATATAATATACTGATAATGGCTGATTTCCAGTACCCAACAAAATAATCAGGGTAATTGTTTTGTTCACAGCTCTGTGGCCCTGCTGAAAGCTTGCTGTACAGTATGTCTTGGCAAGGCAGCCATTAGTATGCAGCACCCAGTTAACCGCACCATAATCCCCTTACATCAGGACAACACCAGTTGGGACTACTTAGTCATATAACTGCTACATAAGGCTCTTATGCAATCACAGCAAGGGGAGTATTTAAAGTGCATTCAGAAAGTATTCAGACTCCTTCACTTCCTCACTTTTTTTTTTTTGCAAATTTATCAAAGAGGAAAACCTGAAATATCACATTGACAGAAGTATTCAGACCCTTCATTCAGTATTTCCTGTTTTCTTGGATATGACATTATAAACTCTGCACAGCTCAGGATGGATGGGTCATTTTCAGGTCTCTCCAGAGATGTCCGACTGGGTTTGAGTCAGAACTCTGGCTGGGCCACTGAAGGAGATTCACAGAGTTTCCCCCAAGCTACTGCAGCGTTGTCTTGGCTGTGTGCTTGGGGTCAAAGGTGCTTTAAGTAGTGAGTAAAGAGTCTGAATACTAACATCAATGTGATAATTAATTTTTTTTCCTTTCTAATAAACTTGCAAAAGTTTCTAAACTTCTGTTTTTGCTTTGACATTATGAGGTATTAAGTGTGGATTGATGAGGGGAAAATAAAACAATTTTAGCATAAGGGCTGCAGCGTAACAAAATGTGAAGAAAGTTAAGCGGTACGAATACTTGTATACATGTAGGGACAACTGAGAGATCTCCAAAATAACTCGATTCCACCAGTGCATACAGTATGTGTTGAACAGCTTCCAACTCCTAAACAGAGATGAATGCCAAGAAGCTGAATTATCTTTAAGAGAAATGACTATATAGAGGGTTGCAGTGTGTGTGTGTGTGTGTGTGTGTGTGTGTGTGTGTGTGTGTGTGTGTGTGTGTGTGTAAGCATGTTGATGTGCTCTTGGAAAACAATCCAAGAGGAAGGGAAATAACAAACTTGAGAGGGAGCAAAGAATATTTTGGCAAAGTAAACAAAAACCAGAAGAAATTTGACGCCCACTTATCTGCTGAGGACAGTGCGGTGCAGAAGACAAGCTGTCACAGATTGTTGTTTTCTCTCTGTTGAGAAAAGAGAATCAAAGCCCTCCAGCTGCTCACCTTGTACTTGTCTACGATAGGTAGTCTGACTGGTCCGTCGCTGGATCTGGTGAAGTTTGGCAAACTGTCCAGGTGGGAAATAAATGGCAAACCCCTGGTAAAATAAAAAGGAAAAAAAAAGATTGGCCATCACCAGAGTTATAAAAATTCCACTTGTGCACTTCCTGTCAAAAATGTCTTCACGAGTGCAGCCGCTGTGTCTTCTCATCTACGAAGGTTGATTTGTGACAGCACATGACTCTTATTTCAAGTGTACTGCGGCAGATGTTTTTTTTGATCAAACCACAGCTGAGTATAAAGTCTGAAGCAACAGAAAATGTTGCAGCCAGCATTTGGAAAAATCCAGACTCCACACAAACCAATGCATCGACTAAAACTAAAAAACCCTCATAAATAATAAAAAAACCTAACCACAGAAGACGGAGAGAACAAATCTGCTCAATACTTTTCTGTAAAACCAGTGAAGTTTAAAGACAGTCTTATTCATGAATTTACCACAATGTGCACAGCTTATCAAGTTTCTCTTCAATAACTCCAATGAACTTGTTATGAGTGCATGTCGACAATCCTCACCCTGCACTCCTTAATTAAAATTGGTATAATAAAAACATCACTAAAATGTCTTTCATGAATGGTCATGTCTGAATTGCATCAGTCTTTCTGTTCTCTGAGCAAATGCCTTTCATTTTTGAAGACCCTCTTCATACTCGCTTGATTTAGCTTGAAAGCACAAAGCAAACTTCACAAGTCTATGACATGACGTGACCCTTCGTGCGTCTCATCATGTCCTGAAATTAAAAAAAGTAATTTAAAATTTAAAATAATAAGCAGAGAGCAGAGCGCTGATCTACTTAAGCAAAAATAGAAAATGCACATTTTTTATTTTCAAGTATTTTTCTTTGTTCAAGTGAATAATACATCAGTGTTTAACAAAGGTTCATTTAAGTTTAGCAATTTTGTGTCTCATATTATTATTAAATTGTTGCATTTTATGAGATACAATAAATAAAATCAACAACATTATATTTGCATTATATATATATATATCTGCCACTGGCCGCCCTCTGCTCTCTAAATATCAGCACTGGCCATTGAAAAACCCAAATCTGTCGACTGCTGACTTACGTGTACCAGGGGCATTCAGGTACAGGGTCCTTGAGGTTGGCACCTGTGAGTCCGGAGCAAGGCATAAAGTGGATGTCCTTCTTGGGGTTGAAGCCCACCTTCTTCAGAAATGGCACCAGCTTCTCCTTGCACTCCTCATACCTGCGGGGAAGTCAACAAAAAGACGACATTAAAACAAATGAATAACATCACTGATGAAGTCACAGATAAACAATATCATCACTGATTTGCTATTATCTTTAAATTTGACTATTGTAGCGCCAAACGCAGGACGGCCACTGACACAGTTTTAAAGCAAACATAAATACAAAACTGTTTTTATCCGGACCCTGTTCACCTTTCTAGGCTCCAGTTGACAGTGGGGTCATCCATCTTGTTAATCAGGACAATGAGATGCTTAACTCCTGCTGTTTTAGCCAGCATGGCGTGTTCCCGTGTCTGTCCACCCTTCTCAAAACCGGTCTCAAACTCCCCCTTTCTGGCAGAAATCACCTGATACAAAACAATGAGGCAGGGCACAGGTAGTTCCTCCGTTTAGTGATAAACATTTAGGAGAAGCGATGTCTTCTTTAAATAAATCCTAAGAGTTTATTTATAAAACATACAATAAGAATGGTTTGACACACAAGAATCTCTATGTCAGTAGAGGATTTAATCTGTGTGTCTGAGGTTTAAGCCTAGTTAGCAGTTAGTTACGGTTGGCTCTGTGTCCATGTCCATCTCACCAGGACTGCCAGGTCAGCTTGTGACGCTCCACCAATCATGTTGGGGACAAAGCTCTTGTGTCCGGGGGCATCAAGGATGGTGAAATGTTTCTTCTCAGTCTCAAAGTAAGCTCTGCCAACCTCAACTGTCTTCCCCTTGTCTCTCTCCTCCTGGTTCGTGTCCAGAGCCCACGACAGGTACCTGTAACAACCGTCTTTATTTATTATGTTTTACAAAACTGTATTATGAGGACTTGAAATTTCTGTGCAGGTGTGGCAAACAAATTTATTTTAAATATGGTAGGTCAAATTTAGAGCTTCTGGAGCCGTTATCAACATGTTTAAAAAACTGTGTTGTGAAATTCCTTCACATTATTAAAGATGAACAAAATAAAACTTTATTTAAAAAAAAAAAGAAAAAGGCATGTTGTTTTTAGACAAAAGAACATCAAACAAAAATGAAATCCAGCTGCATAAAAGGAAACACAGCAGTCACCAGTTGTTGTGGAGAACTATTAATTTAGAAACAACACAGGCCTTCCTCACCATGTCTCCCTGTTCTTTTCTTTCGCTTCTCTTTCATATTTTTCCAGGGTTCGCTTGTCCACCATTCCAGTTAAGTACCTAGCAAGAAGAACACATAAAAAAAAGTGAGATGTCCATGCAAGTTACGCTATATTCATTTTATCTGTGGCCTTAGAGCGAAACCGAAGCTTAAACTGAACAATAATGTTGTGCAAAAGGCGACTTGTTGCAGTGTAACTGACGCTTTTGTGAATGCTACAACTGTGAAAGATTATGCAATACAGAGCGCATAATATGGTTTTCTGCCAACAATAAGCTCTCAATTTTTGTTTTTAATTTTCTGGGTCTGAGTTCTAAACAGTGGGCTAATTTAATGGCACAAAATATCACATTTAAAAGAAATTCAAGTACTTAATTCAGCCCTTAGACATTCCTTATTCATTGTGGAGCCCCTAAACACTGTGATCGGGCCAACAAGACATAAAAAATGGATTACGCACATGATCTGTCCTCCGATAGTTGATTTTCCGGCATCTGGCACATAAAAACAAGAGAACATCTTTTAAGATGAATCAGACTTTCTATAAGAGAGAAAATAGTATCCACACATACACACGAGACGCACCCACGTGACCGATGAAGACCACGTTCACGTGTTCTTTCTTGGGGGCGTCTGGCGGTGCCGGAGCCACTTTGGGTACAGGCATCTCCTCCTCTTCCTCCTCCATCATCTCCTCATCCTCCTTCCTCGCGGCTCCTTCCTCACATGCTCCTCCTTCCCCGAGTTCCTCCTGTCCTCCACCTCCTCCGCCTCCTCCGGGCTCCTCCTTCTGCTCCCACGTCTCTTCCTCTGTGGTCATGTCTGCCTCCGTGCCTCCGTTCTCCACCGGAGCTGGAACCATACACATTTACTACACCTACAGACCTGTTATTTCTCCGTAACGTCTGGACGCCACAGACGACTCGCAGCTTGGAGGGTGGAGGAACATAACATAGTTTTTGGCTGGAATGAAAACTTGCAGACAGACCATGAGTGAGTGTTGACTGATTCTACATCCTGGACTTTATTCAAGCCCAGTTTCTGCCAGTTTTATCTTTCTGCCACACTTAAATCATTTCAACACATTTGCACAAAAATTTGGAATGAGATCCTCTCATGCACATTTCAAACACGTACAGGAACAATTCCAACACAGAATTGCACTGAATAAAGTCGCCTCATTCATTTGCACCTCCTGCAGCATTATCATTCACATGCTTTATCTTAGAAATGATGTTTCTTTGTGTGTTATTATAGGTAATTATTGCTTATTATGCAGGTCTAGACATGTCATTTCACTCTATTGTAATTGTATCTTGGTTAGAGGGAGCGTTCTGCAGAGAATATTCGCTGCTATGCTCAAGAAAACTAATGTCTAACATTGTGATTTTTACAGTTTACAAGAAATAAACTGTCACTTAAAAATCAAATCTGTCAGATGAACAGAAATGTTTTTTATGTCTCAACAGCTGCTCATCCCTCTGTGGTTTCCAACCCAAAGGTCAACAGTTGATTGTGTCTTAGCATAGCTGCAAACATAATGACCGTGGTGTTTGATTTCCAGGTGCACCAACTACTTCCGCAGCTGTTCCTTGAGTCTACATATGTAGTATATGTCATATAATAGCACATGTTCATAAAATTAATTTACCCTTACAAATAATCTAAAAAAAGCCGCAAGGCTTCACTTCACTTCTCCTAGGCCTGTCCATAATGTTCTGCCGAGCAAATGACTACAACTCAAAAACAGTAACAAGAGCACACTGAAATCTGCTGAGCCTTGCAGGAGACGCATCTTCCCATGGCAACACACACAAATAAGCCTCCAATTTTCGTAACTAAGAAATTATGCAGCCCAGCAGTCATGTACAATGCCTATTTTCTTCTCATGCCTAGTCGTTTATAATCAGCCTGTGAGAAACTGCTACTGGCAACTCAAAAAGCCATTTATGCCTCAACTTTGTTACATGTTGTAATTATACATTTTCTTTTAGACACGTTCAGAAAAATTGGAAGGGGTGTGTAATGTAAAAAGGAAATCTTTTTTCTATGCTACATCTGATCATTTTGTTTTGCCGTCCTATGTGTCTCTCTCTGCTACAACTACAGTGCTCAGCCTCTCCGCTAAAAAACAAAAACACCACCAAATCTTTGTAAGCTGAGTAGAGGCGCACAGCATTCCAGGCCAGGCCAAAATTGTGAATGAACCCGACACAGGCAAATGACTGTATTTTTCTGCAGTAACCAAATACATTCAAATTGCTCTAACACACGGCAGGCCAGGGCCTTGGACATGCAGTTCTTGACACATATCACAGCATGTGCCAATGGTATGTCTATTTCGGGCATGGACAAGTGAGGTTGCATCATATTATACGTAGGCCCATGCACACGGGTTTACCTATGCCAGCAATCTAAATACGGTTCAGTAAGTTACAACACAAGTAGAGATTCAAAAGTGACATGCAAACTTTCCTTGTCTGTATGAGGTAGGGTCTTAGATTTCAACTCTGGCTGCAGTTCAAATTTGCACACCTGAGCCTTGAACCACACTGTCATGTGGTAAAAATCTGCCTGACAGCCAGGTTTGTCATTTAATAACCTGGCCGTGCAGTGCCTGGAGTGCACTGTGGATGCATACCGGCTGTTTCTGCTACCTCCATGCTGGCAACTGGATCAGGGGCACCTTAGAGGAGAGAAAAACAAAGCATGTCAAAACTTTCATAAATATTTATTAGACAGGGGTGGACACGCTTTACGTTTTGTTGTGACTTGTTACTGCGTAATAAATAAGCCATTGCACTATTACAACACATGACTAGCACTCGAGGCGACTTGTTGATTAGTTAGTGGAAATGCGATAACTGTGGCACTGGCTGGACTCAGCACAGCGAGTTGCAGACAGGAAGGCTGACTTAGCTGGATTAGCAAGCAAGCTAGCAAGTTAAGCTAACTTCCAGCCAGCTGTCTGGCGTTAACCTACCGTCTGAAGCCGGCATTTCCGCAGCGCTGGTTTGAAGGAAGCTCGGTACAAACACCGGGGCGTTGACGTTGGGGACAAACGGCTTGGCGTTGACGTTGAGGGCGGCGAAGGCGGTAGGGAGCCCCGCCGCGGCAGCCGGGGCCTCGGCATCCTCCTCCAGCTCCCACGAATCCGGGGCTGTATCTCTCGGGTCCATCGCTCCTTTCTCCTGAGTTGACAAGCTTTCCACTGCCGAGAAAGGCGGATGATTTCTTCCGTTCCGTTAAAACGCGTTTAGTTGCTGGTGTTTTTTAGACTCTTAGCAGCACGTTTGGTGGAGTCCCCATTGCTTTGTTAAAGCCTTGCTCTAGCAAGCATATGGAGCCCGTAGCGGACGAGAAGTGTTCAGCCGCTGCACGTCCTGCAAACACCGCTAGAGGCCAGCACTGGACCTCTGCTGTAATCTCACAGTAACTACCTACCTTTACATTTTAGCTTGTATCTGCGGGTAGACTATTAAAAAATAACCTTAAAACTATTAAAAAAACATAACAAAATGTTTTCTTATTATTTTTGTTTATATTAACATTTCTGAAACACAGAAAATACAACAAAGCCTATAAATAGAATTAAAAAAAACCATAGCATCAAAGTACAAGATTGGCAATGTAACTGAAATATTATATAAAGTTATACAAATTATATTAAAATTCAATAAATAAATTCATTGCGAATACGTTACATAACTTTAAAGTGACGGCAACAGGGAAACTGTGCTAACACCTGTGTCTCCTCCCTCCTCTTTCACTCTTTGGCATCAGTAACTCCTCCAGCAGAGATGGCAAAAGTGGCCTCATTCTCAGGCATGTCGGGACTAGAGGAAAATCACAAAGAGATAAATAAGCAGAGCAGTCAACAAACCTGATTGAATTAAAATGAAAAAAAACATGATAGGCAAAAGACCTTCTATTTTGGTGTAGAAAATCACATGTCAATGACTACATGGCAACAGAAAGTAAAACTGTGGCTGCAGCTGACATTATATTTAAAAAAAAAAAACAACAAGTATATAAAAAGAATTAAGGGTTTAATTGCTTTGTTATTAATTTAAACAATAAATGATTGTGATTAACTGAATTGAAAAAAAAATATAATGATAAAATATAATCAAAACTATAAATTACAGCAATTAAAAAGAGTGACAAACCCAACCTTCCTTGAATTTAGACAAAACAATAATTTTCACAAAGTAAAATTCCACTTAATCACCTGTCAAATATTTTGGCAATTCTCATCTCTCCACGTCCCTTCCTCAAACTGATCCGTGTGGTGGAGGCGTGAGCCAGGATGTGCCCACCAATTGGCTTCTTGGGATCAGCTTGAAACCTTACACAGGGAAGAAATAAAATCCTCTCATTAAATCTTCAAATAATGTTGCTCCAAATGTTATAGCATATTTGTAGGACAAAAACATGTTATTAAGAAGCCTATTTAGAAGAGATTGAGTGAATTTGCCATCTCTTACGTCATTCCTGCTCCGGGATCAGCGGTCATTTGGTTGGTGATGAACACGGCTACATTGTACTCTGAAGTAAACATAAATGAAAGCCATTGAGATATCTCATGCCTGGGTAGCATCCTAAAATAATTGTAATTATAGGGAACACTACTTTTATACTGTGACCACCTATATAAGATATAAGACCACCATGCATGCACCTTGCAGACATTCTCTTTATATATAGATGAGTGACTGGTGTTTGTGGTTTTTACATATATGCAGCACTCTCGTGGTTCAGACCTTCAGAGATCTTCTGCAGTCTGGAGAGCATCTGGGCCAGTTTCTGCTGCCGCTCAGCCAGCTCCCCCCGACCAGAGAAGTCTACTCTGAACAGAGCCATGATGGAGTCGATGATCTGGCAACAGGGAGGAGCAGACAAGAAGGCAGACTCAAAGGCTGAAAGCCGGGAAGGATTCCTTCTTTTAGAACTTATGCCTGATGTTTAACTCTTACATTTCCTTGAAAACGAAACAAAAATTGTTCAGTCTAAATCTCCAACATGTGGAGAGGATGACTCAGGCAGAGGAAGAAGTAAAAACCAAAGAAATGATGAGTATGTCACAACATGTTTGTAGAGTGTTTTTTTTAAACTCACCAACAGTTTGAACACTCCTCCCTCCTCATGGAATTTGGCTGCAACAAAGTCCAACAGCTCCATCTGGTGTTCACCTGGAGAGAGAGAGCAGACACAAGTTTAATGCAGAAAACCTCACCAGGAGATTAAGTGTGGCAATACACAACACAAGCAATGTGTTGTAGTCTAAATGTGTACTGTGTGTTCGCACTGGTGTAGGCCCGGGCGTATAGCACATTGTCCAGCACAGCATCGTGGTCCACATTAAACCGGTCAGCGATGTCTCTCAGTCTGTCTGGACGACTCAAACCAGGCAGTTACAGGTCAAGGATAATGTCAGATAGAGTAACAGATTTAAAAACAGAGTAGTGAGAGTACAGGTGCATTCTGATACGTACTAAAGAAATATCTCTCATTAACACGTTTTTCTAAAGTCGTTCTCACCGGACCCAGAAATATATATTCATAAATAATGTATTGGTTTGTCTAAGATCAAGTTAATTTGCAGTTAAAGCCTCATGCACAATGCACCTATATTGTGGTATGGTTGTTCCCATTATTGTGAGGATACAAGGTGTTCTCTGTGTCAATGAAAATGACTTTCCCGCCTGCGTAGCCGTCCTCGCCTGGCAGCTGAGCAGCAACTGGAAAAAGACACCACAGAGTCTGTTTAATGCAATTTATTTGATTTGTACAGTACTGTTTTATAAACCACTTTGGAGCAGACATCTTAAAAAACGGCTTCTTACTCACCACAAAGTGTGTGAGACAGCTGGGTTTTTCCTGTACGGAACTCTGTAACATGAAACAAAGTAGGGAGTTAAGAGCTAAATACTGCAAACTGAGTGATATTATATCAGTGTAATCATACAAAATATATTTAATTATAAAAAGACAACTTCTCACCTCCAAATGCTTCGGTGATTGCCATACTCTCGACACCTCCACCCAAAAGTTTACTGCAAAGATAAAAGAGATATGTTGTAACAGGTGTGCTATGATTTAGGATTATTTACACACATTCACAATAAGAAACTAACTAATTTTTATCCACCCAGCCAAATCTCAATGTTTGCTGATCGCTTCACTATTCAACTCGCAAATAGATGTTACAGTAAAACTGAACTAAAACTGAAAACATCATTAGTAACGTAAACATCCTCGCAAATTGAGGTATTCATTGTTAATTTCACTTTGCTAAAGACATGTAGCAGATTAAGAAAATTCAGTTATCTATAATGCGGCCTGTCAGACCACAATGAGATATGTTCAAGATATATCATAATATTAAAACAGCTAAACTCCCATATCTCCCATCTCGTACATACACACACAATACAAACTGCTGTATGATGTTGAGTAGTGTTAATCCTACAGTCTACATGTTGAAAAGAAATCTTAACTCAAATTCCTGGCTCCCAGTCGTGATGTGGAACACCTGCTTCCTCTTCGCACTGTACTCAAAGGCCGTCTGGAAACCAACGTTCTATAGTTTAAAGAGAATTACGTGACATATTAAATGTTCTGTAGGGTATTTCTCTGCTAGTCCAGTCCTAGGCCAGAAGGAGTAAGTAGTACACATTGAAGAATTCACAGAGGAAAGTTCCATTTTACCAGCATTTTCCCTGCAGCTTCTTTGATTTTTTCCACTTTCGCTTCTGACAGGCCCTTGATGTTGCACAGAGCCTTGCGCGTAGTCATCTGGATCCCCTTCACAGTGCAGATACCCACTGACTTCAGCTTTTTGATGTCTGCCACATTCTGTGGTCACAGGCAGGGAAGGAAAGAGAGATGCTCACATTGAGTGTATTAATATCCTACTTATGATTGGGTTTTTGCAGAATGCTGGTTATGTTTTGCACATGTAAACAGATAATCCTGGTTTCAGAAACCTTAATACGTCCTTTTCCAGGTTTTGAGAAATCTGGATATACTACCTGGATTTCTCTGAAAGAAACCGGGATACTATGGCATGTAAACACCTTATCCAGGTTTCTGAACCATCTCATAGTGGCTGAGATGTGAGAAATCAAGACACACCTGCAGGCAGACAATCATAAACCTGGATACTGTTATGATCATCAATACAGGGATACGAATGACCAGGTTTTTCATGTTCCATGTAAACACCATATCCCAAAAGTAATAAAAGAATGAAAATCACTGCATCAGTCTAACCGTTTTTTTCCCTAAAGCACATGAGCGCCCAGACTGTGTGCCTCTCTCTCTCCCTTCTCCTTCGCTATCTCCTTCCTGTTACTCTCTGCTGGTCCTCCCGCCTCCAGAGCTGTATAGTCCGGATCTGCAACTGCAAACCACCTACTGCCCTCATGATCCTGTTTAACACCTGCAGCTTAACCTGCTAAAATTTACTATAATTAATAATACTTATTATTAATGTTATTAGCTTTCATTATTACTTTTATCAATAGGAACACTACAGTTGCCATTACATTACTATTACTGCCGCTATCACTGTTATTAATATTGCTATCATTGCATGTTCTTGTTCTTTTCCTCTGCGCTCTTTCTTATCTCCTGCTTGCACGCTCTATCTCTCGCTCCCTCTCTCTCTCTCTCTATCTCTCCCAACCCGACCAGTCGTGGCAAATGACCGCCCACACAGTCCGGTTCTGCTCGAGGTTTCTGCCTCTTAAAAGGAAGTTTTTCCTCGCCCCTGTTGCCTAGTGCTGCTCTTGGTGGGAATTGTTGGGTCTCTGTAAATAATATTATAAAGAGAAGTTCTAGACCTGCTCTATTTGGAAAGCGCCTTCAGATAACTTATGTTGTGAATTGGTGCTATACAAATAAAAATTGACTTGACTTAATCAAAGAGAGGATAAGACTCAAAATCAGGATACTAATGTACACGTAAACACACTCACTGACAGGTGATTTTTGATCTGATGAGTATGTTTCAGGCCTGCTGTTTACTCACAATCCCATGTTTCTGTAGGAGGTCAATGTCTTGGAAGAAGGACTCCTGTTCAGAGAAAAAAGAAATTTAAGTGACTTAGCTGCTGAGGAGTAAACCTGATTAATGAAGACAAGACTACAGCTTTTACTTGACAGAGTGGTTATAGTGTAACTTACTTGTACATTATTTTTTTTTTTTTTAATATTGGGCTGTGACACCATTTCTTTACAGTGTTCATATATGGACTGGATTTCAGCTATTTTTAGACAACACTAACAGCAACTTCTTTAAACGTTTTATAGCTGTGGAAAGCCATTGTTAGATAGCAAATATGAGTTAAATTTAAAAAAGAAAAAACAAACAAACAAGAAAAAAAGATTAGCTAGCTATAGCTCACCTCATCATCATGGAAGCCAGTATCATCTTCAACAACCTGATCTCCTGCAGATTTCATTTTCAGTGTAGTATGGGTCAAAGGCTGAAGATAAAATGTATTATTATATTCAGTTACTGTCAATTAGCAAGGATATTTAGCCAAGGTCATCACAATTAGCTAACCTTTTTAAGCTAGTTAAATTAGCTGCTAGCACGTAGTTCTGTTGCCTTTCAACAGCTCACAAAATAAATTAAACTGTCTTTATTGAAGTTTACAAATTAACTTGTTCGTTCATGTGAACTAGTACACAGCGATAACATTAAGTTACTGGCAGAAGAAAGAATACCCTTTTAAGTTAAAAAAGCTAGCAGCTCTTTTGTTCTTGAAGTGACTTTCTTGCCGCAACTGGCGGGAATTTCTGACTCTAGACGTGTTCAAGTGCAACCGGAAATTAGAAGTTTGCAAGTTGAATGGACATACACGTAGGCTATCTAACCCATATGATTTTACCCACTTGTTAATACTTGGTACTTTGAACCAGGGGCGGTACTTGGTGACCTTAAGGAATACATACAACTCCAAAAAGTGATTTATAGCAAGTTTGACCAAAAAAATACCAATTAGTTTCTGCTTTAAGCCAAAGGCAACATGTTACCGGTACAAACTCCAGGTGAAAAATAGCAGTGAAGGCAACATTGGACACTGGCATTTAAAATAACGTCAACAGATATTATGTATTTTCTATTTTTCTTATGTATTATATAATTTTTGGGGCCAGGCATAATTGTATAAACCACACAATAACAACTTTAACATCATTAGTACAGTAACAGGCCTTTTCACCACAGACATGTTGACACTTCAGCCAGGAAAAGCAAAGGTGTAAGAAACATGAATTAATGCTGCATTACATTTAGGTGCTGGGCTCCAGCTCTCAGGTAATCATAATCATTGACATTATTAGTTGCACCTGTGCTTTTCTTGCTCTTCATATCTAAGCAAACACACAACCAACATGCTGAAAGAAAAACATTAGGGCTATTCATTTGATTTGGTGTTTTAATTACCACAGTCATGTTGAAGACAAAATAGAGACAGCGGTTTGCTTACTGAACAGAGGTAACAGACTGAAAATTGTCAGGTGGATGGCAGCAGAGAAAAGAACATAACATTCTCTATCTCTGGTTAATATTGAGACTTTTGGCATTAAACCTTTATCAACCACATTTGAGGTTGACTGTCTCAACTGACAAAATAATTTTGTATTTCACATACTGTAGACAGGAAAGAACACAACAATCTTTGAATTATTGAATGTCATGACATCTGGTGTTGTTGCATTATACAATCCATTGATGAAGTCCAGAGAAATATGATAAACCATTAACCATTAACAGTGACTAGTTTCAAATGAGAGGCATTGCACTTTGACATAAATACATAGCACAACGGTGAATTGTGACAAATGAACAGTCATAACCGCACCACATAGAAAAAAAGCATCATTTAGCACGTAGAATTTCAAAAGGCCATTCTGTAGACCACATTCCTGTCAAATAATACTGTCTACAATATGCTCCACTTGTCACCACTCATCACACCTGACTGTCAGATATATTATTAAACCCAATTCTCCACGTACAAGTGGAACCAGTAAGCACATGATAATGGACAGAACTGCCAACAAGAGTCTATTAACATTCTTCAGACTGTGAACACCGAGACATACAATTGGTAACCTTTAGATTTTTTTTTCTTTCAGTTTATCCACCTGTACCTGCTTTCTTCTACAGAACACATTATTTATGCTGATATAAGTGTTTATTTAAAATAGAAAAAGAAAGTGGGAGCAGTGCTCCTGGAAAATCAGTCTCTGCAAGATGTTGGAGTAAGGAGAGACAGTGAGGGAGAAGTGGTAGACACGCTTCACATCTTCCTCCTCTGATCCCATCAGCCAACCCGTTACTTGGATTGAGCCTAATTTTGCGCCGTTCGTACACAGCTTTGCTTTTTTTTTTTTTTTTTTTTAAATTACTGCAGTTCTTCTCTTCTCCATGGTCTCTCTGTCTCTCCTTGTGAGCGACCCCGCTGTATCGCTAGCAGCAGATCTCAGGCTCATGTCGGCCCTTCCTTTCCTTCACATCTTGCCGGGTGCAGGAGGCATCATGCCCGGCATCCCACCAGACATTCCAGTGTTGGGCCCCAATAGGATCTGGAAAGAAAAGAGGTTGTTGACTTGACATATGCGGTGTATTTTTCATTATAATTCACAATTTCTGTTCATACTTCTCAGTACTTGCTTCCCAAAACCTGTTGTTGTTTCACCAAATAAATCAGAGTGCAATCACACTTCTGATGAAGTACATCACAGTTCACCTGGAATGCCTCATGACTTTCTCTCTGCTATTTCTTTACACTCATGCACATTAACACTCACCTGTCTCTGCTGCTGTAACTGCTGCTGCTCCAGCTGTAGCCTTTCTGTCTCAAACACCACAGGCAGCACCAGGATCATGAAGGAGGTAGTACCCACCCAGAGCGCAGAGCGGGAAAAACTGAAACAAGTTAAACTCATTAGCTTCAGCTGTGTTAGGATATGTCGCTCCCTGGTGTGAACATAGTGATTTCCATTTCTTTCTTTATTTTAATATTGCTGTTAGTGAGATTAAATCTAAGGACTTGCAGTTCATCTCTTGATCACCTAAGATACCCTGAAAGCCTACATAAATTAATGCACTGGTAAGGTAGGAGGAAAGCGCTTGGGAGACATACCTGTAAAACTTCTTGATCAGTGAGACGGAGCACTGTGCAGACACCTCAGCAGCTGTCCTTACTGTATCAGGAAACATCTCTGTCAGGCCCCACAACCTCTCCATCAGTGTCTCATCCAGCTGAGGGAGGCAAATACAAACAACAGACACGAAGCTTTACTACAAAAAGACTGAAAGGAGAAAATCAAGCAATGTCTTTCATGAATAAGAACAAACTCAAATTCATTTATCAACTTGCTAAATAAAGTTTGTCTATCCTGGTTTGCTGCAGGTTGATTTGACTTGTGTTATCATACATCTTATTTTACTTTACTGCCATACAATTCAAGATAGTAACATATTAATGAAATAAACTGTTAGTTATATGGAGCAATACTTATAGCTGCTTAACAACTTTGTATGCTTGCAACAGACCACCTTCTCAGACAGGGGTTGTAAAAGCCAGAAGAGACACCTCAGGTAGCTAGCTAGTTAGCCACATTAGCTAGCCGTGTTATCCAAGAAAAGGACAAACTAGACACAAGAGAGTGCAACTCTAGTTTTAATCTGATTTTCATTCACATTTGCGAAGTAGCTCTAAATGTCTAGATACTTACATCTTCATCTTCATCGTCGTCAATCTCGTCCTCGGGGGGCCGGGTAACCACCGGGCCCGCAGCGGGGGAAAGCTCCTCGATTGTGGCCATGTCTCCTGCTAGCCCGCTGCTCTCTGTCGGGTTGGATCAGCTGCGTGCGCGGCGAATAAGTCGCTAGAAAAAGGCGACAGACAGAGTTTAGTGTATTTCTGATTACTTCCAGTCGGCTTTCAATGAAGCTAATGCCGAGAGACGTGCATCCGGCTAACGACAGTCTGAGGTCACAGGCAGAAAACGTGATGCTTGTCAGGTCGGATGACGGGAAAGGGCAGGGGTCAGTTTGTACTTCCCCAAAAATTAAATTGCGCCCCCTGTAGTAGGGACGGTCTAATAGCAGCCTACGGTGTCAAAAATAATGATATTAACTGGCTAAAATACTAATGTAATATATGTACGTTTTACCTAGAATTGAGTCCATGGCGTCCGTAATAGTTATTAAAAGATAAATAAATTAACATTTTGCTGACCATAGATTCGAACAGCTCTTTTAAAGTTAAAGTTATACTGCATTCTTTTAAAAGTGACTTGTATAGAGCACTAATTAATCACAACAGTGTGAATATACATTATTATATCATTAATTAAGCATCGGTAAAACACCTGTGTATTGTTAGAACACTAAATTGGCATTGTTGGATCACTAATACATAGTTAATACACTTATGAAGGACCAAAACATTGCCAGTAGACCTAAATAAGCAAAGTACATAAACTTTGTGAAGGTTATTACCTTTCAGCTATATTGTTATATATTATATTTATTATTTATTTGACAGAATTGTCCACTGTTTTGCCACCAAAGGGAACTGGGTGACAGCCGAGAAATATACCAAAAACAAAAAAATATATATATAATAAATAATAAAAAAAAATAAATAAAAAAAATGTTCCCCTATGGATCAATGTCAAGTCCATTCAAATACAGTTTGCCAACAGTGAAATAGATTCTGCTATAATTTTTATTTTTTACCAAGTATGACACTAGTGTAAACTGTGAGTGTGTCTTTGTATGGGGTGTGAGGGTTTTAGCTTTAGTTATTTGTTGGTATTTTTTTTTTATTTTTAGCTCCAAATGCTAAACAGTGTCAGTAAAGGGTGGCTTCTGTCTGTGCTTTCATTTTTCCAGAGAAGTTGTTGTTGCTGGGAACAGTGAAAGGGGGTCTGGTCATGGAAAAATTCTGGGATGCAGGGATTCCTTGTTTACATCCTCCCGGAGTACGCCGCGGGGGCGGGGTTGGCTCCGCCCTCATTCTTTAGGCCTGACGTCATTGTCGCTTGTGTTTTTTATGAATGAAAGAATCCAACCTCAGAGAGCAGCGGAGTAATTCCGGGAAAAGGCGGACTGACATTTTGTCGCCAGAGTCGCTTCGACCCAGCAGGTAAATGATCGTTTTGTTTCATAATATTATCAATAAAATGTTTAGCTGGACTTCATTTAGCACAGCCGAGAACTGAAGCACTGGTATCCGCCGGGGACTTGCCAACCAACCAAGGACAAGTGAGCAGGCAGCTGTTTGTTTTAATCTCCTTTAGCTCGCTAGAAACCGTTGATGCTAGGTGCTAACAGTTAACATTACTAGCATGTTTGAGATGATGCGGATAATTTGGCCCCGCTCTTCATATTTAAGCCTCTATATCCGTAACATTTGACAGTCCGAGGTTGTTCACACTTCCTTATTTAACTATATGCTTTAAAACAATTTAAATGGATTATTTAAAGTCCTACTAAAATGGATGTCGAGGGCACTCGTGATGGCTGTTTACTATAGCAGCAGCGCCTTTCCCCCAAGCTGGCCAGCTCCTCTCCCTATAAGGACAAGGGTGGATTCTGGATGTAGTTAGGTGAATAAATACAGTTTCCAGAAATGGTGCGTTAGGTGTTTGTTATTTAGTCATTTGGTATTGAATAGAATAGATATTAGGCTGTCTAACTTCATAAACTCTGGTAGTCGTAGCTTGTGTTTGGCAGTGCTACGTTCACTTGTTGCGTCCACTTTACTTAAAAAGTACTATGTCCTCTAAAGTGATATTTATAGTAAAGTACAAACGTGGATATCCTGTGCCGTTTGGACAAAAACAGAAAGACGTGGTCACAGATGGTTTTCCGGGGTTTGGACAGACTGGCAGTCTTAGCGGAGCTGAGCAAACGGGTTATTGCTGAATCACCCTGACTTAACGAAACGGCGGTCTCATGGCTTTACAGCCGGAGTCCGCCGGCTTGGTTGGACGACCACTGTTGCTGCAACCTCCACTACCCACGCATTTCGGGAAATGGAGTTTATGGTCAGCAAACTAGAAAGACCGTTATAACAAGTGCTTTATTTTTCTTTAAGCGGAGCAACACCTATTGTACATGAGTTGTAGGCCTAATGTGTAGTTGAGGCTCATGTTGCTGTTATGTAGTTCAGTTGCGATTTAATATGGGTTTGTAATCTATTTGCAACTTAACTCGAGTGCCCCCACCCCCCCCCACCCCGCGACAAAAATGAAACACTCTTTCAGAGGAAATGTGACTTGATAACTTCAATAACTCCCTTCTGCTTGTACGGTTCCTCCTCCTGTCTGCATGGTGAAGTTTCCTGGGAGTACAGTCTGTTATCTGAAGTATTGCTGGAGTCAGCAGAACAAATCAAATCTTGTCATCATGTCCACTGGTAATGTAGGTTACTGTGTCTACACATGCTTTCATATCTTTTAGGTTTTACAGCTTTGAAGCAATAAACAAGCCAAACTTTCATTATAGCAGTCCAGCTCAGACAAACATAAAAGAGATTAAAACTGAAAATACCTAATGTATGTAAGTGTAATAACCTTTTATAATTGGGGGTCATAAATGTGTTGCAATTCTTCACAATCGAAAGCGAGCAGAAATCCAACTTACCTTAACTTGTAATTATCTTAAATAAATTGCTCAAACTTAAAGCTGTAAGATGACAACAACAGCAACAGATTTACCCACAGGTTTATCTCACACATTGCTTTGAAACAACAACAGCATGCCCATGCCTTCAAAAGTTTTACTGTTGAAAGATTTACAGGCGTTAGGAGGCCAGAAGAAGATTTGAAAGATCATAAATATATAGCAATGACTGTAATCAAGAAGTGTTTAAATTTAGCTGCAGTGTGACTTTTTCTAGATAAGTGTGTTTCTCAAAAAGAAATGATAGTGTGAAGAGTTAGCTCATCAGACAAGCTGCCAACAGCTCCAAAGCAAATACAAGGTTGTATTTTGCCACAGCATGCATGTGTGGTATCCTGTAGTTAACATTTTTCAAAATGCTTTTTACACTTCTACTTTTCTGGGCTGTAAAGTGACAAAGTGAAAGCACACCCTTAAAAGAAAATCCAGTGTTGCAGTAAATATGAAACCAAACACCTTCACTCTTTATGTGGGAAAACACCCTGTGGTTTTGTGATGTCAAGGTTTAACTTGTTGGTCTTAATTGAATATTAATATCAGGAGATATTTCAGCTCTGCAGCCAACACAGTGCAGTGTCGCATTAGCATACTGTGGGGCTTTTCCTGTGCCGTGTACTCTGTTCAGGAACCAGCCTCAGGTTGAAGTGCAGAGGCTTTTTATCAACATGACGGTGATCTGAGTTCTGCAGCCAAATCAACCAAGAAGTGAATAGGGGGAAAAAACAGTTGAAGTCGGACTTTAATCCCACACAACAGCATTTGTGAACTGACCTTAAGAGGAGTGCAGGAAGTCCCCATGTCGTCTTTGTGAACTGCTCAGTGAGAAGAATGGGAGAAAATTTCCAAATACAGTAGTGTGAAGGCAGTGCAGACTTGGACAAACACTCTTACTGCTGCTACTACAGCTTGTTACTGGAAGAAGCAATGTAAGGGTGTGCAAACCTTGCCAGTCATTGTGTTTTAGTTCCCGGCTTTGAATATAAAGTCAGAAATTAACGGTTATTTGTGTCTTGTTAGTAAAATATGATTTAGTTCCACTTTAGGTTACAATAATAATGATAATTCTAACATTTGCTGTATATGTTGAGCTCATTATTGTACAATGGCATTTTGTTTTTGTTCTAAAGTACACCACTGTAAAATGATGAAATGTATAGAGTCCCTTTTTAAAGTTTAACAGAGAGAAAGAAAATAGTTGCCTGCCCTTCGTTAGAGTTTTTCACAATGAACGCTTTTGAACCGTTGGTATTGTGTTGACAAGAGGAAGTGTTGAGGGAATTGGTTAGGACACCTGCTTTGAGCAACCAAAGGGCAGACACATGATAACTTCCTCCTCACTATTCCAACTAACAGAAAAGGCATGTTGCTTTCAAAACCTCCTCTTCCTTTCATATCAGGCCGCAGAGTTTAATGAGAGAGCGCATTTGGAGAAGCATGAACGATCTGTGGGTTCTCCTTTTTCTTTATCGTGCATGACTGGCTGTCTTGTGAGCGGATGGTAAATGTCAGGCCCGATATGGACCAAAGACAGCATGATGTCCCGAGTCACATGTGATAATATACCTTTTTTGTGTGTGTGTCCTGTTTCTGTTTTTCCAGAGTGTCTGTATCTGTGTTGACTGGTGCTTGGGGGGGAAAAATTGAAGACAGTTGGATCATGACGACAGAAAGAAACAGCAAAGCCCTGAAGGTAACACACAGCCAGAAATAAAACTCAGTTTTATTATTTCAAGAAGAATGAGTCATGTTTGTAGCCTTAGGCTATTTTTACGAGAGTGAAAAAGGCAATGTTAGAGAGAGGTTTTACTCTCCTCCCAGTTCAGTTGTTCTTTAATGTCATTTGTCGACGTTTTTTATTCTATCCTCTTCCTTCCATGTTTATTTCCAACACTTCACCTGACTGTATTTCCTCTCTTCTTATGTCCTCCTTCTCTCTTCCCTTTAGGTGAAGCAGGAATGTGGCGAGAACGTGCCCTTCCTATCGGACAGTGAGCTCATGTCCCTCTCGGTCCGGGAGTTGAACCTCCACCTTCGCGGCCTGTCCCGCGAGGAGATCCAGAAGTTGAAGCAGCGCAGACGCACCTTGAAGAACCGGGGCTATGCCGCCAGCTGTCGGGTCAAACGGGTCTCCCAGCGAGAGGCCCTGGAGCAGCAGAAGATGGAGCTTCAGAGGGAGGTGGAGAGGCTAGGGGCTGAGAACGCTGGCATGAGGAAAGAGCTGGAGGGGCTCGGCGCACGTCTCGCCGCTCTGCAGAGATTCGCAAGGGGTCTGGAAGCCGGAGGCGGCAACCTGCTGGCTACAGCCCCACGCCTCAACACCGCCTCAGTCATCACCATCGTCAAGAGTCCACCACAGCCTCAGCCACAGAGAGAACAGGAGCCATCCTAGAAGGAGCTGCTGGAACCAGACTCAGGGGGAGGGACGCACAACCTGCAATGCAAACACACATTCACAGGCATACACATACTATACACACACGTGCTGGAGAACAGGAAGATGAGTAGAAGAATTAGTAGGAAAATACTAAGCGCTTGTTTGCATCACGCCTCATTCACATTATGGTATGCAAGAGTCATTTGGTCCTGTGTGACACAGTGCTGACAGCGTGGTGTGTAATGTCACCGGACAGACAACAGCTCTGCTTAGTTTTCCAAAGTTAGGGCCAGGAACAGTTGAAGAATCATCTAGGACCAGTGGAGGTGTCCTCCACTTGATGCTATTTTTATAACACTGCAGCTTAGTTGACCGAAACTTACTGAAGTGCGTTTTGTTTAGAAACTCAAAGTTCAGAACAATGCAGCAGGTTAATGTGAACGAGGCGTTGGGCACTGATGCACGCACACATGCACAAAATCCTCACACTCATTCCCCCATCACACGCTGGGTGTAGACGTTGACTAACTGGACTCGGATTGAAGCCAGACCAACCCAACCAAGAGTTACTGTACATCTCCACTGCTCAACAAATCCAGCCGTGATGCTGGTGCTCTCTGATTGTGCTACCGAAACACCAGGGCTTCTCCTCGCTTCAGTTTATGGCACCTGACCAATGGCAAAATGACGGGGTGGGGCGGACGTACAGTATGCGCTGCTTCCTCCAGCTATACAGGGTCTGCATTCCTGGTACAGTTGCAGTCTGAAGTTGCTAGCCTTTTTCTCATACCAGCCTGTGGTCATGTGTTTCTGCTACCATGTAAGAGAGTGTCCCAAAGTATGAATCACTTAGTCATTAATGCAGAGTTTCTCAAGCTTGGCGTCACTTGATATCCAGGTGGTTGTGATGGGAGATTTTTATTTGGGTCTTTGGTTAATAGTTTGAAAAGCATAATTTCTGTATAATCAATCCGGAGCTTCCTTCATTCAAATAAAATACAGCAGTTGCAGCATACTCATATTCCCTTGACAGCTCTCTAACTGCATGGGTCACGAGGATTTTGGAAGCAAAACTTGGTTGAGAAACACTGTATTCATGAATCATGAGCTCCTTCAAACTGTTCTTTCTTTTCAGATTTCTTGGTTTTGGGATTCACCAGTCACCCCTCCCCGTTTTGTACTGCTTGTGTTCATATTTCTCACATTAACGCAGTGCCTTCAGTGTATGTAGGAGCTACAAGAATGCAAATGTAAGAGGGAAAAGGTTCAAAACAGACTGTAATCTCTCCTTCTTGCCTGTCCATGGCCGCACATTTCCTTCTTTATTATTCCTCTTGATTCTCCTACTTTCTAAACTATAATCCCACATTACTCAATTCACAATCCCTACTGTGCAGTAACCTTGCTACAGTCTGCTGTGGCTCCCTTTTTCTTTTTTCTTCCTCATATCTGGTGGACTCCCAACAACAGATGTTGGTCATTTTGCCAAAAACGTGTCAAAGCGGAGTCACATCTGGTAGGAATTACGCTCAAAATCGATGCAAAATCCTCTGCATACATTCCCGTTTTGTGTTCTTATTTGTAATGTTTGTATGTGCCGTTGAGAGACGAAAATGTTGAGTGACATTTATCAGAGATATATTCTATATTTTATTTGTATTTAAAGGTAGATATTATGAAAAGACAAGCTAACGAGTGCTGTGATGTTCTATCTGTTTTCAGAAGTACTTACTTATGACTAGTCTGGGGATATTCTCATGTCTAATTGTGTTGTGTGGCGACTATTATTACTTTACAAAATGTTAATTATTAGCTATGTAGAATTATGCTCAAAGCCAATGGCCATATTGCTGTATGATGATTTTTTTTTTGTGTGTGTGTTTTTGCTATGTTTGTACTGGCTTGTCCTAGTGGATTCTTGGAGGGATATTATTTTTCTACGATGGTTCGTATGTTATTTGCGTGAAAAATTAAGGTCACTTCTGAATTGGCAGGGTGGGCAGAAACACAGGATGTTAAAGGAAAACATGACTGAAAAAAGGAGAAAGATGGAGATGAGGACGAGACAGGAAGGTTGAGGAGTTGTTCGGATGATGGAGAAAGAAAGTTGGCATGGTGGACTGGGAAAGAAGGTGGGGAGAAAAAGGTGGTGTTTTATTCACTTGAAAACCTCCATCAGTCGCAGGCCTGTTTCGGTCGACATGCTAAAACAGGCCTGGATTTCATGGAGTCTAGGCCACTGAATAGAGCTAGCAATATCATTTATAAGCAGGCATTGTAACACATTAGACTGTGTTGACAAATAACTCCTTAAGATATATTTAGCTATATGAATATCAGTGTGGCAAAGCATTTATTCTCAATATTTTAACGTCTCACATCTGTCAAATTGTGCTGGATGTTTTGTAATACTTGCAAAACAAAAATGGTCTTTGTATTTATTACTTGTATTTTTTCTATTGTGAAAATTTAAGTACATTGTCTATTTTAAATATTAATTATAATAAATGTTGTACATATTGTACATAAAATGGTGCTTTTGTGATTATCGGCTCAATTGGGAGAGTCGTTGCACACGTGGTACAGAAAGGAAGTGGATCTACAGGATGTGTTGCACAAGTTATCACTGCAGATCATGAGATAAACTCAGGCTTAAAGTATAAACGGTGCTGTTCTTGACCAAGGATTACATGGTGAGAGTAACAAGTGAGCTGATATCATATTATAGATCATGATGAGGCAGACAAATCTATAGCAAATAACTTCTAAGGCATTGTCTCCATGAACCTTACACTCGCTGCAGCATCATTTGCTGACTCATGTACACGAGCCGAGCGCTCAGGTTTACTTCAGTTAAATCCCCGATGTCCTGCGAGTGTTGAGGGGAGGGGGGGGGGGGGGGGGGGGGGGGGTTTCATCCGTGGCCTGGTGCCCGTTATGTGATGTTTCTACCTGCATGGCATACACCTTTAAATATGTTAATTTCAGTTCTGTTTCCTTCAGTGTGACAGTGGTGTACCAGTAACAACATTAGTGGCCTCTAGAAACCTTTCAGAAACATCTCACCTTGTTTACCAGCTCACCTTATTTTATTGAGAGCTTTTATTGAGTTTTACAGTATTAAGATATTAATATAGTGGTATATTGCACAGCCTGCAGCACTGTTCCTCTAGTGCACTCTTTCATAATGGCAAAATAATGAAGTTAACATCACCTATTGTGGCAGGAAGCGAGTTGGTTGTGGGAGATGCGGTTTTCATTTTTGAGTTATACAATTCCTACAAACAGCGATGAAAAGATGTTGTAAAATGTAAAAAAAAACAAAACAAAACAGAAAGAGTTGTAAACTAGTTAACTAGGCAACAGACAGCTCAGGATACATCCAACTGTTTCTTCACTGCGGCTCCATCGAGGAAAACCTTAAATTAGCACTTGAGCACTTTAGTGTTACACTGTCAAAAAGTTGCAACAGAAACATTAAAAATTCATGGTTTAAAAACAAACAGCAGAGGCCAAGATATCCTGACTATTAGCCTCCGGTTACAGTACGAGTTAAGTGCAAAAAATACGGCATCCTACATTTCCCATAATGCAACTCAATCACTTATTCAGGCCTTCCCTGCCCAAACATTTTAAATCTTATTTGAGGAACCACAGAGGTCATGCAGCTGTTTTACCCGGCTGATATTTGCTCCTCATGACAAGTAAATATAAATATGCTCATCTTCCTGCATGTACACTGTAGTTTTTGTGAAATCAGGTTCACTTGCTAAAATACAGGTTGCTGTGTTCACATGACGTTAAATTTGACACAAAATATAAATTAGCAAAATAAAAAACCCAAGTTGTTAACTTAAATACCAGACTAAATATCTTTATTATTTTTTCCAATATTTATCCATTAGACATGAAATAGTAGCATCATGAGCAGCTTTAAAATATACAAAGAACTAGAAACCAAAAGAGTTGCTGAAATAAAAATAAAAAAGTTGCAAAGTTATGAAGTAAAAATACAAAACTAGGTCTTTGTTGCTCATGTGCCTCGCAGCATGTGACTATATCAACATACATCACTACTGTTCCTCCTTGAAACTGTATTTACAACAATAGTTACAGCATTTCCTCAGCAATATTCATATACATGTAATAAGAACGTCTCACATTAGCGGATGACAAAGATGTAGAGAGAGGGGAGTGAAGAGTGCATGAGAGCGTCTTAGCTAGAAAAGTTAATTATGGCATTCAAAGTGCAGCAAGACTGACACACTGTCTTTCTTTTAAATCGTGAATTATTATTACTATTATATCAGGCATGGAAAAATAAAAAAAACTTGCATCGGTTTGGGTTCATCATCATTTCCATCCTGATGAGAAAGTGCAGAGGAAAAATGTCATTTCACATTTATAGAAGCACATTAATAGATACACAAGAGATTCGTATCTATCAGGTTCAACGCTTCAACCCCAAAAACCGTCGACGTTGGTTCGTCCGACATCTGAGGTTTGTTCATTCATGATTCTGAGGAAATGAAGACAGAAAACTGTAACAATGCTGAGCTGACAAGGGTTTTTTTTTATATGAAGGAACTCAATTGTGGATGAAACTTAAAATAAAAAATAAAAAATAAAAAATTCCAGTTTTTAATCCATGTCAAAATTTAGCAACCTAACAACCCAGACAGCACTCAGCAATGTCTAAAAATAGGCTGCGGTTTCTGTGCACAGACGTGGCATCCCTCTTATTTAAAACTAATATTATGTCAAGCAGAGGTAGAAATAAAAAAAAGACCCATGACCACTGTCTGAGGCCTGGGATTGCTCCCATTTACTGCTGACAACACACACTCACACACACACACACACACACACACACACACACTCAGACAAAGCATTTTTTCCGTTACATATACACCAAGGTTAAAGTGTTTGATAACTGGCTGATGGCTGGCAGATAAGTGTCAGTGTGTCCATGTCCTCCACACGGCCCCCTGGTGTTCACACAGAGCAACAGCAGCGCAGTGAAAGTAGTTACAGTAAACACGTCGGCAGACTCGGCATGACTCATTCAGATGACTCAAGAACTCCAATTATGAGTAAAAAATAACCCGCTCTGACTGCGGTGAAATGAAATCAAACAAAAAAAAAAGAAAGAAAAAAGACTGGAACAGAGCAGCATCCAAGTCAAAGAAACGAAACAATGTGAAGTTTACGCACTCATGTTATATTTAACTGAGGGAATATTAACTGTCTGACATACTGTAAATGCATTAGATGAACATGTGAAGTGCTTATATGCAGTTTGTGCTTTCAAATATACCCGAACTCAGGGTAAGACCTGTGTTAATGTGCAAAAAAAAAATGTAGTTAAGCTGAAGACTTAAGTCCTTTCAAGCAAAAACTGACAATACTGAAACCTTACTGTCTGAAGGGAGAAGTCACTACAGAGGGCGAGTCCGGGGAACATTCAGAAAACTCACTTAATTTGGACGGATGTTAGTAATTCAATCAGGACCATCAGCCTGAGAGATGGGTGGATTTGCTTTTTAAATTAAACAACTCAAACAAATCTAAAGTCGAACTGAAGTTTTGCTTAAGAAATCAGTACATGTGCGTCACTGGTGTTTGTTTTGACTCAAATTTATCAAGAAGAACCACATGAGTGTTCTCCATCGGTACTGGTGATTAGATTGGTCCAATATCTGTTTGAGTTCATGCTATCACTTTCCTTCAGACACACAGGATGTTAACCAAGTTATTAGCATTAGCATCATCTGTTATTGAAGCACTTCCTGTATGGCTCCATGACTCCGTGGGTCCACGCTGTGTACGTACGGAGTCATGGAGATTAAAGGACCACTTCTTGCTGTTAACTGTAGACATGCCGTCGCGTCATGAAAGAGAGACAGCTGATGCCAGCTCGCCCCCCCCTCCTCTCTAAACTGTGGGACAAACACAACACTGGATTCATTCCTTTCTTTAAAGAATGGAAAATTATACAAAGCAGCAGTTTACTTACAAAAACAGCGAGAATTTAACTTTCAAGTTCGACTTAAAATGTCAGCACAGCCTGCCTTTAACATCATGCATCTATGCTAACAGAGGAAATACTCCATTGCTATTGCTGAGCTCCTCTAGCATCTAAAGTTAGCTTTAACCTATATTCCTCCTGTGTTTTTCCCTCAGCGCTGTTAACCTACATTGTGACCTGCAGAGGTCTACGCGGTCTGAGTCAACCGGCTCGAGCTTTAATCCCAGCCGTTCAAATAAGGCCCCAATTACACCAGTGTAATCCTGATCAGTTCTGCCGCTGCCCTTCACTCTTGCTGCCCCCTGCAGCAGATGTACCATATAATCTATAATCTGCTCTGCCTCGCTCTTATATGCTCCACCAGTATAATTAACATTGATCCATACAACTCGTGTTTCTGACTTGGGTTCCCTTAAAATCCCACAACACACCAGGGTTCACTCATAATTAATCTAGACGTATATTTTCCGTACCTTTGCACCACGACACTGCAAACAGCCTCTGTTTGAAGCACATTAATATAAATGCAGACCAACTAATTTGTCCCATTTTTTGCAAATGAATATCAAAATATTATTTTTAAGTTCATAAAATTAAAAGTTCAAAACTTTTATGGAACTTAAATAATATTTTTCACTTCCAGTCACGGAAAAAAAAATATCTAATTCAACTTTTGAAGGATTTCCATGACTGGGGAAACTCTGAGAAGTCAGTGATATCTGAGAACAACAGAGCCTTCAGAGACTAAACATTAACATCCATTAGGATGATTACATGAGCGGAGGACTGAGCTAAAATGTGAAATTAACCTTCTATCCAAGCCAGAAAACGTTTGTTCATAAGTCAAGTATGATTCAGTATGTACAAGTGTGACTCATGAACTTTCCAAAAACTGACACAGCCCTGTTTATTTTCTTGGCCTGTGGTTTTAACACAAAATCAGCACAGAGCGTTCCCACCAAATAAGACGCTTGGGGAAGTGTGGGTGCAAAAAATGTTTACGCATGTCCTCGCATTCATGAGCAGTCTCAAAAACAGGTAAAACAAACACGCAGCTCTACAATCAATCACACATTTAAGAGGACCAGCTGCACAGGAGGGTTAAGTATCCTCCGCCGTTAAAACATCAGTCTGAATAAGATTCAGCTGTGGCGCGACGACTGTCTGTTTGCCTCATTTTCCTCCTTAGAATTCGTCATCAGAGCTGAGCAGGAGGGTCTTCTCCGTGTCTCCGCGGCCGCTGACGGTGCTGTGGGTGCGGGAGACGGGAGGCGGCGCGCCCTGCTCCAGTGTGGACTGCTGGGTGTACTGCTGGTAGGCCGGGGAGAAGTTGTGGATGGCGTCTTGGACCATGTCGCCCGGGTTCATCGTCTCCTTCAGGCTGCTAGAGATGCTCTTCATGGGGGCACAGCGGCCTGCGGGAGGCAGACGAGACCACCAGAGAGTTAGAGGTCAGGACAGGAAGTTAAAGAAAAAGAAGGAGTGAATAGGGTTAAAGGGAGAGGGTAGAAAAAGGAATCTGAAGAGAAGAAAGAAAAAGGGGGAAGTAGAGGGTTAAAAGAAAAAATAGAAAAGAGGGAAAACATTAAAAGGACGGTGGATTTATGGTGAAATCAAATAGAGAAGGGAAGAAAGGGGGAATGAGGAAGGGAGGATGAGAAGAGAGGAGAGAATAGAAGAGAGGAATGGGAAGAGGAGTGATTTAGTGGAGGGAGAAGAAGCTGGGAGAGGAAAACAACAGACCGCAAATGGGGAGAAGAGAGGAATGGGTCATCGGTGATTTAGAGGGTGTTCAACGGCGAGACAAAAGGAGAGAATGGGTGAAAGAGAAGTTCGGGAAAAGCGGGAATTGTACAGGGACAGAGGATGTGGTTTAAAGAGAGGGAACAGAGAGGGGAAAAAGGGTTCACAGTGACGTAGAGGGATGCAAGAAAGGAAGGAAACAGAATAAAAAGAGAGTAAAAACAGGTGGGAATGATGGAAAGGAAACGGCTTTGTCGGAGCAAAAAGAAGAATATAAAATGAAAAACGGCAACAGTTAAAACCAGAGGAGTAAACATCATCACGTGTGACCTACCAAACTGTCCGTACGTAGGAACGGGTCCTTTACGGTGCAGCAGAAAGAGAACAGAGACAGATGAAGATCGATGTGTAGAAACAGGAAGAGACATGTCAAGAAAATGTGAGGAGGCACAAAAATAAGAGGTGAAAAAATAAAAGAATAAAAGAGAAAGAAAATGAATAAAGGAGCAGGTGGATTTTTTTTTTTTATTTAAAAAGTAAAATAAAATAAAATAAAATAAAATAAAATAAAGGAGGGTAATGAGGGAGAAAATCCACACAAGCCGATTCTGAACATTCAAACTTTCCTCCTCGTCTTCTCACCTTGTGAATCGAGACTTTTGTCCATGTAGACTTTGTAGGTGAAAGCGTGTCGCAGAGCCAGCGCCGCAAAAAACATCTCGATGCAAATGATAAAGTTCTGGTAACCGGCGGCGACCGTGCCCTCGCCGAGGGACAACTCCAACGAGTTAATCTGAGGGATGGCCCCGCACTTCTCCAGGATGGCCAGCAACATGCCTGACCACAAACGACAAGATGAAACTTAGTGAGGATGAAACCGGGCCCCCCGGCGGCACTGCATGACAACGGTTACACGGTTAACAGCAGCTTCGCCTACCCTGCCAGAAGGAGAGGAAGATGACCGACTTGACCATGAAGAACTTGAGCATGGGGCTGTAAGGGCTGAGCAGCTCCCTCGTGGAGAAATAGAAGAGGAACAGGGCGTACAGAGACAAGCTGACCGAGATGTTGTAGATGATGGTTACATACAAGTAACCACTGGCAACACTGTGGGAAGAGAAGTCGGTTTATACATCATTTGAATGTGGTTTTGCTCTGATTATCTAATGTAATAGGTCAGAATAAAATCCTTAATTTCATCAGAGATTAAAGCTGAAAACTGAAACACTTAAAAAGGGAGGAAGTGATCAGTCTAGGTCATTCAATTCATCTAAAATTTAAAAAGGAGTAATCCGCAAATCTAAATTTGGTGGCCAGGGTTTAGTTGACAGACCTCCTTCCTGGTTCCTTCCCGGCTGCAGTACTTACTTGAAGTCTCCATCCTTGTATTTGCCGTAGGCCTGCAGGATAACGGTGATGACGGCCATGAGCGGTTTGACCACGCAGAACTGCAGAGTGGCCTGCTTACAGAAGCGCAGGAAGCCGATGGAGTAGGCCTTTCCCCTCAGACAGCAGGTACCGTACATACAGCTGGACCTGATGGGACAAAGCTCAGTTTATTCTGACTGAAGCAAAACAAACCAAAAAAACAAATCATGTGAATCGTTTCTGATCTCTGTGAGGAATCAACAGTGTGTTAAAGCAGCAGAGCTTGCAGGATACAGCAGGAAAAGGTTTTTAAACAAAATAAAACAACTGCTTATCACCCTTGTTTCATGTTTTGGCCACAAACACTTTTTTAAAACTGAATCCCTCTGCAGGAGAAATCTGAGACTTACTCAATGGGTTTCCCTCGGATCTCGGCCATGATGGCGCTCTCTCCTCCGAGGTATTCATAGCACAGACTCAGGAAGTTGTAAATCACAAACGCTGGGGGAAAATAAGGACACAAAGGTTTGGTTGTCATTACGTCTAAATAGACATTATTTCTATTAACCATGGCAGCTCTGAACAGGCCACCAAGATGTTTTAGAGGGAACTATTTGGTTTGTCTGCTGTAAAAGCTTCCCACCTGATCCTATGTAATATTTACCTGAAACTGACATTTGAAATGGAGAGAATATGGCAACATGTCCTCTGTGAAAAAGGACTAATGTTTCCCACTGATTAGCATTTCATAGTGTTTGTTATGTACGAAATATTAAAGGTGCACTTGGCAACGCAAAGTAACACTGAGACAATGGTTTAAACTGTAATACCACAACCTAAAAAAAAAAATAGAGCGAGTGACTCACCCTCAGACCCTCCAGCAGTCACGCAAACACATCACTTCCTGTCACACGTCTGAAAGTACACATATTACGTAATCGTGTGTTGCTTATGCGTTATGCTCTGACAGACTGTGTGCCGTCTGTAGTTCACAAGCAGCGGCCGACCACATACACACGTAAAATGTAAGATTTGTACTAATTCAGCGGAACAGCGGGGTGTGGCAACATGTCATTCATTACACATTTCACTGCAAAAGGTCACACGGTGTCAGATACTGAACTTAAGTGTGACCTTAAAGACTTACACAAGACTGACACACTGACAGATGAGAGAAGAGGATATTTTTACTCTGATCGTCTCGATAATTTTGGATTATTATGAGTAAATGAATGTAAAATGACAAAGTGACAAAAAGGTATATCAAACTTTTGCACACACACATTTTTCAGTTCACTAACATTAGGGAAAAAAAGGCTCATTCTTTTGATGTCAGTTTCTGCAGAGGTTGCATTCACTTTTTTTCCACTTCAAAAATCAGTTTCCCTGGAGGTGTCCTAACGTCTGCATACAACTTTATATCTGCTGCGTCTGAGGTTTATTGAAACTGGGCCCAAACACATGTTGGAAACTAATTCAACTTAATTTTTCAAACAATTCATGATTCTAGCTCAAGTCTCATTTGATTGTCTTATTATGACAGAAGTATACAATAATAATAATACAGTAATCAGGGTCGAAAGTAAGACGTTTTCCCACCTTAAACACATTATAATAACCGCTAAATACCATTACAGAGGCGTGTGTCTACTTGTTGATTTAGTTATATGTACAGACAGGAGAGCAGATGCATTAAAAAGGGAAGACTCTGCTTCACTATCGGCAAGGAGAAATTTAGCTAAATAGCACAGACAATCTGATAAAGCTTGAGTTTTATTTCTTTGGATATTAATGTTTGAGTTTTATTTTCTTAAACATTAAGATGTGATTTGTTACTTAAATCTATCAGGAGCTAAATTTACATAAATTTGACAATGGATAATGCACACCCACCCTGCAGCTTTAGTGTTTACCACTGTATTTAATAAAGTCACTGCTTATAGATCAGTCAAAGGAATAATATAGTCAGAGGCAGGCCTTCCTAAATCCAGTAATCCCAGCACATATGCGCACGTGGTGACTGAAGCCATGGACTCTGAGTGAGATTAACGGCTCACAGGGGAAATAAAAAGTCGTCTGTGGTGGCATCAACAGCTTCACTTTCTATGTGAAAATCTCAAAACTGGCTTTTGACAAACACACACACACTCACACACACACCTTTCCCCTTGTGACTGATTCTCACCTGACAGTCTCTTGTGACCAGTGGATTATCTCCCCTCTGTGCTGCTTCAGTGAGAGGCTGATGACGACCAAGAAGCTCATAAAAAAAAAAACACAACCAGGCTAATCCTGTTAACCCCCGACGAACTTCCTATCCCTCTATGTGTGTGTGTGTGTGTGTGTGTGTTGCAGTGTTGTGTCATCACATGCATCTCAAAGCAGATCTCAGCTGTACTAATGGCAGAGATTCTTGTTATGTCAGCTGTTATTATATTCTCCTTTTCTTCCTATGACTTCATCTCTACTCCACACACACACACACAGACACACACCCACACAGACACACACACACACACACGAACTTTGTTACTGAACTCCAGACACCTGTTAGACAACACTTAGGTAATAACATGTCATCCCTGCCAGTTCACTGACTTAAACACAAAGGTTAGTGTTCAGAGCCGAGTGATGAGAGCTGGTTGATCTGCTCTGAGTCGAGCTCTGTGTCTCTGCTGTTTACCATTATCCTTCTCCCCAAGGACCCCAGTAAGCACTGCTCGTTGCCACGGTGATACAGTAGGCCTGCATGCAATGAGAATAGGAACTTTGCAGCAAGTTTGGTTGAGAGAACCTCATTATCTGATGCAGTCATTCTAGTCGATGAGGAAGATTTGTGAGCGCGGTTGCCATGCAACAGGTCGGTCCATCCTCGCTGAGGCGAACATCTACGCAGGGCTCAGCAGCATCGTGGGAAGGGGAGGGCAAAGAGAAGGAGGAGAAGGAGGAGGAAGAGGAGAAGGAGAGGACAAGAAGTGAAAAGGAGGTAGAAGTGTGAAAAAGGGGGAGTGAAGGAAGGGACGATGATGCAAAGAGGAAGAGGAGGAGGAGGAAAAGAAGGAGAAGGAGAGCCATCTGTCTGTGGGAGTGATACGACGACCGCTAACACTGACGACGCTTCCTGACAAAAGCAGAACCATACACAGAGCATCCCCGCTCCATATCCGAGTGTGTGTGACATCATCAGCTCGCCCGCACAGGAAGTGACACCCAAGCTAAGTTGTCACAGCGAGCCGACTATTTCTAATCGCGGTTGTCACAGCTGACTGCGGAGAACGAGGAGCGGAGGCAGTCACCTGCCATTCACCGCCTCCTGCCCATTCAGGATTTCAACACACTCAGAAATTCAGAAGCATCAGGGACATTTGTTGCGGTTGAGTCATCCATCCGCCGAACAAAGCCGCCAGATCATCGTCTCCTTCAACGTTTCTGACCCGACACATACAAACAGTCAAGCTACAGTGACTGTAAACCGCTGATCCATGGTCACATCCCTTCTGGTAACAGGCACATTAACTCAAAATAACACCAAAACTTATTTTCAGAGACACGTACAGATGGAGTTCTGTAGATTACAAAACGACCTAAACTAAAAACTATTTGGGAATTAAAAGTAGCTCCTGTCCAAATACATATGGACACTTTTGTGAATGTGTTTAGAAAACTCTGAACACTAACACTGAGTAGCAAGCTTTAGGCGAGAGTCGTCGTCTGCACGTCCTTACCCTCGTAGCAGTCCCTGACGGTGTCGAAGTACACGTAGTACTGGTCGTTGGTGAAGAAGAGGAGGCTGAGCCAGGAGTCGAAGGCATAGATGGGAACGATGAAGAGGATCCTCACAATGTGGCGCTGCTCCCTGGGCGAGCTGTAAAAACGTAGATGCATGTAGATCTGGAACACACAGAAGAGACATCTTAAACACTGACAGACTTCTTCATGCAAAACAGACTTTTATACATAAAGTGTCAAACTAGAAAAACAAGTTTAAAAACATCAACACTATGTCAGAATAAAATAAAGTGTGTAGTGCAGGATAGATTAAAAGTAACATATTCCACAGCTTTGTGGGATAAGAAAGCAAAGCTGCTTCCCCGCTCCTTGATACGGACTTACTAGTCTACAACAATATGCAGACTAGTAAGTCTGAATCAAAGAGCTTAAATGCTTTTGCAGGAAGATGAAACGGCAGAAAGTCTATGAGTGAAGCTGGAACACACCTATTCAAAAACTAAGAAAGGGGAATTAGAAGCTAAGAATAAAACTGGTTTGTCTTTATGTAGATACAGATACGGAGAATAGAACAGAATACATGAGACATTTATACCTCGTCTACGTGTCTCTGCTGTCAAAGTCACTGAGGTTAACAGTTACTACATGACACGACCTCACTGGAGCGTGTGAAAGAGGAAACTCCAGCCAGATTTCATACGGGCTTTTCATCCCCCTGGATCAGGTTTCACACGTGTGTGTGTTCGTGCGTATTCATGCTCAGTGTCACAAACACCTGCCGAGGGATGTTGCTAAGCAACCCCTGCCCTTCTCTGGGCCTGAGCAGATGTGTGTGTTTTCAGGATCACATCACCTGTGCATTAAACAACACACACACACCTGTGTACTTTACATCTTTGCGAGAACCTACTTCAGAAAACCTGTTCACTAAAAACTCATCATTTGTGTCTCCAGCTGAGTAAATGAAACAGTATCACTCGGTTTCAGTGGAATTAAAAATCTGTTGATTTATACCCCTCCCTGTCCCCCTGCTGTTTGGAAGTCGTTACCTGGTGACAGGTGAGGATGAGCGCGGTCCAGACGAAGAAGCCAGACACAGCCTGTGCTGCGGGAGTCATGAGGAAGATAGGCGGTTCTGAGCTCAACCGCGGGGCTTCCGGGAGCCATGAAATGTTGGGGCCCGTAGGGGCTGCGGTGAGCGCCGGGCCGGGCGCTGCGGCCAGAGGAGAGTCTTCCCCCAGCCTCTCTGAAAGCGGCATGTCTCGCCTCAACAGCCTCAACATCTGGAAGTGACACAGAGGGTCTCAAACCTTCAAGTCTTTATGGGACGAGTTGGAAAGAGTAGGCGACCCGTCAGTGAAATGGCTCAAAAGGCATGTATGTGTAAATCTAGTAACCACTGGAACTCTTTTCAAACAGTGACACAATCCAGAAGGTATGAACATCCATTCTCACTAGTAATCATCACCCGGGAATATTGATCACACGCTCTTTGTTATCAGTGCAATGTGTGATCTGAGATAGGAAGCCAGATAGAGGACAAACAGTCACACTGCAGGTCAACATTTCACTATGAGTCAATCTTGTGTGTGGCTTTATATTTTTTATATAGTATACAATAGTATTATTGTTGCACTATATGGAAAGAAAATCAATTTTTCTTTGTTTCTAAATCTCCCAGAATGCAATTTGACCACTGCCAGCTAACATGCCCCAACAACTACTACTCTGCTGGAGCATGTGGGCTTTAGAGCATTCCTTGTTTTTCAACTTAACAAAAAGGCAACGTGGCATTTAGCTGCAAGGCATTCTGGTATTTTGAGGCTTCAATGATTGCGATTCCTCCTTGTATGATAGTTATATCTTGGAATGAAATGACGACATCTATAAAAACAATTTAAAAAAACTATTTGATTCACAGGACTGACAACAAAAACAAACACTTGAATCTAGAGTCCAACAGACGTGATGTGATATTGTCACAGAAT
Source organism: Seriola lalandi dorsalis (assembly GCF_002814215.2). NCBI lineage: Eukaryota > Metazoa > Chordata > Actinopteri > Carangiformes > Carangidae > Seriola > Seriola lalandi. Next base: position 388,689 of record NW_019525516.1, read on the forward strand.
CAAACGACAGACTGGACCTAATACGTTTTGAACAAGCGTCAAAAATACATCTTAGGATGCACTTTCCCACCTCAGCTGTCCACAGGTCTTTCCAAATCTGACCAGTGAGTCAAACAAGACTCAGCCTGACAAAGTTTAGGTGGAGATGAACAAAAGACGTCATGTATATGCTGCTGCATCCATGACCCACAGCTACTGAAGATGACTGGACTTGAACGTTACATAAGCAGCAGCTCGTCAGCGTCTAAACAATCACAGTCGTGTTTCTCAGGGTGCATTTTTTCTCGTGTTAGACTGAGTTTGGGGGGGAGAAGGGAGACCTTGATGTTGTTGACATGTAGTGGGGGCCCATGCAAACACACACACACACACACACACACACACAAGATACAAGCGGAGATTACAATGATAAAAGAAAGGGCTCAAAATGGCTACTGATCAAAAAAGACAGTGGGAGATTTTACCCTTCATTCTGACCTATTATGTCTCATCTGCCAGAGTAGCATGGCAACTGACAGTCACACAGCACAGAGAACAAATGGCGCAGACAATGACACGCTGACATAACGCTATCCCACACACACACACACACACACACACACACACACACACACACACACACACCACCATTTAGCTTCTTTACAACACTAATCACGATAATGTCAACTGATCAAATTTGGTGGTTTGATAAAATAAATGATGCTGCTTTCGTGCATTTATATGTGACGCTGGGAGGAGTTATGGTTTCACTGTTCATGTGCGTGCGTGTGCGTGTGTGTGTGTGTGTGTGTGTGTGTGAGACAGCAGGTCATTTGTATTGGTTTGCCAGGGATCAGCAGATCCACATGTCAACAAGAAGAAGTGAAGGCATCAGCAGCCACACACACACACACACACACACACACACACACACACACACACACACACACACACACAAACACAAACACAAACACACACACACACAATACCAGTGACAGTGAAATGATGCTGTGTTGGAGCAAAGGGACATCTGTGTGTTTCATTTGAAAGTCAAAAAGGGTCACACACACTCACACACACACACACACTCACACACACACACACGCTTTACTAGAGAGGCAGGGGGTCAGTAATAAAGCAGAGCAACAGATGGGAAGGGGTGATGGGGGGGGCAGACAGGGGGTGTTTATAATTCATAATAAGTAATGACATGGTTGACAGCCACAACAACAGCAGCAACAACACTGGGATTTACTGAGCAGGAAGCCACTACAAACATTTTGGCACTTCTATATTTACTTTGACATTATTTGCATAACTGTGGTTTTATTGTATGGCTGTGAAATATTGCTGAACGTAAATCTGACTCATACACAAACAACTGAACCACAAACAGCAAAGCTTGAAAAGACTCACCTTTGCTAACAGTCAGCCACAAGTAACAGGTGAATTTGATTTGTAATTCTGTGATTAGGAAAGAAACACTTGCGTTAGTAGAGTAACTCAATGTTTGTGTAAAGGCAAAGTATTTCTCACCTGTTCTTAGACACCAAACTCACCTGGTAAATAGGTTACTGCTTTAAAAAAACCCTCCTCGGCTCCGTCAGACAAACTCACGACCAGAAATAACCCAGAAACGGCCCTAATTCCTCTTCAGAGCCGCACCGTTGCTTCATCCATGTTGAGCCTGCAGCGGACCGCCCCGTCAACCCCTGCGACTCCCACAAAAAAAACACACACACACAACCACAAACTAACCCCTAAAGTTGGTTTCTCGTGTTAAACAACGCCTGTAATATCATTTTAAAACTCCCGTGTGTCCGTTAACATCGTCTCAAGTCTGTGTTTCTGGAGTTAAAACGATAAACTCCCGTCATTCCTCTCCGCTCCGGTTCCTCTACTCCGCTGACTTTCAGACCAATCCCTGTCGGATTAACTGCAGATCAAATAGACCCCGCCCACTCCTCGAGGACGAGCCGGCTCAGCCAATCAGACGCTGACTAACACAGATCAGGGGGGCGGGGCTTGCGCAACGAGCTCCGACCATACGCGGGTCTATTCCTGGCCCAGCAGGAGCGAATATGTGGGAGATGGTCGGAAGAACACTGTGCCTACATGCTCGGTGATTAATGATTTGTTTACGTCTTCCTGTCCTGTGTAGTCAGAGGAAGTGGGCAACAAACAGTCAACATAATAATAAGTTTAACTTTTGTTTTGTCATAATGTCCTTTTTGAATTTATTGTTGTTCTCTGTACATCTTTCTTTCTCAGCAGACATTTTGACCTTAATTTGAACTCTATCACTTATTTCCCTGTTTGCACATCATGTAAATATCTTTGTAAATATCTCTACAGATGTCTACACATGCAAGTATTTATGTACATACCTTCTTATTTATGGTTGAGTTGTTATTTTCTACTTTATTCTATTGTTATACTTGTTTTGTTTTCTTCTACCTCGTTTTTCCTATGCTGCTGTAACAAGTGAATTTTCCCTGTGTGGGATCAATAAAGGTTTATCTTATTTTATCTTATCTTATTAAGCACCCCAGTAAACTGTGGTGATACAAGTATTCACATTGTTCCTCAAATTAGCATTAACATAATTGAAAAATACTCTAAAATGTACTTAGAGTATTTGTGAACGTATCATTCTGCATTCACAATTGGCCCTGTTAAGAGTTATTATCATGGATTATATCATATAATTATTATTACTGATGTATAAACATGTAAGGACCATTTCAATGTTGTAAAACACTTTATATACTGTTAAGTAGTTAAATCTGTAACAATGCATCATATTTTATAAACTGCGCTGTGTATAAAACGTGTTTTATTTGTAAAATTTTAATCTGCAAAGTAACTTAGAACTTAAGCTGTCAGATAAGTGTAGAGTTAAAAGTAAAAGTCTGTCTCTATGTTCAGTGAAGTAGACATATCAAGTAATAATGTACTGTAAAACTGTATAACTGCAAACACTTTTTTGCACTTTGTTTTTACATATTTTCCAATGACATTCAAAGCCGCTCTACAGATCTTTCTTATCAGGGCCAAAGAGACTAAAGATTAAAGACAGACAAAGGAAGCAGTGACTGAGATATCCTGAGTTTCAGTCCTTAGCTAAAGCTATATTCATCTTTAACATTTATGTAAAATAAAAGTTAAAGGGGTTAAAGTATAGATAATACTGGAAAACATACCAAAATAAATAAATTGTATTCTGTGTGAAGTGAAACAGAAGTCTGTATAAGCTGTGTATATTTTTATTGATTCAGAAAATATACACAAATATCATAGTAATAAAGTTGAAGCATGGTAAAGAAATGTACAGGACATCAGTCAGCTCCCTCCTTCCCATCGGTGACATCTGTCCATCCTGACAGGTCTGGGTCAAAAACACTCCTCAAAATATCAGCAAAGAACCTCTCTGTCATTGCCTGCCACAGCGGAAACCAAAACACACACTTCTGGCAGACTCTAAAGGTTATTGTTTCACTATTTGCCCCAGGGCTCTCAGGAGATAAACAGCACTCTTCTCTCACCAGCATCATCTTCAAACAATCTGTCACATTCTGGCAAAAGGTATCTACACATTTACACGTTTTATAAAACAAAAACAAAACAAAGCAAACATAAAGAAGAAAAATAACATATGTAACACCAGACTTGTTCACCACCAAGATCTTATAACTTTCTCAAGTCTCCTCATACCTGGAGTTACAAGCTGGACTAAGGCTTTATCATATCGTACAATCGTAATGGCTTTCCCTTCATCCTGTCCTCAACTCAAAGCTGTCTTACTTACTCTTTCTTTTCACATTCAATGAGCATGTTTTCCTGGTTAATCTCACCTTGGTAAGACAAACTTTTAATTGAAAGGTCATCACATCAGGGACAGATCCTCTGTTATAATTTGTGGATAATTCATAATCAACGGTCACTTCTCCCTCCTCTGTCCCTCCTTTCCTCAGACTCTCTAAAAGCAAAGCTGAAGGCAAAACGAATATTTAAGACAATAACACACAGACGGACACTGACATTTACTGACAAAAAAGCAGCCTTGCTCCCATCCACAAATTCACTGCAGACTCTCTCAGTCGTCCTCCCCCTCTGATCTCCTCCTCGGTCCATTTTGAAGCGCTCTCCTGTCTCATCTATTATAGGCCTAAATACACTTTTGTTTTGTGTTCGTGTCCATAGTTGTTTACATATTCATTTATAATCAAGAACATCATAAACAGCAGATGTAGCTCTCAAACATTAGCAGGTTGAAAGTTGATTTTTTAAATTTTTTTTTTTATTCAAACACAGGTGTAAACTACGGAATAATTGAAATTTAGTCCATTTTGTGCACTTTGATGTTTTTTTTTGCAAGTTGAGCCTCTGAGTCGATGGGCAGGTGAATATGAGCGAAGAAGGGGGCGGGACCTGTGTGTTACTTCGGCCCCTTCCTCCTCCAGCCGCACCCCGAAAAGCAGTACCAACCAGTTCCAGCCAAGAGTCTGTTTGTCTCACTGGTTTTTCATCATCTCAGTGTTTCTCCAACACTGAGCATGCTCACACAGCACTGACAGACACACGGACACCCTCGTCCCCCCTTTTAAGGGCCCGCAACGCCTCCTCCTGCTCCTCTTCTCCTCCTCCTCCTCCTCCACTCATTCATGTTTTCATTCATCCATTTCGAAAAGTAAGGGGTATTTGATACCCTGCAGCTGCTGAACCACAAGAGACAAAACAAGGAAGAGAAATGTTAGTTATTTTGGATAACTGAAGGATGAGACTCAAGATGTTCTATATTTTTGTAACTGTCAACAAATCCCATGAAATAACCAAAACCAAAAATGTTAGCATTTTATGCTATTTCATGTTGTACTGCTTGTAGTTCGTGGCTGACAATAATCAGGTTGGAGAAGCCCAAGAAATTTTACAATCTTACAAACAAAGTTTGTTGTTTGTTTGTTTTTTATCAGTAATAGATTCAGTCTGTGATACTGGAGTTTGTTTTCTCAGCTGATGTAAAGTACTTTTTTTGATTTCCTACATTTCCCATAATGACTTATCGTCTAAGTTGGGTTAATGGCCATCTTAGTAAAGCAAGTGAGGTAGCCAACTAGTTCGTGAACACTCAATTACAGGATCACACACATTTTTTGCTCCTACAATATATGTTAATATATGTGGCTCTGTGTTGTTTCTTATTTCTTATCATTCCTGCTTTGAATTACTGCTGTTGAATAACTATTGAGCTAAATATTATGGGTTTATCTCTCTACCTGAATGTGAAGGGTGGGGTGTCAGGGGTCATCAAGGTCATCAAGGTCATCAACAAAAGACTTGGATAGCTGTTTAAGCATGCTGTGTGTGTGTGTGTGTGTGTGTGTGTGTGTGTGTGTGTGTGTGTGTCTGTGTGTGTTTATGTGTGTGTGTGCCATGCATGTCCATACCTGCCACTGACCTGCAGGCCAGACAAGATGAACTCACTTTGCCAGATGTTCAAATGGCACACTGACCTGTGAAAAGGGGGAAAGCTGAGACGCTTGAAGCAGAGCAAAGACACAAACCTGAAGAATACACTGTATTTAAAATGTGAACTCATCCATGGCCACACCCCGTGACCTTTCTTAGTTCTTGATTTATGACCTGACTATAGTTCTTTGTGCTCTTTAGTCAGAATGTGGCTCTATGGGATCAGTTAGCAGCTTCACAGAGGTTTTCCTCTCACACGGTTTGCTGCTAACATGCAAAGAAAATTCGGACGGCAGGTAAACCCACAAAGAAACAGAAGCACACAAACTGATTAAAGGTTTGGACCAGAAGGAGCAGCTTTATTCACTGGTGCAGTCAGTCTACTGAATAGAACTGAAATTACACCACAGTCAGTCTGGACTTTCAGAACGTCTGCTGTCACTGCTGCAGGATGCAGACATGATCCCCACTAAATGAAGAAGCATTGGAGAGAGTCCAATCACAAATCATAAAGAAGCTGTGGGACACATGGATCCTACCTTGGCAGATTAGTCTATTCTTTGTTCATATTATATAAACTGCACAGTAACAAAAACTCTTCACATAAATATTCGGGTGGTAATTATGAGTAGATTATGTTTGAATATTTTTTCCAATATTTCCAATATGGCATCATGAATTACAAATGAAACAGATCCAGCAGTCCAAGGTGAGGAAAAATCCCTCTGATCCATTTCAGTCACAAAACATCTCGGCTGCGGTTTATTTATGTTTGAGTTCTAAAATAACAGGACTGAGAGTCAACAGCTATGCTTACAGCTGTGGGAGGCTGCACTAGATGCACCATGCTAACATGCTGATACTGAGAAGGCATCATGTTTAGCAAGGTCAGCATCTCAGTTAGCACGTTAGTGTGCTAACATTTGGTTATTCCAGCTGAAGGCAAAGTACAGCTGAGGCTGAGGGGAATGACGGTTGTTTTGCATTTAGTCATTAAAGGAGGTTATTTGTAAGTTTTCCCTCCCACCGAATGTGGTTTCTCGCCGGGAGCGGGTGGTGGTGATTGTCACTTGACAAGAGCTTCGGCTATTGTGGTCTTTCTAATAGAAGAGGTTATAATTCTGAGCAGCGCAATGGCTTCAGGGCAGATTGGAGGCTACAGTGAGTCACTATCAGAAAGTAACAAGCCTGGCTGGGGCTAGCTGGTTAGCATTGCTAACTTCAGCAGAAGAAAAAATGTGATAGAGACAAGAGTTAACATTGGTGCTGCTTTCCACAGCTGGATACAGCTGCTGGGGAGTAAAAGAATTACATTTGATGCTGAACTCACAACGTTTCTTCTAGATTGACAAGTAAACAGCTGTTAATGCTAACGCTGGCTATGTAGCAATAGCAAAACTTACAAATAGCTCCTTTAACTGAAGTATCAGTCAAATTACATTTTGACCTGACAGAGAGGAGATTGCAGTTTATCCTGAGGTGCAAATGGATGTTTGTAAAAAATTCTATGGCTCTCCATTTGTTGAGAAAAAGGGGAAAAGTCAGGATCATTCGGATCCACTGCCTGAGAACCATGAATGACATGAACATTTCATGGTAAACCATCCAACAGTTACTGAGATATTTCAGTCAGCAATGAGGTGTCATCAGTCTCTCTAAATGTTAGGTGCACGCAGCATTAAATCTAAAGCATGTAATTTGAACTCGCAACTGGTGATGGTGAGGAAAGTTTGCTAGCACAGTGTTTATGAGGGTGTGTTTGTGCCACAGTCTGATCTGAATGCATTTCCTAATGACATGTTCTAATGTGAAAATAAAATTTGCGCCAACTCTCTTTAAACTCACAAAACCTGTTGAGTTACAATCTTCCCACCTGCGATGCAGTGATGCGTGACTGGTCAAGGCGTGCAGTGAGGTCAGAGGAGGAGATGTTGGCGGGGGCCCCGCGATGAAGCCTCATGGCCACCTTCCTCTCTCGCTCGGCTCGTTCGGCTCTCCCCACCTGAGGAGAGCGGTTACCTGCACACACACACACACACACACACAAAGACACAGACTTGAAATAAAAGCTTTAATGCTGTTACAGTTGCATCTCACAGTTACTTCCAAACATGCTGACCTGACTGCTGGACTCCACGTGTGACCGGATTGGAAGGTGCAGCGTCTGCCTCGTTCCTGACTCTGTTGGCTGCTGAAGGGTTTGGACCAGGCGGCAGAGCTCGACCACCAGCTCCTCTTTGGCCTCCTCCTGCTCGCTCCTCCCCCTCTTTTCCCTCCCTCCTCTCCCTCTCTCCATCCTCTGCTGTCCTGCTGGCCCCCTGAAACACAGAGGAACGGTCAAGAGACATAAGTCATAAATATTTTGACCTCCAAGCTAGAATTATTCCGCAAAAGCATGACACTCACAAACTTCAGCATGTTCCAGTCAAAGACGTAGTCGTAGGAGAAGCCCTGTCTGTGGAAAAGGTTCCTGAAGAGCTGCCTCAGGTAAGAGTAGTCTGGCTTGTCATCGAACCTCAGGGAGCGACACAAGTTCAGGTAAGTGGAGAACTCAGCTGGGAAACACAGAAAAGAGAGAGAAGTGGATTTTAAGCAAAATGTGAACCTGCAAAGACCCTTTTAAAACTGTTTTGCATCTTAATGCTGTTGTCAAACCCCATCTTTACTCACAGGGGTATCCCTTGCAGAGCACCTCAATGGGAGTGGACATTTTTTTCTCACTGATACGTTCATACTTCTGCCTCTTGGTAGCGGCCTTGAGCCCCTGCCAGGGCAGAGAGCCGAGGTTGAAGTACATGAGAACGTAGCCCAGAGACTCCAGATCATCTCGCCTTGACTGCTCTGTGGAGGAAAAACAAAGAACAGTGAGAGAGGAGAGAATGAAATAGCAAAAAGAATATATATATATATATATATGCAAGGGGAGAAGAAGAAAAGGGAGAGAAGGACATAAAAAGAGAATTAGAAGATGAAAGGTTTAGTAGAACATACACATTCACACCTACACAGATATCTAGGCCAACCTCTGTGTGTGCTGTCTTACCGATGCCCAGATGGGTGTTGATGGAGGCATAGCGAGCGGTGCCGGTGAGGTTCTTATTCTCACGGTAGGGGATGTGTTGGTGCGTTCGGGCGTCACGGTATTTCTTGGCCAGGCCGAAGTCGATGATGTAGACCAGGTTGCCCTTCTTGCCGAGCCCCATCAGAAAGTTATCGGGTTTTACGTCTCTGTGGATGAAGTTCTTGGAGTGGATGTATTCAATCCTACTGATCTGCGGCCGAGAGACAGGGAAGAGGATTTAGTTGGATTAAAGGAGAGTACTGGTTGTCTTGTATGTTGTACCCCATTAACAGAAAATCCATTTCATAAGAGTATGCTGTGAACTTTTAGGTTTAGTCCTTCCAGGCAGCCCCTGGGTCGTTTCATGTCAGTATCCTGTCACAGTCAAATCACAGAGACTTGAACTTGGCTTGAGCCATGAAATTAATCATGACAAACATTTCTTCGCCCTTTGAGGCAATTCCTTCTGCAATTCAGCACTGCACTCTGCTAAAGATGGAGGACTCACAACACACAGATTTATAAAAGAAATGGTCAGAATTGAAGGGTGCAATATCTTGACCTGAGTACATGTTAAAGGGGCTATTTGTAGGTTTTTTTTCTGCCGCCGAATGAAGTTTCAATAAAGTCTTTTGTTAGACCCTCCCTGGTCTGGTAAAGGCCCATGTCTTACACATCAAGTTGTTAACACAGGGCTTCTGTTAAAGTCTGTCTCATATGTAATTATGCATGTTGCCATCAGGGAATGTTTTTAAAATGTAAGGAAGATGCTCTGACATCCAAGACCTGACATGTGCAACCTAGGAATGAGTTATTGTTAAAATCAAATATACATAAAATTAAAAGGATTGTGGATATTCATAGTATATTTTCATAGTATATTATATGGCTATCTTTACATCTAAAATCATCTGTTGTGGTGTGCTTTAGAAATGGGTTGTATTCAGTCAATAGTGTGGTACATGCAGTTGTAGTTTATGGTCCTCAAAGTGCAGTAAAAAAAAAAACACCCAGTGAGGGATAACATTGAAAAACTGACTGATCTTATGTTTTCGACAATGTAAAAATTAGAATCCGTCTTTCTTCAGGTTTTCACATTAGTGAGGACTTTGGCTTTAGCATCTAAAAAACAGTTACTCCCTTTCAGATAATCAGTTAGCTTTACTGGTCTTGACTGCAACACTGGGAGTCTTTATATTCCCACTGTGTTTGATCTAAAACTGAAAGTGATCTTCAAAGGCCACAACTCTCATTGCCCAGTGAAATAATAGTTGAGTCAGTGGTGCTGATCAATAACCCTGTCAGCCTGTGTGCAGATATATAGGGGTCATTTTATGTTATGGTACAGTACAGAGAGGAAGGGGAGAGGAGGGGAGGGGGAGATGTTGCAACGACAGCAGAGAGCGATTAGGAACAGAGGTCAGAGTGGCCAAGAGAAAATGGGATGAAAAGAACTAATGTGCCAGTCGTAGACGAAAGAATGACATATGACAGATTAAAAAGGCCCATAAAAGACACAACAATCTGACCTATGTGAAGAGGATTAGTCCGCCTTGCGGAGCCGCCATGTCCTAGATTTGAATTGACTTTCACGGAGCAGCTGAATGGTTGGAGATAGTGAGGGGATAAGCTTTGTCTCGAGCCGGGAAACAAGCTTCAGTTTAGATGAGAATTATTCTCTGATTTCAAATGATCCCTTTAGTTGTAGTCTAAAAATAGAGAAATGCTTTTATTGAAATCTTTATAACTTCACAGCCTGAGGTTGACCTCAGAGCAATGTGTGCAAACCAACAGTAGCCCTTTTAAATACGTTTGGGACTGCATCATTTCATTTGTACCTTTCAATCATTTATAATTCGGTTCATCTATTTTTTCTCAGCCTTGGGGCCCCGAGGAGCCCCGTTACAGAGACTCAATGAACCCTGAGGTTTTTACATAACGTAAGTAAACGGTGTGGCAATTATTGGCTCAGGATCTCAGGAAAAACCCCTGACGGACCGTTATGTTTTATAGTGTGGACTGCAGTCAGTCAGTCTGTCTCACCATCTGGTCGGCCAGCAGCAGCACTGTTTTCAGACTGAACTTGCGGGAGCAGAAGTTGAACAGGTCCTCCAGACTGGGGCCCAGCAGCTCCATTACCATAACGTTGTAGTCGCCTTCTGCTCCGCACCACTTAATAGACGGGATTCCCACTGTTGGGAGGGGAGGAGGGGGCAATGAGAGAGTTAGGACACAGAACAGCGCATCATAACACGGGGTAGAGACATTCCAGCCTGTGCAGTTTATAATTCACCAACTTTTACTGATGCAGAACTTTTTATTTTTTCACTGCTTTATTTGACAATTACAGTATCTTTAGCTATTTCAACAATTTATTAATTACATTTAGCTGTTTAATTGTTTCAGCTGTTTATTCATTCATTTCAAGTCGGCTTAAAGACTATCACTTTAAACTAACTACTTCAACCGTTTCATTAATTTTGAATATCTAATTTAAACTTCTATTACTTTTAGCTGTTTGTCTTTGCTCGTATATTACTGTTATATATTATGATCTTATTATTAATATTTACCTAGTAGCGGTAGTAACATAGCTACCACTATATATTACATTGCTTTAAATTACTTTTATTGCTGTACCATAATGCTGTATTACTGCTGTGTTGTTGTTATTATAGTTTTATATTATTTTATATGCTATATCATAGTATTCATGTCCATTTGTATTTTGTAAATATTTCATAGTAGTGATAGACTGCACATATATTATACATAATACTATATAATATTTTCATATGTTATCATGTATACTGTATTTATTATTCATACTTTTATATATATATGTATATATATACACTATAGACTATATATATATACACTTATACATTATCTGTTAATTCCATCATTAACATGCATCATTTAAACACCCCTCAACACCTTTCAACAGCCATGACTACACCTCCGTGCTACTGAACGACCACTGAAATCTTTAATTCCAGCTGAATAGGTGTCTCAGTGTCCTGGAATGACCCTGAATGCACCTCATATACCCTTAAATGTTCTGAAATACCTTTCAAGGTCTCAAAATGCACTGTGATGCCTCTGAAACAACTGTAATCTTTGTTAATAGCCCTCAACAGTTCTATCTACCCATCGGCAGCCCTTAATACCCTTTAATGCACCTAAAACTCTCCACTGCCTCTCAGTGCCGCAAAGTAAAGCTTTCAAAACCCCTGAAAAAGTCTTTTGGTTTATCTCACCTCCACCCTGCATCATCTTGTAGAACTTGCTCTCAATATGGAGCTGTGGGTGTTTGGTCTTCACACATTCCAGTTTGATGGCTACTTCCTCTCCTGTAGCAATGTTAGAGCCTGATGGGAGAAACAGCAGAGACGCAGTTACAGCTTATCAGCAGCTTCTGACACAACCAGGGTCTCTTCACCTGTGAAATTTAAGCGCGAGATCTAGTAATCACAGGAAAAAAAAAAAAACCTCACCGAGGTAAATGTCTCCAAAGGATCCACTCCCTATCTTCCTCCCAAGGCGGTACTTGTTCCCCACCCTTAACTCCATGGCTCCTGAGCTTTTCAACTCACTGACGGGATAAACACACACACACGCACAGATACAAACACACACAAAGCTGTCATCAATCACTGGTGATCAATAGAGTAAAAGGACACTGTGGTGCAAAGCTGCAGACTTTAGACTCAAAGCTATGAGCCCTTGGGCTGCTGTATCATGAAAGAAAATGAAACTGGTAGCTTGGGAAATATCGACTGGAGAGATGAGAAAGAATGAAAAGTGCAAATTACTGAGCCAAAACAGTGACATAGTGCAGTCTGAGTTGACTCACTGGAACTAAGAAGGAAAATGTTGCTCATTTCCAGCCATAAAGTGACTTGATGTGACTAAATGCAAAGTGGAAGCAAAACATTTCTCAGCACACAAGATCTAATGCAACAACCCTGCTCCTATCGGCCATGTTTTGTTGAGTTAGAATCATTACACTTTCAGAGGGTGTGATAATAAATTCTGGTATCTCGGAGGACAACAATGTAGGCCACTGAAGTGTTTATAAAGTGCATGGGGAGAAGGTGAGAGCAAAGAAGAACAGAGCATGTAATTGTATAACATGATTTATTCAGAGCTGCAGGGGGGTGGGGGTGGGGGGGCAAACTGGATCAGCATCTCACACACTCTTCCCAAAGCACTTCAAAGGAGTCTGGTCCTGTATACAAGCGATTTGCATAAACTCCCAATTTCTGACTGGAGTCCCCTGACAAAATTCAAATGAGTCATGTTCTCCTCACCCAAGCTCCATCTGCCTGAACAGCCATGAAATAAGGGCTTGAAAGTGGGAAATGACTGAAGGCTTTTCGACAGATTATGTCTTACAAACCACTTTGACATTGCCCTTAATGCTGACTAAGTTAATTTTTTTAAGTCTTGGCTGCATCATAGACCTACATACACCCCATCCACATACACAGTGCAGGGAAAATAAGGCAGAGCAAGCCACTGCTGCACATTACCAAAGCCTTTACATCAGGTTTCTCCAGCTCATTTCCTCCCTCAGCCTCCAAAGATGCTTTACTGTCACTGTTATAAAACTGAGACCCACTGTAGCTGCAAAGGACTGCAAAAACAGGCGAGACCTGATATTGTCAGAGAGAATACTTCATGCAGTTGCCCCAGATACCACAGGAGAAAAACAGGGGAAGGTGCTGAATGCAAAAACACACAGTTCATCTCTCACTGACCATCAAATGTGGCAAAAATTCCCATAACCGCACCCTCCTTATAGGACCTCTGAACAAGCGTACCCCCCCC
>NW_019525516.1:402050-465998 GCF_002814215.2 Seriola lalandi dorsalis
CCCCCCCGCCCCAACACGACTCTATGTGGACTCTATTTGTTTAACACATAAAGCCTTACACACACGATCACACACGCACAAGCCTCCAGACACCTTGACAAGCCAAAATACACCCCCCCCCACCACCACCCCACCTCCTCCTCACCGGGTTATGTCAGGCTCCGTGGTCGCCCGGCTCGGTCTCTCTCACTCAGGACCCTGGACAGCGACGCACCGACGCGGCTTCGGACGGCTCATAACCTCGGAGATCCGTGACCTGAACTCCCGCTCCCGCAAAAAAAAAAAGACCCCCCCCAGAAAAAAAACAACACAGCTGATCCGAGCGACTCTGGAAGATTCTCACTGTCAGGATTTTTTTTTTTTTTTGGAGGAACGCCGAAACCAGACACTGAGGTCCTTCTCTCTCTCTCTCTCTCTATTCTCTGGCTGCTCTCCTCTCTCTCTCCCCCTCTTACACCCCCCCCACCCAGCCCTCTCTCAGTTTACACCATTGACAATATCAATGATGTCATCCACAGACTTGCAGAGATGCCCGGATTGTCTTAAAGCCGCCGATCTGCTGCTGGTTTTTTGCAGACATGAATGAAGCATACAGAAATCAAGCCGTTCACTTAAAGCTGCGGCATGTGTCCAGAGCAACACCTCATTCTCAAATTAATCCTGAAGGTACCATGTAGAAAGATTTCATAATTGTTGCATGGACAGGTGTCATGTGCGTGCTATACTACCTGTCCATACATAGGAAGCAAAATGCTCATAGATTGATATATAGGCTACAGGGAAAGAATAAACTGCCCCCTCTAGTGGTTCTGACAAATAACGTACTTTATACTGCACAACTTTTTGACAATTTTTACAACTGGTCACAAGATGTTTGAAGTGGAACTGCAGACTTTTGGCATTATTCAGTATACAGCAATAACCAATGAACCAGAACCCCATAATAATAAAAATAAAAAACTACTTGACAACGGTAAAGATGATTTGTTGATTCACCATCCGTCTCTTGACTCTCTTTCCTTTTAACGCTTCCTGTTACTAACCAGCTATCCATTTTGATATTCCAGTTTTGGCCATGGATTTAATAATATTTGCTCACAATCAGACTGAGATAGCAAACAAGTATAGGATGTGGTCCAGCAGCAACAACATAAAAGTTCCGTATATCTAAGCCTCAATATGAGAAAAAAAAAACGATAAAAAGAGTTTTTAAAAGATAATTTCGTTTAAAACATTTTTATAAATGACTTGTGGCAAATGATACTTTCACGGCGCCGCCCATAGAGATATCAATGGAGCCTCTAAATGGAGCTTAAATTAGCTTAGCTTAGCTTGAATAAAAGAAGGCTAACAGCTAGGTGAATTAATTTCACGTCTGTTGGACTTGGAAGTTTTTTGCACTCAGACATGTTTGTGAGCATATATTAGTTTTTGCAAAGCTACACGTTAGCCTACCTAACATGTCGACTGAGAGGGAAAAGTAATGAAAATGTTTCCTTCTGTGCCAGAAAAAAACAGACGGCTAGCTTAGCTTAGGCCTCCTCCACAGGTACAGGCGATATATCACTAACCGTAAAGTCATGTTGGCGAATCAGAAGTCTTCAGACGTCTGATAAAAGTTATTACCGGTTTGAGCAATAGACTGTTTTTTAAAAAATAAAAAAATAAATAAAATAAAATAAAATAAAAAACTCAGGTTATTCTTGTCCCTGCGGACCGTTAAAAGTTTGTTAAGCAATGACGTCACATACATTTTTGCGCATGCGCTTCAAACAGGAACAACAATGGCGGATAAATACTGGTTTTCTTTACGTTTGGTTAGAACCAGGTTTGCACCAGCAACTACTGAGAGTATACAACTTTAGCTGGCTTAGCTGCGTCTTTCATCACCTTGTATTGTAGCGTGACGCTTAGATGTCGATTCTGCCATAAATAAAAAGTTAAGAAATAGATGTCAAATAACTAAAACTAAATTAATAATTAGCCATTAATGTTTTTGTTTTATGGCCAGGAAAGTAAACTCACCACGACTGCTCTGGATATTCTTCTCGGTGTTAGAATTACTTCTCTTACTCATCCTAAAATACAATAATAAGTTGAAATTGATCAAAACAAGACAGCAGAATGGGATATAAAACCAGGGGGTGCTCAAGAATAAATGCAGCATTCACATCAACAGGAACTTTTCTAGCACTGCTAACTATGGGTTAGATTCTGATTCTCTTTCAGGTGCAAGAAATACATTTTACTGAAACAAGTCACAGTGCCATTCACTATGTATGGACCAGTGCTGCATTGTCAGACAGTCCTATTGACTTCACTGTCCCATGGCACAGGAATAACATGTGAATTCATGAGATGGTTGGCATTTGAAACAGCAAAGAAAATGTGATATGAATACCTGACATCCTACAGGTCAACTGTGAACACCTCAGTCGGACAGATCAAACAACAAACCACCACAGACTTCAATTCAACCTTTATTATCTTGTTCTTTTCCGCTTTAAATTAATTTCCTCTCCTTTTTGTAACATCTGAAATAAATGAAAACATCCCGAACAGGAGTGATAATAAAGACTGACTTAATTTAAATTGATACATAATAACAAACAGTAAAACATATGTAATGTCTTTAACGTGTCTGTAAAACACTGTTCCAGCTCAGCTTGGTATGGTAGGATTTGGCATCTTAACAGAAATGCCTTCAGTTGGTTGCTTCGTCTTAAAAACAAAATATTCTCTTATTGCATTTGACAGAAAAAAAAAAAAAGAAAAAAAAAATACAAACAGGAACAAAACGCTGCTAAAAAACACAACTTAAGAGACATATGCAATAGTGCCAATGTTTTTGAACTTTTTAGCTATCACAACAGTCAGTCAAGCACGCAAACGTGTGTATACATCCACACACACACACACACACACACACACACACACACACACACACACACACACACACACACACACACTTTCTCTCAAATGCAAGCTGTCAGATTAACATCTAGTCACTTCCCTGACTGGAGCAGATAAGTGTTCAAAAGCAAGCGCACACACACACTCACACGCGCGCACACACGCACACACACTCACACAAACATTTCTCATGAATCTCTCATGGACAAGAAAGAAAGAAAAAAAAAAAAACATTCAACATTGTAGCAATAACACAGACACTCCCCATCATCGTCATCATCATCATCATCTTCATCACATCCTCCTCCATTCGGTCATACCGTCAACACTCCTTTCATGCACACACAGGCAGGCAGGAGGGCACCTTGTACAGCGAGTAAATAAGTGATCTTAGTCATCATTAACATCATGACAATATATAATAACCAACTTGATTTCTCGAGTAAGAAAAAATACAATAGCGAGGTCAGTGTTTGAAGGGCAAACAAAAAAAAAAAAAAAAAAAAAAAAAAAAAAAAAAAAAAAGGACATCTCTGGATTTCCACAAAGTTTCACACATTTCTCTTTTCTTTTAAAACAGAAAAAATAATGATAAACAACCGACGTACATCAACAAGGAGATACAATTTTGCTTGTCAAATATAAGAGCAGTGTGTAACTGATGAGAAGGTGTGATGCTGCTGACATGGCGGGCGGGCGGCCGCTGGGTGTTAGCCAAGGCCACTGCTGTTGTAACATTGAGTCGTCCAGTAAGGTCTGTGTAGTTGTGTTGTAGCTCTGTTTCAAAAATGGAGGGATTTGTGGAGGATGTGTCAACAACAAACCCAAAGGCATATAGTGCAAGTTTGGCTAATGTTGTTTTTGTTTTGATTTTTTTTTTTTTTTTTTTTTTTTTTTTTTTTTACCCTGGGTCCCATGATGATGGCGTATTTCCACCAAGGTAGAGGTGTCGGTACCTACTAAAAACACTCCTTTTCCAGATCATAAAGGTTGCTGATCGTCCATTTGACTCAGTAGTGTGGCGCTGTCCCAAATTTTCTACAAACTCCAGATCCTTCCCCACTCTCAAGCTTCCAAACATGAGAACTTAGAAGTACGCCTGCTAGGTCTACGAGGGCTCAGTCTGCAAGTCTGAACTTTGAGATTCGACCATTAAATAGTAATACAAAAGAAAAAAAAATGTGGCACACTAAAAACAGCAATAGCTAAACTTGTTGACATGTATGACTCTGGCTGAGCCTGTCTACAGTGCATGCCTGAGTGATTGGGTCTCTGAATGCAGATGGTGGGGTTTTGAGTAAAAAGACAAAGAGCTATCCAGTTGAATAATGGATTTCACCTTTTTCCCCGGTTCAAGTTTTACTGTTGTCTTCATTTAAAGTTAAGCGATTTAATGTGTATGTGTGAAAATGATGTGCATGTACTGAATGTAGCCTGTGTGTGTGTGTGTGTAGTATGAATGTTGGGTTTCTGCATGTTGGGTGACCAGTGTAGCTTTGATTCATGTCATCTGTGCATGTAAATAAGTACAGAGTGTGACATATGTATTACAGCTTGGGTGTAAAATGTGTGTATGTGTGTGTGTGTGAGTGTGTGTCAGTCGGACCCTTAGATGGAGTCGGCCCCCCCGCCCAGCAGGTCCCCTGGCAGCAGTGAGGCGGGGCTGCCCATCTGGTGACGATCGTCCAGTGCTGGGGAACCCCAGAGGCTACTGCTGGGGTACCCCGCCCCGCTCATCCCACCCATTCCCCCCCACAGGCCCTGCCTTCCGGCTTCCACGCCTCCAGCACCACCCACCCCGGTCCCATTGCTGCTCCACTGGCTGAAGATGCCCAGCCCGGGCCCCTGGGTGGCGGACTGGTCCGATGAGCTGCCTGTGCTGTCCAGACTCTGCCACCCGGAGCTGGAAGGCCCAGCTCCTCCACTTCCTGCTCCTCCAGCTGTGGATCCTCCATCCACTCCTCCTCCACCGCTGCTCCCTCCTGCTCCACCTCTCTCACAGTTTCCTCCGTTACTGTTAGCCCCCACCGCGGAGGACGCTGTAGGCCCGGAGCCTGCAGAGCCGGCTGTGGATCCTCCGCTTCCTGCTCCTCCAGCCTGGGAATGTGCAATGTAGCGAGCCACATCCTCCTCGCTCACAAACTCCGCCAAGATGGTGGTGTTACCCAGAACACACCTGGCATAAACAAAAAGTCTCTCAGTCTTAAATGATGTAACAAAACACATGATACAAATTTTAGTTATTATGAGGCAGAGTTTTCAACAGTTATTTCTGTTTTCAGGATTTAATAGTTGCCAAGATAAAATATCATCAAATGTAGTGATGACAGTAATGATCTGCATTATTTTATTATTTGGCACAGACTTGAACTGACTAAGGTAAATCAGTAACGAAACACTTCATATCTGCAAGTTTCATAAAAAACATACTAAAATCCACCTACCAGCATCTCTAAAGCTCATTGATTAACATGTTATTATATCTTGTTTGTTTGATCCGTACAAACACAGAAGTGTAAAAGTGACACTTAATGGTTTTATAGGGGGTTTCTGTGCTCTACCGAGAGTCTCTCCTGGTTTCCTGGCAACTAGTCCTTGTCACGAAATAGTGTGGTCATCACCCCTTTAAAGCTAAGTAACCGCAGGCTCCAGTTACATTTCCCATATAGACATGAGAGTGATAATATAAAGACGTTCTCAAAACAAAGACTTACATGTGGAGTGCACTCTGGGCTTTGGCTGCCTCCTGTTTGGAGCCATAGCGAATCAGAGCTGTGCCCTGGGTCAGGCCAAGGTGAAAGGTCAGCAGGGGGCCGTGCTGCATGCAGATGGTCCTCAGTGTAGAGCCATCGATCTGCAACGATATACAAGATGGACGATGGTGAACTTAAATGGAGGAGTGATAGTGATGGGCCGAGGTACCAAATTCAGAACAGTGCTTCAATGTGGAATCATTTTTTGTGTGGCCGTTTATGATTAAATTTATGATTAAATTAGCCCGGGCAGTATTAAAGCAAAACAACCAAAATTTAAAAAAAGATGTTACTCTTGGTTTTTACCCACAGCAGTTTCAGTAGTTGGATCTGTAAAAAGTGTGTGTGTACCTGTGGTGTGAGGTTGCTGAGCACCAACCAGCAGCTTTCCCGAGAGCTGCTGTCACTCCAGGTCGAGCCTGCGGGGAGAGAGAGAGCAAAAAGAAAAGAAAATCTGAGTTAGAGTTTTCCAGGTTCCCTGTAAACACAACCCCTCTCTGTTTTCCCCCTCAGCTTCTCAAATGTAATAAATGATGAATAACTATCCCCGCTGTTTTTAACTGAGGCTTGGCCGCTCTTCAAATCAAATATAAATTGACTCAAGTTCAAACGAGCGCTCTGTTGTATCTCAGCAATCAGAGCCAGTTGTTTTCATCTCTAGTGGACATTTAAATCAGCTGAATATTTCAACAAGGTGCTGTGCCCGAATGAGGGAAAGGGACAAGCCTGTACCCAAAACAACATGAAAATCACATTACCAGTGCTGCTGGAGCCACCGCCCCAGCCCCTTCCAGCTAACCGAGGGGGTCCTCCTGACCAAGGGGAAGGTGATGGCTGCTTTTGACTGGCTAGTCCTGGAGGTGGGCGGGACAGCTGGGACTGGCTGCTGCCACGGCTGGCTTTCCAGGACTTGTGTCCGATGGGCTCTGGGGGCCAGCTGGTCTTGTAGTCTGTGTACTTTGCTGTAGGGAGACAGGAAAGTGAATGAGGGAATGTAAATGTAATATCAATATGTAATGATACGAATGTCGTAATCAGGCCTGTGTCATTCGTTACCCAGACAAGATCAAGACAATCAGCAGGTAGGACAAAGACAAGACAGAGACATTAAAGTACACATTGTACAGCGTGGGATTATTGATATGTCACATGACTATATATAACTTACACTTTGAACATTTCTCTAAATAAAGACATCAAGACAGGGACAACATGAGAGGCAGAAAATCAAGACAAAGCAACACATCAGCGCAGTAATGAAACGGTGTGTGTGTAAGTGTGTGTGTGTGGTTACCTGAGTTGTGTGCGTTGTTGAGGGGACTGTCTGAGGCACTGTAGGGCCAGGCACCAGGTGAAGGCAGCAAGGTGTTGAGGGGAGGGGTGGAATCTGCAAACAAAAAGGCACCAACCAACGGTGTTAGAAATTATTTTAAATCACAACGACTGAAAACTTCTCCGACAAACAGAAATCATACACATTTATGGAGACTTGTTTGTTGGCTAATAAACCTGTAGTTTTTATAACAGCTGACACAGACCGTACAATAGAGCTGTGTAGTGGGAGGGGCTGCTGGTTCGGGAAGTGTGCCTTTAAATAATATCCTTGATACAGGAAACTCTCCCAGATGATGCAATCATGCTATTGGTTTATGTTATTGCCTCCAGTTTTCATTAATTCAACTTCTTTCCTGAGAATTCGTGTTTTCTCTGTAATTTTGAGCCTCATTGCTGCCATGGAGAAGAGGCCAGAGTGCCAAATTCAACAAGCGTCCTATTGCTGAATTCCTCCAAAATTGACTAGCAATTTAAAAGTGAATAGATTTAAGCTGGAGACTGTTCTCAACACTGTCATCTTAAGCTTCCAACAGAATTTTACACACAGTGATTGGACGTTTCTTGCAGAAATGCATCTTAGGAATTATAGTTAACGTCTACTTTGAGGTTGTTATGCACAAAGACAGGCGAAAACGGTTCTTAATCTTTTGTACTGGTGATTTAAAAACGTGTTTTTCGTGTCCGTTCAAGCAATAAAAATGCTCTGAATGTCAGAAACGTAACATTGTCTCTGGGAATAAGGAAAGGGACGCTTACTTAAGGAGCCCCTCCAGTTTCACAAGTCTTTAGCTGAAGTTGCTCCTTGCTAACGTCTTCACTTTAATTTATTTTTTATGAAAGTGAACACAAGTAAAATTTTGGAAACTACAAAAAAACATAACCCCAACAAGCTTTGGAAAACGAATAATTAAACAAGGAGGTAAATTAACAGCGTCATCAGACAAATGCTTACCTGTATTGTCTTGTAACAACTGGTGCTCAGTATCATTGAGGTTGGAGGACACTGCATTTCCCATCATGCTTCCTGGGGTCATGTAGGGGTCAGATTCAGGGTCAACGCGGTCAATTCCCTTCCAGGGAACACCAGGCTGGAACTCTAAAGAGGGAAAACACATGATGGATGGAGGAAAAACACGCTGCACGTGAATAAAGGTAAAAAATATAATTAATAGATATCACCATGAAACTTCTCAGATTAACTACTTACATTAAGACAATTGTTTTTTGTATTACAAGTTTTCTGAAATTTTATGTCTAAATATGCAAATGAGGCATTATCTAATTAAATACACTTCCCCCAAGTGGTCTCATGTTGGACTCCACTATGTGCTAATTTGCATAAATATTCAGAACAGAAATCTCAACAGGTTCAAAATATATGAGAGAGAGAGAGACAGAGCGAGAGCGAGAGAGAGAGCGAGAGAGAGAGAGAGAGAGAGAGAGAGAGAGCGAGCTCTACAAGATACTTCTGATGACATGGTTGCAGTTTTGCAAGCTGCGTTACAATGCTTACTTTTGGTGAATTTAGAAGAAATCTACAGACGCAAAAAGACATAGTGTAGTATAATGTGTATTTTGGATGTTTTCTTTCCACTAGTCTGAAAGGAGCAAAATAGCTCAAACTCTCAAAATTGAACAGTGCATGAAAAAATAAAAAAGAAGATGATTCTGCCTGGCGTGTCTCACCTTAAAAGGAAAGGGTGCATGGAGTAAATATGAGTCACTCGTTAAGAGGAGATGATACTGAATCACATTCAACATCATGTGAAATACTGCAGGTCATTATTCCAACTTCTTTTAGAGTTAGATGAAACACATTCCTACTCTAACACAGACTTTTTTTCCCCCCTCCCATTATCTTATCTTAAACCCTCTTGGTTATCACTTCAACTATATATTGTCACTAACCAGGGGGCCAGCTTGGCGTGGGAGTGGGCTTGGTAACCATCTTTCCAGGGGTGCGATGCCAGCTGTCACCCAGCCCGTCTCCAACCATCATGTCGTACTGAGAGTAGGGCGAGCCTCCTGGCATCTTTATGGGGGTGACGGGACCTGGGAGGTTGTCAGAGAGAGATGATAATTACATCACTGAGCAACAGACGGGTTCACAAATCACCTTGATGTATGACTTCACACCTAATCCCATTCACACCATCTGCTTAAACGCTCATTCATTCCATGTCTTTATCAAGCACAAGGTTATGTATAAAAGAAAGAAACAAAAGAAAGAGACAGCTCACCATTTTTATGGAATGGGTTCTCAGGGGAGGATGTGTCTGGAGAGGAGTGTCCCTCCATCATCCACTTGAAGCGGGACTGCTGAACTCCTAGGTCCTTCATGCCCCCGGGCCCCCCCAACACAGAACCACCCAGGTCCAGACCGGGAAGGTTCACTCCAGAACTAAACCCTGCTCATAGAAAGAGACACACAGAGAACAGCGGCAAGCAGAGGAGGATTATTATGTTTTTACATTTATCTAGTTAAAGAACAAAAACAACAACATTCTGCAACAGGAAATTGAGGGTGAAATATTTCACATTGCTAAACTGATGGCGGGTTAACAGGTGATCTTTGCGAAATGTAGTACACACACACAACATGGGCATGAGGCCATCTTTAATAAAACCGGTCTGCTAACAATTGCTCACCAGAGTATGGTCCGAGAGTTTTCTGGTGCAGGTCAGCCACAGATCCTGCTAGGCCTGGATGGGGCAGGGGATCAGTCCCAGGCAGTTTAGGACCCCCTATGCCACCTCCACCATGGTGGGAGGGGGAGAGTTTGGAGCTGCCGCCTAAACCCCCGACCTGCTGCTGCTGCCTCTGCTGCTGGAGCACTGCCATGATCCGGGCCAACTAAGGAGACACAACAAAAAAAAATCAAGAGTCAGGAGCTGGGAGGTGGAAGTAAAAAGGTAACAAAGCAGTGTGTGATATGAGAAGATTACTGTTTGTGCATACGCGTGTGTGTGTGTGTGTGTGTGTACCTGTTGGGGGTCAGCCTGCTGCCGCACATTTGGTGTGAATTTCCTCTGGTTTTGCAGTAGCTGCTGTTGCTGCTGCTGTGGCTGCTGCTGCTGCTGCTGGAGGAGGAGCTGACAAGCCTGAACAAACACAGACAAAACGAAACATAAAATGAAACAAAAGGAGGAGTGAGGCGGCAACAGAGACACGAATGCAAACTGCACAACAATTTTAAAGCTTTACACTGAAAAACCCATCTGTCAACTGAATGCTATGCAGACCTAGTGTCGTTTTTTTTGGCTCCTCTAGGAGGTAATCGTCATTATCTAAATATTTGGGCAGTGAGTCACCGCTTTAACAAAAGTTTGTTTCATGAAAATACGTCAGTGTTAGAGACGTTCATGGAGTAAGTTTGAATTAGTTAGTTATATATATTATACCTAGATCTATCTATATCTATATATGTATATATATATATATATAGATAGATATATGTTTTCCAACTGTTCGGGCTGGTGAAATCACATCCTTTCTCCATATGTTTGAAATGTATTGTGCTGATTCTCACCAGTTGAAACTGAATGTGAGGTGGGTAGATGCTGCTGAGCATGGCAATATGCTGGGGGGACAGCTGTGGAGGGAACACACCTCCCCCAACTCCTGCCACTCCTCCCACGCCGCCAACACCCCCCACACTCCCACTGGGAGGGGGCATCTGCTTCAGCACAGAGCCTGGCACCTAGAGACGGACGCAATGGAGGTTCACACCTGTTACCACGGAAACACTTTGGTGCTGTAACCACTAGCAACCACATTAGCTTAGCGTTTCTTCCCGATTAACATCGATTCTCTTTCATGTTCTCATTAGCTGGTGTTAACAAGTGACTTCACCCCAGTGAGTGAATGAAATTGATTCAATTCCTGGACAAGACATGCATTTCACTTTGTATTCTTTAGAGGTGAGCAGGAAACATGATCAATGTTGACCTGAAGAGTGATTATGCAGTCTAGGGAGTGCACTGACTAATAGACGCCATGCAGCCAGCAGGCCATGTTGTGAAAGCTCATATATAAAAAAAAAAAAAAATCCACAATTTACACATTACATCAAAACGTTCACATCACAAAGTCACGTCTCTGAAGTTTGCAGCTGGATATTCTGGGTTGAGTTTCTCCAAAATCACTTCATTGCAAATTTTAAAATCAATGTGCCTCAGTGTGATGCGCACGGAGCTTCAAACGTCATCAAAAGCAGGTGTCTGCATTTCATTTCCCCACAATAGATTTTTTGTTTTTCTCTTTTCTTTGCTTTTTTTTTTGAATTGGTGACACATGCCAACTGTATGACTGTAAAACATACAGTAAGAGCGAAACCCATGTTGGTTTCCTTTAGTCTGTATTTTAGAAGAGCTGAACACCAGCTGACCCCAACAGGAAAAGCTTCAGAAAATTGCTCTTACAAGCAGCAATACAGATGTTCGACATTGCAAAAAAAAAAAATTTCCAACCTGAAGTAATTGATCTTTTCTTACTTGTTACTTAGTTGCAGACAAACAGTAAAGATGACTCACTCCACAATTGGTTTACACTGACAATCAACCCACATACTTCCTGCGTCAATGCTTAGTAAGAAACATGTCATCAGGTGGAAATTATACTGATTAGCAGAGTAAAAACAAAAGTTAAAGTACCTGGGGTGACAGGAACTGATGAGGCACTTGCCCTCGTATCCCCGGGGACTGGTTTATGGGTGGGACATTTGGCTGGTGTCTCGACTGACCCATCCCTCCACCACTGCCAAAGATACTGTGACCGCCCTGTGATTCATGATGGAAAAATTAAAACTCAGAAAATCCATAACAGCATGGAAATAGATGTGAAAAAAAACACACTTAAACGGGAGAATGTGACGGGAAAATTCAGGTGCGTAATTATCTTACAAAAAACAGAAAAACTACAAGAATCTAATGTTAAGATGGCAGGACAGAAACAAGAGGAGTGGTTATCTTACTTGTCTAAAAGGGATAGTGTGGTTGAAGAGGGAATGGGGCTTGTAGACAGTGGGTGGTGAGTAGAGAGAGCAAGGACCCTCATCCCCAAGGCACCCATCCTGATTGGTCAAAGGCAAGGTCTGTCCGAGTGACAGCCAGGGGAACACCAATTTGAGTGGTGGTAAAAAAAAAAAAAGGGGGGGGGTGGTGGTGAGGGAGGCGTTGAGACAAGGAGAAATGGGGCAGACCAGGAAGAAAAGGTAGAATCACAAGAGGAAACAAAGAATAGTGATAAAGGACAAAATGTTATCTAGACACGAGAAAGACAAGAGACAAAGAGCGCTAAGGTGGCAGTGGGACGTTACCTTGTCATAGTAGGACCCAGGGTCCACAGGTGCTGCCTCTTTGGAACCAGGTGGACGATAAGCCATCCCGCCTCCTCCTCCTCCTCTTCCTCCCTTCCTCATGTCTCCGTTGTAATCATTCATTCCCATGCCTCTTTTCTCTGCTTCCATCTTCTTTTCCTGGAGAGATCCTGGAGCCAGGTCAATGTTCGGACCACTGGGATCATCATTCTGTCCAACAGAGAAGGCCGCCATCATGATCATGACCATCATCACTCGGTTAGCAAATTACCACCTGATAAATGCCTGTACATTTCGGCTACATAACAAAGCTCTGAAAGGGACGAACCAGCATTGTTCAACATTTCCTGTTTTGCCCTGCCACAATAAAACCTCAGGTAATGAGTAAAACGCTAAGACATTTTCTGTCTTACCAGCAGACCCATGTTGGAGAACTGTCTGTTGATGGGGTTCATCCAAGAGTCTCCTCCGCCAGCCTTCAGTGGACCCTGAGAGAAAATACAAAGGGTGTGAATGATAATTTAGATTTCACCTGTTCTAAAAAGTTTTTAACAGAGAAATTTGCCATATAAAAACCCTTGGAAAGCTTTTGCTTTTCCTTTATCAAGATTAATTTTCCCCACCAGTAACCCACCTTGTTGTTGGGCTTCTTCACGGTGTGGCTCTGACCCCAACCCCCGTTGCTTCCCTGTCCCCAAGACGAGCCGCTTCCCTGGGAGCCGGCGCTGTTCCACATGCCACCTGCCTCCTCCTCATCCTCCCAGCTCGAGTGACGCGAGGCTGCCACAGAGCCGTCTTTGTCCCCCCAGCCATCTTGCATAGACTTTGAACCTGCAGGGGAAACATTTCACAGTGAATACCACGAACAGATATGAAATTGATATTAATTCTCATGTTTGTTTTGTTTTGTTTTTTTATTTAAATGAAGCACTAAGCATCCCAGTGTCTCAAATGCTATGCACCACGTCTCTTTGGGCAAAACTGGCACACCACAAACCTCCAATCGTGAGATCATCAAATCAGACAGACATCAACCACATATTGTTCAGTTTTTATTTGATTTTCTAACCAGATTTGATGGGGTTGGTAGAAGGGTTTCCCCAGCCTGTCGTCTTCCCTCCAGCATTGTCAGGCTCTCCCCAGCCAGTAGGGGCATCACTAGGCTTTCCCCAAGCTGCTGTGCCATTGTCTACTGTAGGACTAGTTGGAGGAGTACCACCCCAACCTGACGGACCTGAAAACACACATTGACGATAGAGGTTACGATCGAGAAACTTGACTGAGATCCTCTGAGTAAGGACACAACTATTTTCCAGTTCCAACATCTGGACCCCATACATGCAGGCTGAGCCAACACTAACTTTAGTTTACGTCATCTAATATCCCATGAGTGCATGTTTACAAAGGTTACCAATGATGCAGGGGTTTTAGCAATTCATAACAAAAGTGCGATGGTAACTCCCTTCCATGTACGTCTTTGATTTGATTGTTTTTGGCTTGATGTGGTCTGGCTCATCGATCCAAAATCAAAGCAACTTCTCGGCAGTCACTGTATTACCAAGCAAACACACACTTACAGAAAATGCATTTATTTAACCTTGCTGAGTTGGAGGACCTGCTGAAGGCGCAATATTGTGGCTGACTACCGTTACTGTGGTTTTGGAGATCAAACTGCAAAGATAGCAAGCAGGTGCCTGGCTGAAAAACAACTATCTCACATGACTCAGTTGTTGCTTTGTTACACTAAATTACAACACCAGCCTATGAAACGGCTATTATAAACTTTCCAAATAAAGACAGCAGATGCAATTAATGTTTCAGTCCCCCCCCCAATTTCTTTACTGATAATTTTATAAAACCCAACTTTAAAAAATATATTTATATTATGGTCAAATTCAGAGTTTAATATCTTACCCATAGCTGAAACTTTCCCTGGTCCGTGGCCAGTGTTGAAATCTCTGTTACCTCCGAGCCCTGCAGCCTGCCTGCTGGGCTGCTGCTGTATTGGAGGTCCCTGCTGCTGCTGCTGCTGCTGTTGTTGTTGTTGCTGCTGCTGCTGCTGCTGCTGATGCTGCTGCTGGGCCTGACCCTGAACATGTGGCTGCTGGCCAGTAGGGGCGCTGTTCTTATCCCACAAGTTGACTGGCTTGTAGTTGTAATGGGTTGGGTCTCCCCACGCTGATGTTCCATCGTCTATCTCATTCTTCCTGCTTATAGACTGCGGCGAGGGTTCCTCCCAGCCGCTCGGTTCAGATCCACTTCCACTTCCTCCGGGGCCGCCAGGGATGGGCCCCGAGGTCCAGCCTGAGCTTTGGTTCTGATTCTGGGCTTGAGAGATGGGTTTTCTCCCCCCGCCCCCTTGCATAGCCCCTTGGTCCAACGCTTGCTGCAGCTGTGGATGCTGATTGCGGGGCTGTGATTGTTGCTGTTGCAGTTGTGCCTGCGGGCCTGTGATGGAGCCCAATTGGCTGTTTGGCATCTGGTGCATTTTGTTTCCTCCACTCCAATTTTGATGGGGTTTGGACCCCATTCCCCCAACAACTCCCATCCCCCCTCCTCCGCTCCCTCCTCCCCCTGTGCCCCCTGCTCCCCAGGTTCTACGGGGAGCATTATCATCCCAGCTTCCCCAACCACCCACACCTGAATCCCCACCTGAGTTTCCACCTCCATTCTTCCTGTCATCCTCCCATCCCCCTCCTCCGCTATTTGATTTGGACTCTTGCTCTCCCCAGTCCCTACCTGCCCCAACCTTTTGTCCTGATCCCCACCCACTTCCTCCTCCATTCCCACCCATGTCTTTCCAACCCCCTGCCCCTTTCTCCTCCTGATTTCCTCCCCAGCCTCCACTCACTTGGTCACCCTGTTTCCCAAGATCACCCCATCCTCCTCCTTTTCCTCCTCTACTACTGTCTCTCCATTCCTCATTCCCCCAACCCTTGGCTTCCTGGCCATCCCCAGACCCCATCCCTTCTCCACCCCAGCCTGTAGCCTTCACCTGCTGGTTGTGTCCTGGTATTACCCCTGACCCCATACCCGGTCCTGTTGTGGTCACTGGTCCAGATTGTGAGATGCCAAGATTCCTCATGTTGGGGCCTGAAGGTGGTGGGGCTCTCCCAGACAGAGAGGCCCCACTACTGCTACTGTTGCTGCTGCTCTCCCAGCCCTCTCCGGAGGACCCAGCAGATGCAACCAGGGAAGGATTGACCCCTGGACCCGCTGATTCAGTGATTTGGGTCCTGGGTCCACCAGAATACTGAGACGAACCACCAAGAGATGATGGGTGCTTTGATGCTGAAGCTGATGGCAATCCACCTTTACTCTGTCCTCCATGTTCATCAACATCCCAGGCCGTGTTTTGTCGGATCTGTGTTTGGCCCCAGCCTGTGTTTGACAGGACCCGTGGGTCCAGATCAGACCGGTTTAGCAGGTTCTGTAAGGCAGCTTCAGCGTTAGGTGCCTGGCGGCGAGGACGACTTTGACTGCTGTTAGGTCCGCTCCCGTTTCTGGAATTTCCACCGCTGGATGAAGATCCTCCTCGTGCTCCCTGTCCTCCGACTCCCCCGCCCCACTCCCCAGTTTCACTTTCTCCCTTCTGATTGTCCCAGACTCTGGTCATAGTGGTGGCTGTTGAGGAAGATGAGGAGGTGGCAGGTGGGTTGCCAGCTGTGCTGCCCCCACTACTGCTGCTGTTACTGCTGCAGGCTCCACCCATTCCCTCTCCTCCTGGATTAGCTCCTCCAATACCAGTGGTGCTTCCACCCCAATCACCACCAGAAACTCCTCTCTCCGATCCTACTCCTGATGACCCCCACCCTCCCTGAGATACCCCAGAGGTTTGACTACCGTTTCCCCCAGTTCCAGCACTGCCCCAAGCATTTGCCCCACTAGTGGAACTCGGATAACCCCAACCCGAGGTCCCATTATCCCCTTCAGCAGCTCCGAATCCACCTGTGCCACCTCCTCCTCCGCCCTCCCATCCATCAGTCCTTGAGGCACCCGTTTTGGAGTTAGCTGCAGGGTAAGAA
Source organism: Seriola lalandi dorsalis (assembly GCF_002814215.2). Classification (NCBI taxonomy): domain Eukaryota; kingdom Metazoa; phylum Chordata; class Actinopteri; order Carangiformes; family Carangidae; genus Seriola; species Seriola lalandi. The sequence continues at coordinate 418,395 of NW_019525516.1, forward strand.
GGCTGGCCTCTCCATGAGGAGGCAAGACTGTGGTCTCCCACACTCATTCCGCCTCCTCCCACACCATGGTCCATTCCTCCCCCAATCCCTTCCCCCCCTGCGATTTTTGGTCCCGCTGATTCGCTGTCCCACTTCCCCCCTCCCATCTCTCTGTCTCTGGATTGCATTTGGTGAAGTTGGTGCTGATGGGTGCTTGATTGATTCACAGATAAAGGTGGGTGACCCCCCAGCACCCCGACTGCCCCACCTCCTAGCCCCAGGGAAGCAGAGTTGTTGGCAGACAAAGACCCTCCAGGGCCCTGGTGATGGAAGGAAGACGGACCTCCTTCCCCTGCAGCAGCAGGCCCATCCTGCTGCACCAGGGCAGGCCAGGCCGAAGGGTTGGCATTTGGATTGAAGTTGGCACCTGGAATCCCACTGCTGCCGTCGACGGGGCCACTGGCATCATGGCTCCCTGGCACAGCGGAGGCTTTGGAAAGTGAGGAGGGCTGTTGTAGCAGAGGCCCAGCTGCAGCTACTGCATTCCCTCCTCCAAGATGACCCTGGGAGGCAGCCGTCCCCCATGCCACACCATTGGACGACTGCATACATTCATTGGGCAAAGAGAACGAGGAAGTGGGTGAGGATTGGTTGCCAGAGGCACTGTTGCTGTTCACAGGCATTCCATTGTTGCTGCTGCCCCCCCCAGCCCTGGTGAATGAAGCTCCTCCCCCATCACTGCCAGCGATGCTAGGCCACTCCTCCAGGTCGTTGCCATCAACAATCACCTTCTCCCTGCCCTGAGAGGAGGTCTGGCTGCCTGAGCTCGCCCCCCACATGGAATTTGCATAATTAGAAGTAGTAGTAGAAGCAGCAACTGATGATGAGGTGAGGGCCAATGAGGAGGCAGCCGCACCAGAATCTGAAAAAGCAATTCCCACAAGAGAGAGACTTTAGGGTCAAAAGGAAGAAACATTCAAATAAATGATCCAAACAAACTTCAAATGGAATCAGTCTGCTCTAAATTTGACCTACAGCATTACAAACACTTACCTGAGACAGCAGCCATGTTTGCATTTGGGCCATCCCCTCCTCCTCCCCCTCCCAGCAGCATGGAGGACAGTGGCGGCTGACCCCTCTTCAGTAGCACTTTATGGTCCTGCTGGCAGCGGAATCGCGGCGGCACTTCTCTCGGCATGTAGCGTGGTTGCTGCTGAGACGCCTGGGCTCCGCCTCCGCTACTTGCACTGCTGTTTCCAGCAGCACTGGGGCCGCCAGCGGTGGAGGAAGAACTGGTGGTGGAGGTGGGCTGTCCGTTGGCCACCGCCAGGCGCTTGGCATTGTTGCCGCCCTGTGACGGGGTGGCAGCACTGCCAGGGCCTGAGGTGGCTGGGGATGGGGAGGCAGAGGGGGTGGGTCCAGGGCTGGGGGAGGCAGAGCTGCTCTGTGTGGCAGGAGGCTGGGTAGACGCCGGCTTGGTCAAGTCTGGCACTGTGGGAAGGGCAAGGCAGAAAGAGAAATTGGGGGGGGTGGGGGTTAAGCATCATTTAACCAAGGTCATCTTTGGAGAACAGTGCACAGTTAATTTTCTGAAAATGTGAACATATTTTTGGTTTGAAATAGATAAGGAAAAGGAAGATACCACAAAGAATTCCCTGATGCAGATGTTTTGGGTTCATGAATGTTGCTCTAAGCCTTTTTGTTATTCAAAACTACAGTATGCAAATATTGCAAAAGACAGACAAAAATACATTTTAAAACACGGACAAATGTAATAAAACTGAAAGCAACAGATCAATTTTCAGAAGAGAGATAGATGAACTTTGGTGAACATAGCAAACACCTCACATCTATATCTAAACATACACATATACATGACTTTGCTGCTTACCTTTGTTTTTTTGTTCTGTAACCTAAAATAAAAAGAAAATTAAAAAAACACATTAATTGCTGAACAATCTTTAAAAAGCGTCAAAGTAAGGACAAAAACACACTTCATTTCAAATATCAAACCTCTGTGAAACAACATAATCTGAGAAAAGGGCAAGTATAAGACAAGAATCAAACTGTGACTGTGGTTAGATGAAGAAAAGAAAAAAATCCTCTGTGTCTAGGTGTGCTAGGATAATAAATACATCATTCCTCACATTCAGGATCTTGTAGTTGTTGAGACTTGCTATGTCTTAGACAATGTTCTTCTAACACTGACGGATGTAATCCCAACATTAATGTTTGGTCTTCTTCCCATTAGTTCCATTTCATAATATCAAAACAAGGCAACTTAAAACTCCTGCCAGGTTAATGAATTCTTTCAGAATTGTGCTTAATGCAAACTTTTGTTTTCTTAGGGAAATTATGTTGATTTGGTAAAAAAAGAAAAGAAAGAAAAGTCCTTTAGTCCAAAGCTTCTTTCTGAATTGCCATCATTGTGCCTTCCCCAAAAAACAACTACTGTGGAAACCGCTTATAGTGATCATGTCTGTCCATGTCAAACTGAGCACTATAAGCAAATGATTATTATAACTAAATGTTTCTTTATCATTAATATTAAGAAATCAAATGGGCAGCTTTAATATTTACTAATTTAAAGATAAAATAAACTGCACCATGGTTCTCTCCTGATCCAAGACCAGTCAGGTCAGGGTGAAAGCATTACACTCCACTCATGTAAAATACCTGCTGCTGTGAGAGAACAGGGACGATAATTACGCACTGTAGTCCCAAAACGTAAGCAGACCAGGAACAGAAACGCAAAATAACTCACTGAGCCACGGCAGTGAAGTTATCACATGGCTCTCGAAAGCGCACAGCAAGCGCACATACATAAACTCACACATCACTGAACTTATGTTTGGAAAAGCAGACAGGGGTGGTCGTTAGGTTATTAAAACCTCTTACCAATAAGTTAGAAGAGAGCCTAAACATATGACAGCTTGCAGTAGTGGACTACAACAGTTTTAAATGTTTTTCCACAAGTTGTCCTTCATGAAAAGACCCAAAATGAACAGATTACTTGATTACCCTAAGCAAATTATTTAAACAGCCTTTGTATAGGAATGATTCTGTCCCAAGCTTTTTGATCTATATAGGTGGTTGTTCACCATGATCGCTATTAGCGGTTTCCACATAAATCAATGCAACCAATGACTATTTGATAGCTGTAGATAACACGTGATAATGCTACGAGTACATAACATAACATGACATGTACTCATATTACCACCCAACATGGGACAAAATATAGATGTGAATTAAATACATCAAAAGGACAACTAAATTAATTTTAACAAGTAGAATCTTTTCACATCAAGTTAAGTTTCCCGTTCCAATTAACACAACCAGGATTTACCTTTGCATATCCTCTACAGTGGTTGGACTAATATTTAAATCCAAGAAATGCTTTTACAGTAGAGTCATTGGACCTCTTTCTTTTGCTGTAAATGAAAAATGCTCATAAATACAGCCTTAAAGTTGGAAAATATAAAAACTGCATAATCTCAACTCATCCCAAAAGCTACACGACCCCAAATAAGAAGAAACAGCACACCTAATTATAAAAATTACCGCCAACAATGTACTCCAAACAAAATATGCGATTCATTCTCAGTGGTTATCAAACTGTGCTGCAACATGTTTGTTCAATGGTGTTGAATCCAGATGTATGAGTTTGCAAGTCATTGTGGGAAGCAGATGCAAATCATCAATTCCACACAACAAAAATTTAAACCAAATAAGGTTCCCCTGAGAATCAAATTGTTTTTGCCATTTAAAAGCAGCAGTGTTTCTTTGGGCCTGTTACATTGTTGGCTGGCCAATCTGCACGTATTTAAGTTACCATTCAACCCGACATATTGTTTGAACCCACAAAAATCTATTTAATTTTGATTATATTGCTGACCCAAGTATTACTGAGGAGACCTAATCAGCTGACAAGAGGAACATGCTCACCTTCTGAGAGGCTTCCCTTTTCCTTTTGTCGTCTTTTTTCCTTTTCTTGTCTTCCATGAACTACTGCTCCTGTCCTGATACTCCTTTCTTCTAGGGGAAAAAAAAAAAGGGACATGCCAAAATGTTGCCACACATTCACCATTTTAAAAATCACTGCGTGCTTCTTTGTATAGGTATGTCTTTTAACTGTAAAGTAAATGGCTGCTCACAGACTAATAGTTAATGATAAACTACAGCTAAAATCGAGGGAAAAAGACAACATCACAGCTGCTACATGGCCATGTGAGCCTTCATCCATGTGTTTCAGCAACAGTGGACTACATGCTTGATTGGATAACTCAGCCATCAGGTGCTAGAGCTAAGAATACTGCTAGACATGTGGGGAAAAAAAGCACAGTAATTATCCCTATCAGAAGCATGCAGAATTCTGTAAGCTGATCATACTTGTAGATTCAACCTACTTAGACAGTTTACAAGAGGCTGGATTTAGTCAGCCAACTCATCTAGTCGTCAGACCGACTGAATATACATGTGGCTAAAGAAACCACCACTGAAGGTTTGAGACCCATGTTTGTGCTTCAATTGTTTGCAAGATGGGAGTGTGAGCAAATCTTCAGGGTTAGGCACTTTGACGGCTATGAGACAAGAAACGTGTGCAATCGAAGAATAACAAATAATGCACTGTCATTAGGATTCCCTATATAAGACCACAGAGAAGGATGATATGAACAAAACCAACTAACATTATATTTTTGATCAGATGCCTCAATATTGATAAATACACCATACTGTTATTTTAGGGTTGGGTAACAAGCTTTAAAGATATTTATGGATTTTTTTTTCTCCTTCAGAAAACCATGACTACTGTTGATTGGCAGGCACTTACTGTTCTTTTAACTAAGCCTTAACAGTCTAATTGGCTTAGAGAATGTTGTCACTCAATTGTAATGAAGCCAGGAAAGCACGACTCTAAGACAGCAGTATATAACCCCACAGGACGTTTAAGCTCCTAATACCGTGTCGAAATATAGCTCATCTGTTTATTAACTTATAAGAGAACAGACGGTTTTTAAAAGCATAAACTCACTGAACTTCTGAGCCCTGGTGGTGTCTGTCTTTAGTTGATTTCGTTTTTCCTGAGTCCCATAACATTTCCAAGAGGAAGGAATCGTTGCATCAGGGAAAACGAAACCAACATTCCACCTGAAGCATTTCTGATTTCAAGCCTGATCAGATCAGAAATCCATGAAGAAAGACTGATTATTACGAGCTGTCAGATCTGCATTCAGCTCTGACCAGCTACCCTTCAAATCACTGATAGAAAGCTACACCAGCTAATGTTACCCTAGTAGCTCAAAAGCCTTTAGCTAGCTAACCTTACAGCATTTGAAGATCTGAGTTTTCTTGAGCCAACAGTCGTAAAACCGTTCGTGAAAATCCAAGATACTATGGTGGTCGCTTAAACCGAATCATGTATAAACGGGAATAGCCAACCACCGTCACCCCAATCCTCACAAGTTTATACAAGCGACAATTTTGTTAGCAACGGCTGGTGAAATTTTTCGTCGGTGGCTAACATTAAGGAGTGGTTTCTACCCATATTTGAAAAAACACGCAGACACAAAACAGCACATACATTACCAAGTTGAGGTTAACGATACCAACCTGCGTGAGTTTGATAACTGCTCTGTTCTGTTTACACAACGGTCCTAAACAGCAAATACACCGAGCCCGGAGCCACAAACCTAGCTCTGCTAATGCACAGCCACAAATACTGCTACATCAGTGCTAATGCTATCGGATGTTAGCTAGCTCGGTAAGCTAAGTTACTTACTGACAGGGGCTACAAGTAGCCGGGCTAACGGCAGCGGCATTGTATTTCGTTAACAAATAGCTGTTGCAGTCATTTCGCATGCATACGAACGATGGCACGGTAAAAATGCTTAGAAATGTTACACAAATCCAGCTACTCACCTCAAGAATCACATATGAAGAAAAGCTAGCGTGCTAGCTAGCTAGCTTAGCTAAAGTGCTTCAGTGCGATTTTTTTTTTTAGCTTTTTGAGGCATTCGTCGAGGCTACAAGAACAGCGACGCCTGAGCGGATAGTCAAGTAAGTGGCAGATGATGAAAAATACACGCGTAATAAGCTACTGGTTTGTAAATAAGTACTAACGTTGTAATAGTGTAAACCCTAATGTGCAGAAGAATTTAAATTTCAAAGCGCTGTGGAGTCAGTCGGTTGACGGGCGGCCATTTTGCTGCTCAGTATGAAGCGTCTCCAATGGCTAGGCTGTGGCAGCTGCGTGGAAGCTCTCTGACTGGCTGAATCCTACCGAGAGGGATGCATAAAAGACTCTTTTTGACCTTCATAAACTTTTGACTGTCAAACTTAGCACGACCATACATGCTACGTAGGTCAACAGTCCACCCAAACACACCTTTTTTAAAGTAGCCACTGAAGTCATAAACAGAAAACAAAAGTCAGCACCTTGCAGCGGTTTGCTAATCCATAAACGCTGCTCATAACTTTAACCTGATAGCATGGGGCCGAGGAAGAGAGGAGCAAGGAAGAGGAAAACTGAAGAAGCTTTGGCAGAAGAGAAGGAAAGAGAGGACACAGAGGAGAAGGAGGCTGATGAGAGAGGAGACAGGAGGAGGAAGGACCGTGGAAAAAATAAGAAATACATTGGAGCTCATGTTGGGATTCAAGGTAAGGTCTAATGTCACCTCCAGAGGTAATGAAAAGACACACATTCACTCACTCCTATTTTATGTGTCTCCAGGTGGAATATGGAAAGCAGTGGGGTCCTGCACAGAGATGGGTGGCAGTAGTTTCGCCCTGTTTCTGGGCTCCCAGCGATCATGGAAGAGGCCCGCACTGGACCTCACAGCTGCTGCCAAGTTTCGGGAGCAACTGTCCCTGCAGGGGTTTGACCCAGCTCACGTCCTGCCTCATGGGTCCTACCTGATGAACTGTGGGTCTCCTAAAGAAGGTTTGTCATGCACTGATGAATTGCGTCTTGTGTCGGTTATTTGCTCTTTCCAACTGTGTCTCCCCCCGCCCCTTCTCTTCTGACAACCTCCTCCTGGTTTGTGTAACGTGTTGCACCCAGAGGTGTTTGAGAAGAGCCAGGCCCTGCTGGTGGATGAGCTCAGCCGCTGCAGCGTCCTTGGCCTCAACCTGTACAACTTCCACCCCGGCTCCTCGCTGGGCTCCATCACCACTGAGCAGTGTGTGGAGAAGATAGCAGGCGCCATTAACCACGCTCACCAGCAAACACCTGCTGTGGTTACAGGTACAGGGGGTGGACAATATAACAAAAACACAGAGTACTACGAAGTATCAGCGCAGTAAATATAACATCTGGAGGTTGCTGGCTGCCAGAGCTGTTGATACAGCTCAAGGTTTATTTTTCCTTCCTCTTAAAGACATACATCTCTTTAAATGTATTTGGTCTCGTGATGATGAAGGTCAACCTGTGACTGCTGTTCCTTTTTACTGTTATTTTTTTGTGATATCTTTGAGACTTTTCCCGCGCTGTGCTACATAATTTTGTTTTATTTGTGACTGATGCATCTGCAATTAATGGTTGAATTACTGTAAAACATAATTACAAAGCCAGCTACTCCAACAGGACATAGATAGATGGATAGATGGATAAATAGATAGATAGGCACTTTATTTATCCCCAAGGGGAAATTCATGTTCGTTAGAATTAGCAGCATGTTAACTTTAACAAAGATCACTATTATAAAAAAAAGAGTTTTCAATAAAGACAGGAACTTAGAAGATGAGAATGAGGTCAGATAGTCAGTGTTGCTGATGTGGCAGTTGCAGACACTGCAAAATTATGTAATGTGGTAAGGGAGAAAAAAGTGTGAAAAAAATAAAACATCAATGATACATGGTAAACGCAGGAAAACTGCATTAGCAAAGAGGAACAGAAACCTCACTAGCACTGACTCACAGACACTTAAATGGGATATTTGCCCTACAACACTTCAAACTACAACCTAAAAAAATAACAGTGTTTTGATGATCTTGTCAAACACTGAAAACAATGAGCTTCACAGAAATAGGAAGTTACTGCAAGGCAATGTTTTATTGAGCGTTTGCATCTCAATGCACACAGAATTAGTTAGTGGGTTAAATTCCTTTGCATGTAATAAATTAATTTAGTGTTACATGTTTTGAACCTCCTCAGGAGGATTAATGTTTTATTGTCAGAAGTCAATTATTTAACATCTATCAATCAGCAATCATCACCATCTCACATGAAACCATTTCACCTCAGATTGACCTTCGCATTAACACATAACTTTGCAGAACTGCTGCAGGCTTGACACCACTGCTGTGCATTACTTGTGATTCATGGCACCAACCACAGTCTTTTTGACTCACATACCCCAAATGCCACTGGTGTGACAAGAATACACTGCAGTGAAATGCCTGCAAAAACACTGAAGCAGTAGCAAACAGTGCCCTCAGGCTGTGCTTCAGCCGCTAACAGCAGCCAAATCAATCTTGTATGCGTATCAGGTGTTGTAGCAGGACGAGGGACATATGACTTATTTAAATGTAGGTGTCAAATTGATACCGCCTTCTTTTCTTTTGCCCTCCTCGGATTCAGTGTTGGAGAACATGAGCGGACAGGGCAGCACGGTGGGTGGTCAGTTCTCTGAGCTGAAGAGCATCATAGACAAAGTGAGAGACCAGACCAGAGTTGGAGTGTGTCTGGATACCTGCCATGCGTTCGCAGCAGGTAAGTGAAACCGGAGTTTGACCTTTTTTTTGTCCGGTAAAGTCAGTAGAAGACGGTTAATCCCTATCAACAGGCTGGTTAACACAGAACATCAGTCTATGGGCATTTAAGCGTACAAGGGAAAACTGACATAAACCTCAAAATCTGTTTGATATCAAAACATAAAACATGGCTGCTTTTGATTTGGCCAATGGGGATCTTCCAAATCGGCCTGCTGTTGTTTTCTTCTTCTCTTCTTCTTGTCTTGGCAGGATATAACCTGGCTGCAGAGGGAGGAGTGAAGGCCATGCTCAATGAGTTTGACGAGGAAGTGGGGCTCCACTATCTCAAAGCCATTCATCTCAATGACTCCAAAGGTGCAGCCAGGAAAATAATAGTATTTGTTGTTTTTCTGAATGCTAACCTCTTGCATGTCGGTTGATAAACCCTGTCTTTGTTGTTTCCATATCGTGACATGCAGGTAAACTGGGCTGCAACCTCGATCGCCACGAAGACATCGGTAAAGGTCACATTGGAATCTCTGCTTTCAGAGACATTGTTAACGAGCCCAGGCTAGACAACATCCCCCTGATCCTGGAGACACCTGGGCGGTAAGATAACTGCTATCTACTATCACCATTTGATGTAGTCAATGAAAGTTTGGTAAGATTGTCAAGATTGTCATTGTAACACGACTGTTATGTCCTTTTTTCCCCACAGGCCAGGATTCGAGTATGCTGAGCAGATTGAACTCCTCTATTCCCTCTGTGAGACAGAATAGAAAATGCACTCACTGACGAGTTAGCACCGCTAAAGCGAACCCTGCAAAGATACATCTCAGGTGTGTTAAAGAGGACTGAAGTTTTTCTCCAGGACCAAAGAGGACGAGTGGTGGAGGCCGATTATCCGTAAACATGCTCTGAATTTTTTCAGTTGTTAATCACAATCTGACAAGTTTCAACAAGACATGTGCTTCGTCTCTGACTGAACTCTAGTTGAATAAATGTGTTGTTGACAGATTTTGAGCTGGTGGGGAGTTGTGTCGTTCAGCCTTTAGAGGGCAGCACCGTCACACACATGCAACACAAACCTGACGCGAGCCCCCTCACTGCTTTTGGTGTCAAAGTGTTGACGCACGCAGGCAGAGGTGAAGAATTTACAAAAACACAACTTGCATTCACATTTTCATTGGACTGTCACTTTTGTAATGGTGCAGATTTTGATTAATAAAACCTGATATAGTTATTAGTGACTTTAATTTCCTCATATGATCTGGTAACATGCCATTAATTGCAGAACACAGGTAGAATACAATGGACACAATATATATATATATATATATATATATATATATGCATCATGTTTATGGGATATATTATGAAATGATGCATGTTTTCACCTGTAATTTAACCAGGATATGATGAGAATGTGAAATCTCTCAAACGGGACTATTTCATGAGCTTGGAAATGATGCTGTCATCACATGTACATCTGTATCTAATAGACAATTATCATATGTCCATATAGAGTGATAAGGACCCCTTACCCCCCCCCCCCCCTCACACACACATACACACACGCCACCCTCATCCATAGTGAGTGCTCACATTCCTCTACAAATTGGTCCAGCTGTCGAATACCAACACTTTGGTGCAGCTGTTGACCCCCGGGAGAACAGCAATTGATTGTCACACCTACTCTAACACCCCATGGTGCACATAAACATGCATGTACACAAACACACACACACACACACACACACAGGCACACAGAGGAAAACAAATCCCTGACATTAAGACCTGAAAACCTACAGCTTTTTTTTTTTTTTACTTGAGGCTTGAGGATGTCAAAGACGGCAGAGACAAAGAGAAAAAGGGGGGTTAGGAGTTATGAGCTGTTTATGTGTTGACTCCATGGCAGCACTGTGACTCATTATACTCATTATACACATCCACACACAAGTTTGATCGTGTTTCCTTGAGTTCAATGCTCTAATGTTCTTAAACCTTTGCCACAATTAAATGTGTTTATCTCACATAGAAGATTGAACTGACAGTAGTAACAGTAAGGGTGGTGGGTGGGTGGGGGGGATCAGGTTAACAGTAACGTTTTGTTCCTTACATTATCTGAGTACTAAGACTTTAACCTTGCCCTTCTTACTCTTTTGTTTACACACAACATTAGTCATCTTTGAATTTGAACTTTAATCTGCGGTGGAACCAGCGTGGTGGATAAGAGTGTAGAGTGAAGTGTAAAGTGAGAGCGGGTCCAGACACTGTGTCTTTCAGTACGCTAACAGAGACAGGAAGTGGAGGTGCCTGGCCCAAGAATGTCTCTGCTCTCAGGTCCCACCCACAGGAAATGCCTGTCCAGCCTGTTTGAGTCTGCACTGACGGAAAAGAAGTCTCCTTTTCGGCGTAGTCTGATTTTGTGACGGGGTGAGAGGATGGAGGGAGTTTGAATAATGAGGAGGCGGGTCCCGGTGCTTGTATCCTCTGTAGTTTAGATAAGCCGATGTCTGATGGTTGTCAGAGGTGTCCTGGTGATCTGGTTTGGGTCAGGGGTTACAACCCAGGGAAGCTGAAGACTAAACAGTGAACGCACATTCCTGGACTCTTAAATTAATCATTTGCTGAAGGAGGCATGTGGGGGGAAAACACCGATGGGAATATAAAACGCCCCTCCGTTCTCTTAATTGTTTTAAAATGTGTGGTATTAGCTGGTTGTGGTGTAATATGTGCCCATGTTTTGTGAGCGCTCGTCCAGACGTTTCTTCTCCTCTTTCTCTGTCATTACAATGTGCTGCGAATATTTTCCACTGCAGCCTTAAGCCACTGATCTAATTATGCAACTTTGTAAATACTTCCAGATATCTTTGGTTAGACTAGTTCAGTGTCTTTCCAAACTCATGTAAAAGGCTTGTGAATTGCTAACTGATGATCTCTCACTGGGCTCAGTTTCCATCAGACTCTTGGCTTCTGCGGGGAAATGGACACAGGCCTTTAATGAGCTGCCAAAGTGAAGATGGAAACGAGTCTCGAACTGTTCAAATGAAGACATTGTGTGTTTGTCCTCAGTAGCTCAAAGAGGGGAAAGAATTAGACCTGCGCTTGCGTGCATTCACCACAGTTTGCATTATTTAATTGTACGAAAAAGCTTCTGTGGATAAAAACCTCCCGACGTCTCCATTCTCCCTGAGAAAGAAAATGATTAACTTTTTAGCGCGCTTGCACAAACTAAACCTTCGCTCTTGGTTTTTCAGTCCCTCAATCCCTTATTTTCTCCTCATTTACTTTAGCTGAGGGACACGCAGCTGCTCAGTGAAACCACACTCTTCGACGCAACAGCTCCACTGGGACAATTGCAGGGTTTTGGTCACAAGCACTTGAGACCGAGCCATGGGAGGGTGATGTGTTCACTCCCAGACTCCCCTGCAGTCCGTCGAGGGATTTTAACTGGCAACTCTCGGGTCATAAACCCACCTCACTTGACCTTTAGGCTGCTGCTAATGAATGTATAACTGCTGTTTTTAAGAGGGATATAAGAAACGTTACAGCCATGCTTTCATAACCCACCAAATTACTCACAGTCCTTTTATTCGTTTCAGACACACGCTGCAGCAAAACAGCTTGCGTCACTTAGGCCGTGTTAGAGTGGAGCATTGTCTACAGGAGATGCTTTTGATTAAAAAATCAAATATGAACATGACCCAAATATAAAAGTGTATGAACGAAGAACCAATGATAGATCGTGATGTTCGAAAAAACACATCACGTGTTTTCAATCCCTCAGCATCTCACCAATTTGAAAACCTGCTTGTGTTTATATTGTTATATTGTTTATACGATTGCGGTGCAAGCATAATCTTTTATTTTATTGACTTACTCTTTTGATTAGAATCTATTATGGTTAGTATGTGCACAAATGCAGGCACTTAATGGCGGGGAGAGGCCAGTGCTTTGAATTGCAATGCATTTCAAGCTTGGTGCTCCTTTTTCATGCAGCATCCCCGACAAACACATTAGTGTGTTGACACAAGAATATTTGGTACCACTTTGCAATGAGACTCCCCTTATAAAGGATTTAGAAACGGTTTATAATTAGGTTATTAATTCGGTTGTTAACACTTTATAAGTCACAAATAAACAGTTATTAATACAGTTTTCTTACATTGACGCAGGCAAGATAAAGTTAATGACAAGTTACTACCTTTTATAACTGGTATTACAGATTTATTCATTCATTAATATGCAAAAAATTTTGAAAATTAATATGTTGACGGTGGTTAATTGCTAGTAACTTAACAAATATGTGATGAAGCAGCAGGTGCAAACGCTGGATGATGGAGAAAACAAAGAGAGCTCAGTAACCAAATAGATATGAGGCTTAACAGTACAGATACATGTGGGCTCACTATTTGGCAAGCAACAGGTCACTGTTGCCCTCTTTAATCTAATGTGTTATAACAGCTTATAAATGATTCATAAAGTGTTAGGAAGATAATTAATAGTTATAAACCATTCATAAATCCTTTACAAGGGGAGACTTATTGTAAAGTGGTACAGAAAATGTATATTGAGTTAAACCAGTAAAGAAAACTGCAAAAAGAAAGAAAGAAAGACAGAGAGAGAAATGAAAGAGAAAGGACTGTATGCGTGGCTCTTCTGTTCCAGTGCGGCTTGAGTTGCAGGCCGAGCCAAACTTTACCCGTCTCTATACCCACAGTCTGACTGCTCCATCTGCCAGCAGTTCCTAGACGAGATGCCACACACCAACACACTCACACACACACACACACACACACACACACACACACACAAAATCCTCTGTATCTGTGCACTCATGCTCCTACAAGTATCACAAGTCAAATACATACACATGAACCAAAGCTCTCAGAAGAAATAGGAGCTGAAGGGCAGGGTGGGGTCCATTCTGCTTCCTCAGCAAATCCTTTATTTCTGCACCTCGGTAGCAGCGGTGCAGGCATCGTGTGTTACCTTTGAGATACGGCATTTCATCCCCCCCCCCACTCCCACTGTGAAGGGAAAAGAAAGCGAGGCCGTGTGCATCTGAACGCCGTGTGTATTTTAGCAGACCCCCGCGTGGTCGGACCGTGTGGGTATCCTGCGGCCTGAGTGAGAGCGTCGTAACGAGCGAGCGGCTGAACTTAAGAGCGAGTGGATGTGGCTATAAACAGAAAGGCTGAAAAGGAAGGTTTATGACCAGTGGGCACAAACAGTTTGGAGAAGGAATCGCCTCCTCGCCTCCTCAGCGAGGTCACAGATATATAACATCACTCTCTATATAAGGAGACCTCGCTGCGGTTCCTTCTCTCATTCCTTCCATTTGTCCTTCTCCTCTTCTCTCTCTCTCTCTCTCTCTCCCTCCCTCTTCGATCCCTCTCTTCCCGCTGGCTCGGGGTGAGGAATGCTACCCAGTGGTGGCTGGGCACCGGGCCACGAGGAGACAGGCAATCACAGCAGCAGAGCAGGGAGAAGATGAGAAAAAGAGAGACGCTGGAAAAGAGGAAGAATGAAGGAGAGTTACAATAGAAGAGTGTTGAATAGAAGAATATCATAGACCAAGAGTGCTAACTAGTACAGTTTCTTTTTTTTTTTTTTAAATATTATTGTGCTCTCCAAGAAAAAAGAAGCAAAAGAAAAACTTAGTTGTTCATGAAAAAAACCTCAGAAGAAGAAAAATCCACTTAAATACAGAAGAAAAAAGAAGCAGTTACTGGTGAAAAACAGAGACTTATTCCCAGAAGCTACAGTGGAAATGAAAATGTGCCAGCAAACTAAAAAACAGTCATTTTCAGATTCGTAGGTCCCCATGGACTTAAAGAAGGGATTGTATAAAAAAAGGAACAGAGACAGAATTTCTCCACTGGTATTTTCCTCAACGGTTCATAATGCAGCACAACATCCAGTGCAGGAGAAACCCAGTGACCTCGTCAGTGGCCTCTTTGTAATTTGCACAAAGCAACAGCGACGACAGTGACACCACGACACTGCTCTCCATCCGTCGTCCACTCTCTCTCTCTCTCCACCTCCACCAACCAGAGTGGACATGCAAGAGTTAAATCACGATGAGACTACAGCAAAAGAAATGTTTTTACTTTTCCTCTGTCTCTACCTGTCCTATTTTAAAGCTGCATTAATGGATTTGTTTTATATTGACAGTAGATAAAATGAGTTTGTGCAATGTGTGTGCAGCCTTCAGTACTTGCAGCTTCTCCCACTTTAGCGTCACAGTAATGTGCATTAATGGAAACTGTTCGTCGAAATCGAGGAACTTGAAACAGTCATTTTTGTCCAGCCACTGTTGTCTTCACAAAAATCCACCATCTTGCCGACAACATCTTGTGTGGTTATGTGTGATTTGGACAATTTAAAGTCACACACCCCACGTACTTAAAGTTACGACCACTTAAAGTTACACCCATCCACAATTTAATCTCCACAACTTTTACTCTTTCGGTTCAGTCGCCGCAATCTCATCAACCTTGTTTCCAGACGCAGCGCGTTAACCATCCCCCTCCTGACTTTTTTTTTTTACCTTGTAGAGTTTGAAAACATCCGTCACCAGTACTGATGTTTTTCCTAAAGAGCAAACACCGTCTCATTTAACGTCAAGCAATAACAATCATCCAGAATGTGACCAGTCAGCGAAAACGTCCCGCTCTCTAACCTGTTTCGTTCTCATCATACTGAAATAGAAACTTCAGCCAGCTGACTCTCCGCACACTCGGCTATTTTCACACTTACGAACCCACCGTCGAAAAACACTGTTATTTAGATTCCACTGAGCCGAACGCATTGAGAGCTAATTACAGTGAGGTGAGTGAAATCACACCGAGGCCGCCGCCAGACGCAGACTGCTTTAGATCAGCGTCCGCATCATGTGTCCCAACACTCACGGAGCATGTACCGCTTCTTTTTGGATGGCGTGATTGGGGTTTTTGTTCACGCTTCAGATAAGAGACACACGTCTGAGGTATGTGTGCGTGTGTGTGTGTGCGTGTGCGTGTGTGTGCGTGTGTGTGTGTGTATGTGTGTGTGTGTGTGTGTGTGTGTGTGTGTGTGTGTGTGTGAGTGAAGCCAGCACACACAGGGTCAGTTTTCCAGGTCAATCATTCACACACAAAGAGCACAAAGGTCAGACATTGACATTCCTCACATGACAAAAACATGCACACTGACACACACACACACACACACACACACACACACACACACACGCACACACACACTTGCCCTGACCTCTCTTCTATTGGGGCCTTGGACATCACCAACCAGTGGATTAAGTAAACACACAGTCGGGTTTACATAAGCGTCTCTGTTATCGCACCTTCAGATTCACAGGCTTTAACAAGAGAAACCATACTGTTAGACACACACACACACACACACACACACACACACACACACACACACACACACCCATCTCTGAAAACAGCATTGCTCTGCCACATACCTTCAGAACTGTAAATAGCCGCCCCTTCCTCTACATCTTTCCCTTCCTTCGCCTCTTTTGACAGCCTGTGTGAATCCATTCATCATCCGGCCTCAAAGCCTGGCGCTCCTGGCCGACCTGAGAGGTGACACGGTCGAGGTCACAGGCGGAGACTTGGACATGGAGGTCGGGAAGCCATGCTGGAGCACTCTGGAGCATGTGTGTGCACGGTTTGAAGTGGGGTTGGACATTTAGGAGAGACAGCAGCGACGATAGCGTCTTTTAAGGAAAAGTTCAACCAAAAAAACATTTTTATTTCTTTTCTTTTTTTTAAAGCTTAATTCTCTTATTTTATTATTTATCTTTCATAAAGAGAAAAATACAAATATATAAGACTATGAGTTTAAAATTGCACAAAGTGTCAGAATTGCACAGTTTGTATAATTCAATAAGTAGAAATAAATAAAATCCCTCTCTGTGTAAGAGCAACACCGTCCATTGTTCTTACCCTCCGGTGCTTTAACTTCTCACCACACTACATTCAAGTGGAAGTGTAGTTACTCCAGGATGCCGGTGCACTTTGACGTCACTGCTGGGTGTGGTAGATATCTGCCCATCAGAGAAGCCTGCTCTTATATAACGGAGGTGCTGAAATAACTCATGTATGTTTTACCACATTCAGTCGACAGAGGAGCTGCGGTCACGTTGGCAGGAGCTGTCAACAAAACATTTTTAATGACGGCTGTTTTATCTCTTTCCATGCGTGACACTGATTTCTGGCTGTTTTTTCTGGCTCTGATCTCCCCATTCAAACCTACAAAGCTCTGATTGGTCGACCGTCCTCGCCGTAACTATCAGTGAGAACAACATCAGACATGTTTGAATTGCTGCGTGAGGATGCAGGTCAAGAGCCAGGCTGTGATGGAGAGTTTGTAATGAAAATGTACTATCTTTCCACATATTTGAACATTTTGGTCACTTCAGTTTTTAGAGGCTCTTACAAGAACAAACGACTGGGGTCAAATTGAAAGTGAATAAACAGCAGCTATCAGGGAGTTTAAAAAGCCTTATCAGTTACAATGTGCTGTGTGGTGTGTTTGTGAGTGTTGTACCCTTGTCCAAATGTGCGTTTCCATGCTGAGTGGAGGTGTACCTGTGTAAGTGTGTGTGTGTCTACACATAGTATGAAGAACAGATGTTTTCAGAGAGAGTGAAAATCCAACAGAGTGAGAAAATTAAGGGACGTTTATCGCTGGAGCTCAGGGGTTTGGCGTCAGAATGAAGGTTCAAGATGATGGTTACTTAAAGGGTAAAACCAGGAGAGGCTGAAGTATGTGCAGTCAATGAAATGTCCTCATGAGTCTGTGTGCGTGATTAAGTGATAGCACAGGGAACATGACGGTCTTTGCCGGGGTCTCGGACTCTGTGTGTGTTCGTGCAAGTTTGGAGTGTGTGTATGCACGCGGCCGACTTAGTGCGTTTTCCTGTTTTAGCCTCGCATGGACATAAAGCGTGGTCTTACAATAGCCCATTGTCCCGTCTCCCCTCCACGCTTCCTGTCAGGTCAGAATTCACGGAAATAAGGACAGAGTGCAAACAAACAGCGGCGGCTACAGCTCTCCACCCACTGTCGGGCCCTTCAGGAGGAGCCCGTCTTCGACTCGGGGGGTGGGTGGTAGCGTTCCTGCCAGGAAGCTAATCAGCGTTGCATCCCAGTTTGACGAAGAAAGCTGCATCTACAGTATGCATGTGTGCATTCGGATGTGTGTGAATGTGGAGTGATGGGGAGTAGAGCAGGAGGTGGTGAGGGGTGGAGGGTGGGGTGCCGAGGGGCAAGAGTTTGAAAAAGGAAACCAGGAATGGTGGGGATTTCCAACAGAGGCCTTTTGGTTTATAGAATATCAAATAGAGTATGATTACACCTACGGTGTGTTGGTTTTCTTTGGTGGGAAAGTGGACTTTTCACATTTTTAGGTTTGGCACATATAGTTGAAACATGACCCCTCTCTCCTTTTCAGCTGCCTGGGTTTAAAAGGTAAATGTCCTTTTTTTTTCTTTTCTTCATAGATTTTTCAGAAAATCACCAGCGAAACGTTTTTAACGCCTTGAACCAAACCAACTGGCAATGACATAAATCTGACCTCACAACAGCCGACTCACACACAGTTTGCCGGGAAGATCACGTGTCTGATCATGTGATCATCCCTCTCACCTTGACGAACTACGGGAACTAGACGAAGTAACGCTCCAAACAGACGAATACAAGCCATTATCTTCCTGACTAATGCTTGTGGACTTCACACACATCAAGTTCAATGCAAACATGTACTCTGTACCTGACATCAGCTCCTGAAACCCTGTTTGTGAAACCATGGCGATCTGTAGCTGTTAAATGATCGAAGGCAGCCGTATATTTGAAGATGCTTTCACTCTTTTTAAGTCTGTATTTGTAAAGTTCTGCTCATGGATGTGCTTTAAAAAATAAGCTTATAGACTTACTTTTAAGACAAAATAATATTAAAGGAGTAGTTCACTGAGTTGGGAATTATACTTATTTGTTGTCTTTGCCTAGAGTTAGAGAAGAAGGTCAATACCACTCTTAGTACAGAAACTACCACCACAAGCCTGTTAGCTTAGCTTATCTTAGCTTAGCTTAGCTTAGCTTAGACTGAAATAGAGGAAAGCAGCTAGTCTGGCTCATTCTCTGGGAATGAAATCACCTCTAAAGCTCAATAATTTACTTCTTATATCTGGTGTCTTTAATATGTACAAAAACCTGAACGGTTATGGTTTCACAGAGGCAAAGGTGCCTGACTATTTCTTGGTCACGGTGCAGATACTTCCTGGAATGTTTGTGTGGATTAAACAAATGACGTATAGTGTGTTAATCAGTGACTTTTAGAGGTGTTAGTAGGTGCATTTTGATACCTTTGGATAGAGCCTGGCTAGCTGTTTCCCTCTGTTCCCAGTCTTTGTGCTAAAGCTAACTAGCCGCCGTCTGTAGCTACATATTTACCGCACAGACATTAAAGTGGATTCGATCTTCTCAAATAACTCTTAGCAAAAAAGCAAAAAGCCAAATAAACTTGGACTATTCTTTGAAGATGGACCACTGAACAGATTACAACATGATATCATCCAATAAAACCAGGCCACCGAGCGCCCCACCGCAGGCTTCACAGGGCAGGGGGTTTGGGTTTCATTAGATGGTCCGGTCTTTCTCTCCTTCACCTCTGTCTCCTGTCAAACTGATGCAACTCATAATAATGTGAATAAACTCCCAGTTATCAAGTGGGTCTGGTCATACCATAAATCTGTGTGTGTGTGTGTGTGTGTGTGTGTGTGTGTGTGTGTGTGCGCGTGCGTGTGCGTGTGTGCATGTGAGTCAATAATGAACGCATGGCTGGAGCTAAGCATGGTGCTTTTAGAAGAAAATTATTATCACTGGACTTTCCTTTGATCTGTTTTGTTCATCTAATATGTGTTCAGTGGACTCTACGTGCATGTGTGTGTGTGTGTGTGTGTGTGTGTGTGTGTGTGTGTGTGTGTGTGTGTGTGTGCATTTACAGCAGGCCACAGGTTCCTGGCTGAGTGTTTTGGCTGCTCTTACATACATACTTTCCTACAGATGAATTACAGACGACTATATGAGTATTTTGTGGTAGAGTTATATCCTGTATATAAATGTGGAGTTTTATTTACAATTAAGTTTTTAATCCTTATTTTTTTTTCTCCCCTTCAAACTCTCTGTCTGTAAATCAAAAGAGAAAATCAGTTTAAATGCAAATGTCACCAACATTTCTAATTACAGTTGGAAAATGGTGATCGATCATCTGAAGGTGATTAACTGGCAGACGTGCGCTCATGCATGCTGTACATTTACAATACATACCGCTCATGAGTGCGCACGGGCAAACACACGCACGTGCTGCCAAACCCACAGACAGACTGGAGAGTAAAGATCCAACCAGGAAACAGTCTTGATGGAAACAAGACATTTGGGATTTTCTCTTTCTAAAATAGTAAAACAGTCCCTCCTGAACTCATAATTCACCCGAAGTCCTGGAGGGAGAGAGAGAGAGAGAGAGAGAGAGAGGGAGAGAGAGAGCGAGAGAGAGAGAGAGCACCTGTGTCCACTGCAGACTCCCCAGACGGACGTTTGGTTCCAGACTCCTGAAAAACACAGTAGCCGCTGTTATTCTAGGAGTCAAATTAGCGGACGGGCCACTGAAGGTTGGAGAGGCCTAATTTAAACCAGTCCGGCCACTGGGGAGCAGATCAGGCCGCAGAAACAGGATTTACTAACTGGTACTCAATCCCTATTTTAATGTGCACCACTGCGATAAAAAAAGAGGATATTACTTAGACTGAGAATTTGAATTTAATTAAGTTTGGTTTTGTTTGAAAGTGAGAATTTGTACTTTGTAAAACTGTCTGTTGGCAGGCAGATTGTCTGCTTTAGTGTCCAAAACTCACACAAAAGACACTGGGTGACTTAAAAGCATTGATTTTTTTGGGGGGGTTTGACTTTTTTCCAGTGTTTTTACCAGTGAGAAGCAGTAATGGCCTCCTACTTAATGTCCCTGCACGCTGAAGGCTGAGATTAGCCTGTTTTAGCTTAAGGCGTGTGTGTTTATAGGATCAGGTAGAGGCAACATAATAAAATTCACCCAAAACACAACTATTCCTGTAAGCACATACATAATAACAGTACATAACTCTATAATGTTGCTGCACACTCTTTCCAAACCATTACTTATAATTTCGGAGGGCTGTTGTTCATTACCTGCAAACGTCTCGGCTCTCAAATGAAAATATGTTACAGTTCACGGATAGCTCACAGTGATTTCTTTGAAAATGACTTTGGTAATTGGCTGAGTTTCTCTGGCTTTGAGCTGCTGGAAATGCTTTCAGCATATATCTGGCAGGTGTTTGCACTGTGTGAAAGTAATTTCCTGGAAAGACATCCCCACGTTCTGTCTGTGAAATGTTCATCCTGTTTCAATGCACTCGCTTCCCACTTTCCTCCCCACCGTCTCTCTTGTGCAGGCTTTTCTGCCCCATGACTTCCTCTCCTCACCTTCCTCCCTTTTGCTCCTCCGTCTCATCGTCAGCATTTTAAGACTGGTTTTGACATCAGGTGCTTTGAACTGACAGTTCAATAAGTGGCAGGTTTACCATTGAAATTCTTAGTAATCTTTGAATCAGTTGGTCCTTTATCTTAGACTCAGGTATAGACAAAACCAGGTGTAGTTACACAGCTAGATAATGAAGATAACATGCTTTCTGAGCTGGTTGAAGTCAGTATCCTCCCCAGTTGATGATCCTTGCAGACATAGAAAGTCTTTGTACTGAAGTTTAGAAGTAGCTAGTCTTAGTCTTAGTAATAACATTATCCTTTCTGTTTACAAGATACAGGTTCAGATTAATACTTTATTGTTCATCTTTTCAAACAGTATGTTTAACTCTTGAGGTACTGAGTATTTATCCTCATGCACATGCACCGTGCACGTTGTTTACAGACCTGCGTTGCCTTGTGACTGTTGGTAAGCTGTGACTGGACAATCGTTATTCGAGGGGGGGGAAGTTTAGTGATCAATCTGTTGTCTGCATATTTAGCCATGACAAATGATTCTGCAGTCATCGCTCAAGATTTAAAGGGGGGAAAAAACCACTCTTTGTTCCTGAGCAAAAGCAAATAAAAAAAAACAGTGATTCATTCCAGCAAATGCATCACACATCATTTGCACACTCGGGCCGGCAAAGATCATGGTTGAATCTTCTCTCTTCCAGAAGCCACTTGGACGGACTCGCTGAGGAAACAAGCCACAGACAAATTAGTTGAGGCCAGAGAAGCAGCTTCGACACCCCCAGACACAAAGTAAATCACAGTAAGCGGTTAACTAGCGCGTCACACACCTACTTAAGAGGCCGGAGGAAAGGTGTGGGGGTGGATTTTTTTTTTTCTCAGTTGGAAACAAACGTATGACTGTATTTTTCAGCCATCAGCTTCTGCTGTGGTGACCGCAGGGAAAAGATTTAGCTCTAAAAACAATGAGCGGGTCAATTTGACCCACGAAGGGCAAGGCTGCTGTCCTCCCGTCTTCTTTTTCCCTCGTCTGGTCCAATACCCCGCCTCCACCACTCTCTCTCTCCCTCCCTCCCTCTCCCTCCCTCCCTCTCTCTCTCCCTCCCTCCCTCTCTCTCTCTCTCCCTCTGTTGTTTTCCCTCTGGTTAGATATAATTACCCCTTCATCATGCTCGGGAAAGCAAAACAGTGATCTGTATCTCCATATAGGAATGGTAGCCTAGTCTAAACACAGCCGCTGCATTGTAGTGCATATACGTGTGTGTGTGTGTGTGTGTGTGTGTGTGTGTGTGTGTGTGTGCAGGGACATAAAAAGAAGCAGATCTCAGCATGGGACACCAGCAGGTTACGCACAGAAGTGTGTGTGTGTGTGTGTGTGTGTGTGTGTGTGTGTGTGTGTGTGTGTGTTTCCATGGAGCAACATGAAATGTATCTTAGTTTGTGTGTCAGATTACATCACAGGCGGTGTGTGTCTCTCAGTCGGGGGCGGAGCCAGACATTGTGAACATTCAGAATATTTTTCCCCCATTCACAGCAGCTACATGCTGTTTACTGTATCGAGCCGTTTGTACATCATTTGGGAAAAACATGAAAGTTGCCCAGGAAAAGAAATCATCCTAAACCTGCATCATATTTTGATCCTAATCGTTCTCTGTCTCCATCGTTCTGAAACAGATTCTGACAATGACTAACTTTCACTTCTGTCACATAGAAAGAGGGTTTGTCTGATGTGACTATTTTGAATTTACATGACACAGGTGGGGAATGAATTTGGCATAAACAGCATCAATAATCTTGACAGTTATTGTTATTACAGTCTGTTGGAGTAGAGTTCACAGATTTAATGTTTAGATGAAAAATTTACATTTAAATCCAGACCATAATAATATGTGCTGCTCTAATTGAGCAGACAACGATCCACAACAAGACCAAGTAAATGTCTTCATGACAGAAGAACATTTACTCTAATGATATTAAATTTCTTTAAAGAATAGCATCATATGATAAACAACATGGACATGTACTGTAATATTATCAGACAGTATTTTATTTGATCTTTATTTGATTTACTCCGGATCACTCTGTTCTCATTCCCTCCTCTTTTCTTCTTCTTTCACTCTCTCAGCTCCTCTCATCTCTCCATGGAAATCTCCTGCTGACTGCTTCTGCTGCTTTGCTCATATTTTTCAAGTCAAGTCCAGTTTAATCCAGGAACATGTGTTTTCCTAGGGATACCAGAACCCACCTCAGGCCAGAATCACATTTTAGGGCTCCCACAACCAGCAAAGGGGGGCTAAGTCAGGGGGGGCTGCTAGCCCACTGGCTGGATGCATGCCACAGTTGGGTCAAGCTAGCCACCCCCAGCTAATTAGCATTAGCATTTCTTTTATTTTTTTAATTAACAGAAGGTGACACAGAAGACACTGTATTTGACTGAGTGGCTCAGACATGGTCCACCGTGGGCAAGCTAGCTCATCTTGTTATACAACCCTGTGACAACTGATAAATACATGAACCTTGTAAACTTTCTTTTACTTACTTAGTATATATTGTACATTATGAAATATTCCTTACTATTACCACCTGTAAGAGATGAGTTGGCTGTTCCAGTGACTGTACAGGATGATAACAGCCAACTGATTATAGCCTACATGTAGAAAATACCAATTATGCTGTAAACAGCAAATTGACAGAATGATTACAATGAACTCAAGGGTAAAGAAATGACACCAGTTATCTCTTTACATTACGTATGGGTATGAAATTTGGTCTATTTACAATGCATCAGTATGGGATGTCAGAACCCTGCTTTCATTCCCTCAGTCTGCAACATCACTGTTTACTGTCACCCTGGCAACGGGTTCAGGTTTAGTAGTTAACATTAGCATAGCCTGCATATTAACGATGAACAATAAATTTGTAATATGTAATTTCTCAAAAAAACATCAAGACCTTAACCAGGTTCTGTCGCTTCATATTTTGCAACCGTTTACAAAGCACACGTTACTTGTCGCCGATTATTTAAGGAAATAAAATGGCTCCAAGAAGATTGCATGCGCTTACTTTGAAAAGTGGAAATGGCTGTTTCCCCAGTACAGTACTAATAGAGCTAGAGTTATAAATATAAATAATGTTATAATAAACTTCATATAAGATTCGGGGCTTTTAGGAAAACACCCAGGGCTGGAGCCCCATAAGCCCCCCCCCCTTCGCTCCGCCTATGCTCTCAGTGTGTATGTGTTGGTGTGTCACCAAATTCACAAGTGTCTTACATCAGCGATTTAAAATATGCATAAGATGAAACAAGAAATTTGAGAAAATAAGATCAATGCTAAGATCAAAAAAAGTTTTTAAAATGGTGAATATAGAAACATTTTGCAGGCAGACAAATATGCAAGTCTGCACACAAACAGGAAAAGTACTGAATGTCCTGTGTTTTATCTCATCATAATGCACCACGTTCTGGACTCCCACCATGCAAACATACACACACACACACACACACACACACACACAAACACACACACACACACACTTACATGCATCCTTGTCATCAGAGGAACATCCACTTCAGGTCATTACTCTGAAAAAGCTTTTCCAAACAAGTATGTGATAAGCAAATGCCAAGTTGGGAATGTTTTGCCTGAGAATCACTGCAGTGTGTGTGTGTGTGTGTGTGTGTGTGTGTGTGTGTGTGTGTGTGTGTGAGACTCTCAAAGGGACTTGACACAAGCTGCCCAGAAGCATGAGAACTGGTGTTCTCATGTTTGGTTCTCCCCTCGTGTGTTAATCAGAGGAGAGTGATGAAAGTTTCCGACAGAAAATAAATGAGGGTTTAAGAAACACGAAGGGAATTTGACGACTCTATATGGTCAAACTGGCTGGAACAGAAGGTCAGACATAAAGGTGGCAGGGCGTCGAATCTGACGAATCTGGGAATCACCGAGTTTCAAGTGAGAGATGAACAAGTTGTGAGAGAGCTGGAAGGAAAAAAAGAGCAGCATAGACCAAGAAAAATGAAAAACAGAGGGAGAGATTGTGAAAAAGCACTAAATTTGTAATCTTGCCTCCCTTTAGGGACCCAGCTCTGAACAGGATCCAAAAACTTGTGAGCTTTTTTGAACAAATAGCTGACATGCCTCAGAACAGAGGTTGTTTATCTTGGGATGGAGTGAAGGGGAGAGAGGGATGCAAAGAAAGCCTGGGAGAGAGAGAGAGGAGGAGGAGGAGGAAAAAAACAGGAACAGAGAGATGGACAGGAGGATTTGAGATTGTGCAAAAGAAATAAAAGAACGTCGGAGGAGAGATGAGAAGCTTGGGAAACAGAAAAAAAAAACAACAATTGACAGTATCGGCAGAACTACAGAAATAATATTTTGCTTCACTAAAGATATGAGCAGCCTCGAAGACAAGACAGCTAGTGTAAGAACAAATGAGTGTGAAGTCAAACAGAGAGAGGGATGGACAACACCAAGGAGTGCAAGACCTAAAAAACACTGTGCTACAATGCTACTACAAAACCTCCACATTACTCTATATTTGTACAAAACACTAAATATTTTTGAAAAGTTTGCAGACAGAAGCTCTGACTCAATATAAATAACATATCAACTAAGATAGTGAACAAAGAGATGATATCAGCCTTGTTTAAAGCGATCGTCTCCAGATGTCTAGGGAAGGACCTGACTAATAAAAATCAGATACGTAGTCAGATATATTTCAACGAAAGAATCACTGATATTCAGCGATGTCTTGTTGTGTTTGCTGACGTGTTAGTTAATGGTTATAATGTGAAATGTTAAAGTGACAGATGATGTAAACCAGCTCAAAAATCTGATTTTTCTCTAAGAATAAAGAGTGTGTGGATTCTGACTGGAAACTGGGTGGCAACTTTCTTTTGAGCCAAAAAAGCCTGGAAATTTGGTCGACGAACTTCCAAAGGGAACGTCATCTGATGAATCTGCTGAACGTACTGTGCTGGTCTGTTGGTTGTTGGCTAAGTTAAAATGAATCTGTGTTGAAGCTGGCGCTTTCACGCCCGAGAAGTGTGGGCATGGGTGGGCAGCGGGAGACAACCAAATACAGACGTGCTGTTTGACGACATGCTCAACCATGGAATGTACACACACACACACACACACACACACACAGAAATACACACAGTAATCCTCAGATGCCCTCCAGTACTGTATATACAGATTAGAGGTGTGTATTAAACAGTGTCTATGCTTAAAGGACATTCAGCTCTTTACTAAATAAACAAACTATGAATCTGCTGACGCTTTAATGACACAGTCGATTAAACTGTTAAATTAGCTCAAGCTTCGAACTGAACACATTTGGAAGCGTAACTCTTAGAGGCCCCATCTTTTGCGCTGTTCTGGTGTTTTATTTGAACGTTTGAAATCCATAAGACGATAAAAATTTGTGGGTTTAAGAACCAAAAAGCAGCTTAATGTAGTTTGATCTGAGCCTCTCTTCTGATTGGCTGTCTGAATGGAAATGTAGCAGATTTCAGGTAAAAAACCAAATCCTGCAAGGTTGGATGGTGGGTCCGGGTGGGCGGAGCTTGGGGGGCGTGGCTGAGGGCGATGACTGCTTTGTTGTGACATCACAAAGTTACAGAGGTCCCGACAGCTTTCTGAGTATGTGTGCACTTCTATGTGGACTGAGCGGTTTGATACTTTCACAGTATTAATATAGAACCTAGACCTACTTTATAATCAGAAAACACATGGAAATCTTACTTTATACAGTATGGGACCTTTAAAATACTGGATCCTGATTGGCTAGCGAGTAAACGTTTTGTCCCAATATCAGGTACTACAGACCAAGACAAGTGGAGGATAGGTCTTACTAATAATGGTAATGGTAATGGGAGCCAGTCAAAAGGAATTTAAGTTTATATTCTGTATATTTATTAAAAAAATGTTTAATCTGAAATAAAAAAAACACATGTAATCACAGAATAACTGAGGCTTGTGTGAAATGAGGAAGGGTGTTGTCTGAAGCAGTGAATGACGGTGACTTTCCAGATTGTGTGTGACTGTGTTTACTTCCGCCTGTAGACGTGTGAGCACTGTAGCGCATGTGTTTGTGTGTGTTTGTGTTTGTGTGTGACACCCGGGGGGGGGGGAGAGCTCACCCAGAAGTGGCATGTGGCTGCGGTGTCATCGGCTGTGGTGAACCTGGCAGACTAACAGGCCACCTCGGAGCTTTAACGACAGGCAGGCCTGTTACAAGTCTTTGAGGACGGGGTGAGGATGCTTCTGTTGCTGTTGATAAGACTCTGTTTCCTGTCGGACAGGTCAGCGTGGGACCGTTGACATGTGCAGTTTATGGGGTCACACCTCCGACGGCTGTTGTTCTCTTGAGTGCTGGTGATGGAAGTGTTGCAGGAGTCGGTCATGGAGCAGTTAATTTCATTAACGGTGGAAATGCTAAACTCCACCTTTGTAGTATCATCACAAACACTGATGTCTTTGACTTCAGGATTTCAGTTCACAGTTTTACAAACAGTCACATGGAAACTGTCTGCATGTCTTGACCTTGGGCAAGATACTGAACCCCTAACTGCCCCAATGTAACACAGGTGTGGTAGAAAAGCACTGTATGTGTAGATAAAAGCTGTATATGAATGCATGTTAAGTGCTTTGAGTGACTGTTGAGATTAGAAAAACACTATATAAATGCTGTCCAAATATTTAATCGTCCATCAACGGACAATCATTGTGAACACTTACAGCTTAAAGACAATATTAAACTTGTAATTTAAATGTAATAGAAGCAAGATTAAAGTAATCACTATAGTACATTTAGCTTCTTGCTGAGAGTTGAACAAGAGGATTAATACCACTCTTATATCTGTCCATTAACCTACATATGAAGCTATATTCACACGATGGTTTGCTTAAGTTAACATAAAGACTGGAACCAGCAGGAAACAGCTAGCTTGACTCTTCTAAAGTTTTTAAAAAAAAATCACCTCTAAAGAAATATTACAGCAGATATCTTAAACAAATGAGATAATGTGTTCATTAGTGAGCTCTGGAGGTGCTAGGCATATATTTTTGCTGTCTTTGAACAGAGCCAGGCTAGCTGTTTATTAGTTTCCAAGCTTTATGCTAAGCTAACCGCTAAACGCTAGCTCTAACCGTCTCCTGGCTGTAGCTTCACAACTGAGCGCCAAAACACATTTTCCCCCCAAAATGTCAAGCTATTCTTTTAATTAGGTTTAATAACTACTTATAATACTATCAACAGATGTTTGGTAGACTTAATGATATGTTTTCATTTGGGTTAGTTTAAGGCACATAAAAAAACTCAGTGAAGGTCAGAGTCGTTACACACTGAGCCACATTAAATTTATGGTCACTTATTATTCAGCAAGAGACACAGTCATCACGGAATAATTTCATAATTATGTATTTCCCTCTAAAAGTCAGCAGATACTCAGCTGATAAAGTGATGATTAGCACTTGACAGGGTATTTTTTTTCACTCCCTCTCTGTCATAGATTTAAAACTTGATACAGCCTCTTTATTGAAAAACTCCCCACCTGAGTAATAACTTGCTCATTCTGACCCTATGACAAGCACTAAGACTGGATCAGCTCAACCCTGAAGTCATCATGAAGCTCTGCCGTGGGGGAGCCTCGAACACTGGGGCCCCACGCCTGGCGCGAGGCTCGTGTTCACAGCGCGTCATCTACGTGCTTCACTCCTTGCTTCAAATCGCGTCGACAAGTCAAGCTGCATGTTGTGGAGCGACATTAAAATTGAAGCGTTAACCCTGAACTAGGAGTCTCCCTCCCCCCCCCCTACAACCCCCCTGGTGTGGTCCTCTGACTGTCTCACTCACTGGGTATCTGCTCTACGTCCCGCCCCCTTCCTCATCCTCCGCGCTGCGCCGCTCCACACACCCGGCGCACCAGCGGGGCAGTCCGGCTGCAGCAGCGGCTCGCTCGGACGACAACAGCCCGTATTACATTTCCACTGGAAAAGATTATAAAACTGGAGTCGACCCGTCTCCCTTTCTGCTTCGTGGCTCAGTTTTCCCGGGGTGAGTTTATTATCAGTTTTGACGTCAGAAAAGAAAAACACAAAGAGTTAATGCTCAGTTATAAGTACATCTGGACTTTATAGCACTTTTATTGTCTGAAATCTTCATGTAGAAACGTTTTGCTGTAATATGAGTGACGTTAAGGAGACGTTACGTTGCTTACAAATTTGTTTGTGTGGAGTGTAATTTCATAGGTATTTTATAGCCTTCATATCCCATAATATTCATATGAGGTGTAGTTTATAACGTTTCTATGTGTTTTTTTTTAGTATTTTCCCTGATATTTGTTTTTATCCTCTGATTCTTACTATTGTTTGGAGAGTGCATAACTTTAAAAACTAAAAAAACTAATTAATTGTTAGCTGCATATCAGGGGATTAATTATAACTGTGTTTTTTTTCACTACTGAAAATAGTTGAATTCATAAATCACTCAGGAGAACAAGGCAGTGAAATAAAGCAAACACGGTGGGTTTGGTTTGAGATAAGGTAAAACCATTAAGACTTGTAAAAGTGTTGACTGAAACCAAGCTGTTATCAGACATTGTCTCACTGATCAAACTGTATTATGTTGCCTGTGAAAGTTGTTTCAGTGTTGTGAGAGTCTTTTCTCAGTTGACATGAAACTCAATCCTCTCTGCAGCGTATTTATATTCAGCAGCAGAGGCAGCAGTATATCATTACTATTTCCCCACTGCAACCTCGGTTAGAATAAGCTCTGGCAGTGCTTTGATTTTTATCACTCTGCCTTGTAATTACAGCAGTTACATGACATAACCTATCAATTTTCAAACATGTCACTGACATACACCAGGATGTGCTCTGATTTAGTGGAACGTGACATTGTGAAGTTGAAGTTTGTGGCCCTGAAGTGTTTTAATTATGGAGACAAACAGGCAGCGCAGTGTTGGACTCATTACAAGTTGGGGGCAGTGGCCTTTTGACCCTCACAACCCGCCATTGAGCCATGAGGGAGGCCACCATGTGAAATGCCACACACACACACACACACACACACACACTGATAGAAGAGCTTGTTGGCCGGTCAAAGCCTGCCAATAAACAAACACGCACAACGGTGATCAATAAAAACTCAGTCTGCTTCAGTGATAATAAGACAAAATCCAATAAACCAAATGCAGTGATGGGTCCGGTCTTCCTTCGTGTGGATTTGTTCAGTGTGTGACTTATTCATGTTTAACCACCTCTGTGATTCCCCTGGTTAGTCTCTCCAGAGTAGGCGTACGTACAGTATATCCTTCTTGAGTAAATGCTTTGATATTTCCATGTCGGTCTCTTGTATGCGCTCGACTCAGCCGGCAGCTGATGATTAACACATGCGTGTAATATGTTTCCTGTACGTCCGCCTCATATGATTTCCACTAATTACACGGTACGTTTCAAAGCACTTGATTAAGTAAATGAGTGCAGACGTTCCCTGTGGTTTTTCCTCCTTCCTTTTTTTTCTTTTTTTTTTTGGTACCTGAGTTATACATTCCTCTAAGGGGGACCCTTTGTGACCTTTGGGTGTCATTGACGCAACCAACCAGGAAAGGGTCAGTTGCAGAGGTGTGAACTCTGAATCCGGCTGCTGTATTTGTTTTCACACCACAGGGTTCCCTGGCTTTCTTTCTTTCTTTTTTTTTTTGGCCACACATGCTGATGTTGGGGAACTTGCTCCATCACGTTCTGTCGTCACCAAATGGCCACAACTCATTCATCAGGAATATACTGGGTTTTAAGAGGCTGGACTGATCAATTACTGGTCATCAACCAGCAGGTCATGTATTCAAACTGGGCGGCTGCTGCTGTGACTTGACTGTGTGGAGAGAAAATGTGGGCAAACAAGCCTCTGCTACCAACTCCCAAACCCATGAAAAGACCTTTAAAGTACTTATAGTTTGAATGAATATTTAGGAAGTCACTTCAGATATTATCAGAGACATTTTTAATGGACTGTTTAGGTGAACCAAGCCAGGATCTTTCAGTTTTAAAGGCAGCAATAAGTCTTTTTGTTGATTGGCTGCTGTTCAAAATTTGACTACATGTAAACTTTTCAGATTACAGTTGTAAAGTTTTTCCAGCTTTGCATCGTCCCCGCCTTCCTCCGTTTTCTCTGAAACTATATTATATGAGATGAGATGTGAAACTTGATAATCAATAATCTGCTGTTTTGCATAGACGTTTACATTTTTTGTTGGAAATAAAAATCAGGTTGACGTCAAAAAATCCAGCGGTGGCTTATTGACATTGTGACGTTTAGCAGACGTCAGGTTTCGCCCTCGACTACAGTGTCTAGTATTTTAAATGTACAGACGGTGTTGGTGCATGAGACATTTGGAAGATGTTGGATTTTAGTTGCTTAACAACAGAACTTAAAACCAACAAAATATCACCACCACGTCCAGACATTGAATTTTGGTGCCTGACGTTGCAGCTTGCTTTAGAGACATTATTAGCCAGGTTTGTGTCTGCAGGGTTAAACTTGACTGGAAGTCTTGTTCAGTATTGATTGGCACATTTGTTCTCCATTAAAGCCCTCCCCATGAACAGCAATAGTCCAATATGCACATCAAAAAGTCACCAAGAAACAGTTTTTCTACTAGCTTGTGGAGCTAACGTTGGCCTAATTCACCAGCTAGCTACACATGATTAAATCTGCTGCTGCTAAAAGTGTCACTGCCCTCTGGTGGACAGGCTCAGTAGTGGTGATGCTGTCTCTAAGTTACATCAGATATATCTGGCACTTTGGCACATCAGCTGACATATAAACAAAAACAATACCTCTGTGATCGGTTGATGTTATCAGCAGACGTATCAGTCAGGCTCTGGTGTCTATGTTTGCTCTCATCACTTGTTGGGTGAACTGATCATTTAAAAACCTTCTTATAATAATAGCTGTACCATGGGAAATATTAAATAAATTGAGACCTGGAGGAGAAGAAACGAAAAGAAACAAGTTTATGAATGTGAGCAGAAAAGATATAAACAGAAGGAAAGAGGCAACAAAGAGGGCAAATTGGGACTGTCGGTTTTAGCAGATGCAGGAAGCAGAGAGCCTCGGAGAGTATGGATATTTGTTGAAGCATGAAAATGTTTTCTTGGATAAGGAGGAAGTGTAGCCGTGTTTTGCTTGGACTCAGACTGAGCGTGGACGGTGAAAATAGGAACGTAATTGAAAGTCGAAGGGTGAGCCTAAAAAATGCGGCCTTATCTTGTATGTTTGTTCACCTGGTTAGCGGGGTTACTGAGTGAAGGACATGAGAGGCGATGGAGAGAGCAGGCCGGGGAAGGCATGTGGTGAAACACAAAGTCGGTCGCTGATTTGACTACAGACAAACTATATCAGAGTAAACACTTTTGAGTTAAAGTCATCAGAAGTAGAGATTATATTTGTGTGTGTGTGTGGGCCCCGACAGCTGTTGTAGTCAAGCTGTTCCAGCCTTTCCAAATCAGTCAAGACACTCAAAGAGAAATAAAGAAAAGACATGAAAGAGAAAGAAGAAGTAAGCAACTGGGGAAAAGAAAACAAGGACAGAAAAAGAGAGGAACAATGAGGGGGAAGAGAAGGAGAAAAGGAAAGAGGAGGAATGGGGAAAAGAAACAAAGATGGAGAATGGACGTAGAGTGATGGTAAAAGAAAGAGAAGGAGAGACAATCAAAGAGAAGAAAATAAATATCAGAAGGCAAGAATAGACGAGAAATGAGAGGGTAAGAACCGAGAGAAATAGAGAGAGAGAGAGAAAGTGAGGAGAGAGAATGAAAGAGAAAATGGAGATTCAGACCCAAACATGTTTTCAATCAGCACTGAGGTTGAGAAGAAGGATGTTTGATGGTCGTAATCGAGAGAACGACTCCACCGACCGATGCTCTGCTCAGGAATTTCTTTGCACACACACACACACACACACACACACACACACACACTAACAGACAACACACACGGCTCCTATTAAACTGTGGTTACTCTGGTTTATATCCAGTAAAGCCACCTCAGGCAAATACTCTACATAGTGACATGGAAATATTTTATTGAGCCTGTCTGTGATGTATGAACGCGCCGAAAACCCCCCTGAACGACGACTTGCCCAAAGAAAGCAACTTAAAGCCGAAGCTAAAAGCTGAACTAAGCGTGGAGGTTTAACACAGTAATGCTCTTCATTTTATCACAAACTGGGGGCTGCAGCGGGGGAAGAGGTTTTTCCCGTCAACACTCGCTGCGTCTGGCCCGCTGACTGAAGTTCAGACAGTGTTCACACAGTTGTCTCTCTCCACCCTTAGAGACACCACTGTTATTGTCTGGTGCAGCCTTTAAAGGATCCAGCTGATCAGGATCTAACAGTTGCACTTCTGCTTCTGCAGGATTTAGGCTGTGTTAAGATTTTTCTTCAAATTATGAGATATTTAAAAACAGATAAAAAGTTTGTCGAAGGTTGCAAGACTCCACAAGACTTAATAATGATGGTAATATCAATCATGATCTGATGTTTCACCATTCTTCCCTTTGCTTCCTCTCCTCATCCGACCTTTTCTCTTAGTCACGTTTCTCTACATCATTTCTTTCATCTCTATTTCTGTCCCAATTCGCCATCCTCCCCCTTCACTCCTCTGTAAAAATGAAACCTTTTTCTTTCCTTTTTTTTTTTTTCAACTCCTGCTCTCTCCTCAAAACTCACTTTGTATTTTGTTTCCTCAGAACCAGAGGACCAGCTGACCAGGGTGGTAGCAGCCAGGCCGTGCCCAGAAAGAGGTGCCTTACCAGGGGTAATGAAGAAGATGAAGGATTAGAAGATAATCCATGGTACGTCTGAGATGCTCCTGTTGAGAGGTCCCCCTATTCTTTTCTGATATCCAAGACGCAGGGAGTCAGGCTGCTACTGGGATTATAGTGTTATTACCTTTAAAAGACTAAAAATATCAGGGGGTTTTTATTCTGACCTTGTGGTGCTTTTCAGGGCCATTTTATCTGATGCCTGATGTGCTTGTGTAACTCAGAAAACAGGGGAGCAAGAGCAAAGGAGGACCACAGAGAGGAGGGAAGGAGAGTTCAGCTGGATGGGAGCATATGTTCAGATGAAATAAGCTTTGCCCCAAAGGGTCCAAATACATGAGAGGAGTCAGGGGGAGCGACCCCCTCTGAGCTGTGGTCAAAGGTCTTTAACAGGATTACAGGCAGAGACAAAACACCAGAGCTTTCTGTAAGCACACAGTCACAGTAATTAATGGCCCAGTGTATATTCCTGTAATACTGCAGGTAATCAATTAGATTGATGTTTTTCTAGTTCGACCTTGATTTTAGCGAGTCAAAGTTTTTCCCTTATTCGGAAGAGCGCGAGCGCCTTTGTGTCCGTGGCTGCAGCTACTACTAATAGTTTTAATCAGAGAGGTGGCCTGTCGCTTCAGAGCGGTTCATGGGAACGTGCACAAGGTCCCTGCAGGCGCACGTCGTCTCAGATTCGACATCACACCTCGGTATACTGGTCCCCGGCGTCTCTTTGTGAGCCTCGATATGGCTCTGCTCAGCGCTGGTATGTGGCGTGTTTCCTCCCTCTCCACTCCCAGATGCCCCTCTTAAAACGCCAGCCAGGGGAGGTGGAGCGGAGGGCCTGGGACTGCGGTCAGCAGCAAATTAGAAGGGCTGCCTTGGACCTGACGCAATCTCCATGTCGTGAACCATAGCAGGTCATTAATGAAGCCAGACGGGGGCCTTGCATGCGTGGGAAGCCCGCCGACATTTAGCTGCTGCAGTGGAAAGCTTTTAAAGAGAACCAGAGGTCCTTGTCAGGGCTGCTTTATGCTATCAAAATATTTTAGAATTGGATATCCATTACTCTGCTGGCAAAGAACAACACCTGACAAAAGGCCAGTTTTTCGTCTGCCTTACAGACTTATGGAGGTATGGAGCACCTAAACCGACAAAAGGCAGTAATAGGCTGTCAGTCGAGTCAAGAGTATAACAGAATACTTAAATTAATACTACTGTAAGTCAAGCTGAAATGCAGTGTAAATGGAGTGTGAAAAAGGAGTATAAAGCTATAAAGAGAACATTAGAGTAATGCTAATGGAAGATAATGTTATGCAGACAGGTCTAAGAAGAGCTCATTTTAGTTAGCTAGCCAGCTTTGTTAGGATTAGCTTGTTGGCTAAAAAGATTCGGCTGCTGTTACAAGAACAACGACGACACTAAGTATGAAATATATGGCGGTTACCTACATGAAAGTTCGCTTCAGGTAGGTGGCTAGCTAAAAAGACCGGTTCTGATTGTATTTACGTAGGCTCCATGTTTTTTCAGGTAAGCTAGCTAGCCGCGAAGGCCTCTGGTTGCTCAAATGAAAAAATGGAGAATGTGGCATGAGGGAAATAAGAAAATCAATAATTGACCAAACAATAAGAAACCGCACAAGTTGAACAATAACTGGAGGCAGTGAAAGATAAATAGAAGAGTAATTAAGTTTTATTTCCTCATTGTTTTGGAGGTGAAGGAATAAAATAGCTTTTCTCTATTTTACTGGAAGATAAAGGAAAACTATGAAGCTTCTTCATTTTATTTCTGTAATTAATAATATTATAATTCATGTATTCAACTCTATTTTTTGTTAACCTTTTACTTGTGAGTTTCGGGGGCTCCATACGCTGGTAGTCTAGCAGTACTGCCAAGTAGCAGCAGTGTTTTTCTTATCAGGACTTTTTCATTATCTCTTCCTATCTCGCTGAGCATACTTTGCCTGTTTATAAACAAATGTGAGCCTGCTGAATGAGGCCTGCTGCTCTGCTCTCAAAGCTTGATAAGTCTTTTCAGGGAAATGTAAAAGGAACTTCGTGCAACCTTCATGCCAGACAAAGCTGCACAAAATGGAAGCGGGAATCCCCCCCCCCGCCAAAATAAAAGGCCCACCTATTTCATGGATAAGAAGCAGACTTTGGTTTGTTGCACAGAGGAGTGACTGTGGTCTAAATTTAGATGGTTCCAGACCAGCGGACCTTTGGAACGCGGCATCCTTAAAAAACCTGTGGAAAGACAGATCTGTCCAAAACGCAGCGAGGTTACTTTACAACTACATACAGTATTCGCAATAGGAAGCAGAGTGATCCCTCACCGAATCGTAACTTCCACAGCATAAACTGCAAATGTCATGCATTTCTCTCGACATCCCTCAAAATCAAATACATCCCTGTCTACTTCTTTTTTTTTTCTTTTTTTTTTTTTAAAGATAGATGTTTTTTTTCCCCCTGTTTTTACTCTCAATAGATGGTTCCATGGTGCGACCGCAGAACCGTTTGCAGCTGGACCTATTTCTGAGCTGATGTCGACAAAGCCAAAGCCCAAAGCAAGCCAGGCGACCTGACCACACTCCAACTGGCCCCGGCTGCCTCCAGGAACACAACTGCATAGTGTTCTCCTCAATTTATGTCTGTTTAATTCAGCCAGCTATGCATAACAACAAGCTACAAAGAGTGGGACAGAGTTTGGCCTGCACATGATAAACAGAGATAATATTTCAGTGAACTATTTGGCGCTGCAGGCCTGGAGTTCAACTCTTTAGCTTTAGAAATTACATGGTTTCAAGATCTTGGAATAACCTTTCAGGGCTATTTTTTAGGTCTGTACTTTGGACTACTGAACTGTCCTTTTTTTTTTTTTGGCAAAAATCTGAAACGGGAAAAATTGACCTTGAATTCAGTTCAGCCTTTCGGTCGGATTAAAGGCAATTCAAGACTCTTTTTCGGTTTTATTTCTTTAGAAGTATTAAGCCAGTCGCCTCTTCTCACCATGAATCTTCAGGAGAAGCTGTCAGGCCTTAAAGGTCTGGTCACACACTCCCACAGCAAGCGCCGCTTTAAAAGTGACCTCACAGTGGAAATGATCAGCCCTCCTCTGGGTGACTTCCGCCACACCATGCACGTGGGCCGAGGGGGCGACGTGTTCGGGGACACCTCCTTCCTCAGCAACCACGGCGGGACGGCCAACGGGAACAACAGGGACACGGATTCTATCTCCAGCCCTGACAACAAGATCGGAGCGTTCTTCTCCAGGACGCTCCGTCAAATCAGGAGGGGCTCTGACAACCGACCCAGAGGAGGATCCAAGGATCTGTCACCGCCGCCGCCAGCTGTTTCTCCCATCATCAAGAACGCCATCTCCCTCCCCAGGCTGGACGTGGATATGTCTAATGGGAGTCCCACCACCAAGGTGCTCTTCCCCAGCTCTCAAAGTACGCCAATGGAGAAGAAAAGCTCTTATGGTGAGTAAGGTCATATCTTCTTTTTAAAGCTGCTATAATCAATATCTTTACATCAACAAACGATCAAATGACTGAGCGTAGTATGACAGCGGTTTCACAAAATTACACAAGACGCCTTGTATTGGTCTGCTGGCTTCTGTTTGTGTGATGGTTTGTTGGCTTGGTGGCTTTATGACGTACTCCTCCCTTAGTAATTGTTGAAAGAGACTTTTGTTCTGAGGAACTTCCACCGTCAGTGTTTTGGATTCCCGAAATAGTCCAGCATTTCTCTATCTTCACTGGAAATTTCTTCACATGATGTCATTTCATCTCTTTCTTTTTTATAGCAGTTATTCAAGGATTAAGCAAAGTACATCACCGAATCCCAAAATGGTCCCTAGGATTTAAGGGTAGATGTTATTTTATTCTTTATTATATTTGGAAACGCGAGAAAAAAAGAAAAGGGAAAGACGTGGGCAAAGGTCAGATGAGTTAACCAGTGTTAATTGAAAACTTCAGAGAAGTGGCAACAGTTTTGGGGCTGAGAGGAAACTCATCCATCAGTCCTACCCAGGAATACAGAGACAGATTTGCCCCAGATGTCCTTATGAATCACCTTGGCTCGTAATCAGCAGCGCTCACACTGATAACACACAGAGATCCAGACACAACTGGAAACAAGCTGTCTGAGAGGCTGTTTGAAAGACCCACATTAACACCATACTCATGGCTCCTGCAGTCTGACTTCCCCTGTGCGTGTGTGTGTGCGTGTGTGTGTGTGTGTGTGTGTGTGTGTGTGTGTGTGTGTGTGTCTGAGGGCTTAGGTGAATGTCAATAAAACACAAAGGAAAGTTAATTTCTAGAGTAATTTTTCTAAAGTAACTCGCTTGTTTTATAAGGAACAGTTTTGGCACTTTGAGGGACGTGATTGTGAGTTTGATGAGAAGATTCATACATTACACTTTTGTGCGCATTTAACAAACAAGATCTAACCTTAGATATTGAACTTTAAAGATGCTGTAGGTCATTTTGTTGGACAGAGCCAAGCTAGCTTTTCCCCTGTGCTTCCAGTCTTTATACAGAGCTAAGCTAACCATGTTCTGGCTCTAGCTTCATATATATAGACATATACACAGTGATATTCATCTTTTTATCTCCCTCTTTATAGTTTATATATATTGTTTTGTGTTCTATTGTGTGTGTTGTTGTTTTTTTTTACCTGAAAGTAGAGAATACAGAACTTATTTTTGTAGTGAAAGCAGCAGCTGCTTTACTCTCCAGTATGGCTTGTGAAATATAGGTGGGAGAGATTGTCCAGGTTTACATTGAGACAAACACTTCAGTGATTACGTCTTTCTCATTCTCTTATGAAAGTGTGTTAATCTGTAAAAATCAGACGCTGTTTTCTTTGGTTGGAATGAAAAACCTCCCTCTAGGCCCTATATGGCTGGCATTGACAAGAGCTGCGGTAATTTATCTGTTACCCGTGGGTCATGAAGGCAGTAGAGTGAGTGTGTGTGTGTGTGTGTGTGTGTGTGTGTGTGTGTGTGTGTGTGTGTCTTGTTAAGTGATCTGGCAGGGTTAGGCGGATGATTCACCGTTCACAGAGCAGAACAACTCAGGAACCTCAGTTTTTTGGCTGGTTTGACATTGTCAGACAGATTCGTCTCAGATGGGTTTACACCGCCCCCTGTTGGAAGTGTTTTGCTAAATCATGCTAAAAGTGTGACTGCAAAATAACCTGAATCATATTTAGTTTAGGTAAAGTAAGTATATTGTACATGGAATGTACAGGTAACAGAAATATATAAACATATACAGCTACAATAGTTAAAATGAATGTAATTTAGTCCATCAAGTCATTTTAAGAAAAGTAGTTTTAAATCATTTCATGTGATTCAAGTCTTTTTGGTGTTTATCTCTCTTCTGTTCCCCCCTTTATGCTAAGCTAAGCTAGCCAGACATGAGATTGGTACCGTTCTTCTCATCTGACTCTCAGTAAGAAAACGAATAAGAATATTTCCCAGAATGTTGAACTGTTCCTATAAACATACGTTCACACACACACACAGGTGTGAAAGACAGAATACCTCCACTCAGGTTTCACGTATTGATATCTGTGTGTTCTTCAGGTCTGGAGTCTGGCTTCGTCACTCTGCCTCGTCAGTCCCGCTCTGAGCGTCAGCAGCCCTCCATCTCCCTCCCCATTTCCCGCTCTCCGAACATCCACCGAGGCTCTCTGACCGACCCCGCCGATGCCATCTTATCCACCTGCTCCGCCACGACTGTGACCTCACACCCCAATCCCACCACCACCACCACCAGCACCAACGCTTACTCTGACTCCCTCCCCTCCCTCACCTCCCTGGACACCTTCACCTTTGACCTCGGCCCCTCCCTCATGAGCGAGGTGTTCGGCCTGATTGACGGCCACGCGGAGGAGCCCGGCCACGCCTGGGAGGGAGAGGAGGCGGGGTCGGCGTGCGGGCTGACCAACGAGGGCTCGGAGATGGACTCGGCTACTATCTCGTACGTGGATTCCCTGCTGAGGGAGGACTGTGGGGGCCGGAAGAGCCCGCCCCCCGCCGACTGGGAGGAGGAGGAGACTGTGATGGAGGTAAACGGAGTCGGGCTTTCTGTTAAAGTACCGGACGTGGTGATGGGGTCTCCTGAACGAGCGAGGTTGGGAATGGGGATGGAAAGCGAGCGGTTCCAGAGCGCCACAAATGTGCTCGCGCGCCATTATGGCGTCAGCCTCTCAAAGGGACAGAGCAGGATGGAGGCTGCAGATACGGAGATGATGATCGTGAGTCAGCCCAAGAAGAAAATGTCCTACACTTACATGGACGATGAGGATGAAATCAAAGTCTGAGCCGAGCAAATCGGAGATGTCTTCACATTAACTAAAATAAATCTTTATGTGATGTATGATTCCTCTGTAATTCCAATCAAATCAATCATCTAAAATCTGTTTCTGGTCAATGAGGCTGGCTCTACTGACAGGATGACCATGAAAACTACAGCCTGAACCCAGTATCCTTCATACTGGATCTTTTACTCTTACACAATTACGCTTCAAGGATGCTTCAAGGATGCTTCAAGGATGCTTCAAGGATGCTTCAAGGATGTCCAGTTTTGATGCAAACCCGTGGCTGAATGTATCTAAAAGGAGTGAAAGACTCGATGCTGCAGAGGCAGAGAAAGGGAAACCGCTTTGTTTTTACTTTCTTTTTCCAAAGGTCATGACTCAAAAAAAAAGCCTTAAACGAAAAGGATGCGTGGAAAGTGAGGATGTACCAGAGAATGTGGTTAAGATTGTCGCAGAGGAAACACCGACATTACTCAATGTAGAAGTTACAAAAGCCTGTCATTCACTTTATACTGCAGACGCTTCTTCACATTGGAGAAGGGGAAAAGATTCTCCAAAAAAAAAAAAAACAACGATTTCATCTTACTACAACCTGTTTGGTTTCACTGCAATCTCTTGTCAACTTTTCACTCAGGAATACACTACCAGGAGAGAAGAAAAGGGAAGAGAATTAATGAGAGATCTGGAATCTCAGGATCAGCCTCGTCAGACAAACATTAACCAGAGAAACGTCTCAGTTGTCAAACTGCTCAGACTGAGGGAATATGACATGTTCATGCCGGTATTTTTGCTAGAAGCAATTAAATCCTGAACCATATAAATGTTCATTTTATGCTGCAGACCTTCTATATAGATACTCCGTGCACCTTTTATGAATATGAAGTCCGACTCCTGTATTGCTTTTTATAGAAGATTTGTCATTTATATGTTCTTTTATACAACTGTACATGAAGATATCAACTGACCTCCTATAAATACGTACTTACAGTATGAGCACCTGCAGTACATAGTGCAATTCACATCCATATGCTGCAGTCAATACCAATGATATACTATGATGATATAAATTGACAATAAAGATGTTTTTAATTAGGCTGAATAGCGTTTTATTTACATGTATATGTTTTACATTTAAAAGGTCAGTTTAAAGTGATATTCCACCTGAAATCCTGGAAGATAAAGGCCGACAGCTGGTCCAAGAAAAGTTTGTTATTTACCACAGCCGTCGTCCTCTGGTGAAAAATCAGACTTTGGGTGGAGAATCATTTAACAACTGAAACGTGAAATCTCAATTCAGCCTCGAGGGTCAAGGAATAATTTGCTCGTACTAGATTTCTAGAAAAATCCACTTGCTACTTGTGAAAGGAATTTGGTAATATGGCTTAATTTATTGTTTAGGCTTTTTCTTTTTTCATGTGATTTCTATTTTTTTTTTTTTAACCAAAAAGATTTGCTTTTCTGCACTTACATTGCATTCTGGGAAATACAAGGACACCAGTAGCTGACAAATAAATAAATGATACAGTGGTTATGAAAACATTGGTAGATAAAAAAATATTTAAAAAAAAGTAGAATAAACTGCGACACCTGAACTCAGAATAAGAATAAGTGTTTCCGCTGCTCTTCACCAACCACAACGAGAAAATTCACACGACACACGTCAATTTTTCTCACTGAGCCACGGAAGGAAGTTCTTTTGCCTGTGTTGGAGGAGGAAGTGGCGGAGGGCAGTTTGGCGCTTTGAGTCCAGGCTTTTTCGGCGGAGGCTTTTTCACGCCGGGCCCCTGAGCTCGGGGTGCAGGCGTCGGCTGGGTCCTAGTGTCCGTGGCCGCTGGGGCTGTGGCGGGGACGGGAGGGACCTGGGGCTTGGGAGGCCCTGAGGGTCTCGGTTTGGAGAACTGAACCGTCGCCTGCTCGCTAGCTTTGTTTGGGTTGTAGGATCTTTTTGCTGCACGAAAAAAAAGAGGAAAGACAGGTGGAATATAAGGCAGCCACAACATGTATTAACTGTGCAAGTGAAAATGAAGACATCAATCTTTTCAAAAAACAGGAATTAATCTTGTACTGCTGTCTGCTGGCATGATGGTGAAAATGTAAACATGCTGTATCATTGCTTTATCTAATCACTATCTAATTTCTGAATGAAGAAATGAAAGTTTCTTTAAAAAGTTAGCTAATGTTATCCATCGGTGACATTTGGTACCAATCTTTTGTTAGAGGATGTTTTAGGATTATGTCCTCCGTGATCATCCCGTCTGATTTTGTTAGTCTGGAGATGATTATCAGTGTTTAGACTACCACTATGCTGCATTCACGTACCAGGGAGGTCTGATATTTGTCTGCCAAATAGTGTTGCATTTAAATTCGATTTTGTTGG
Organism: Seriola lalandi dorsalis; assembly: GCF_002814215.2. Lineage (NCBI taxonomy): Eukaryota > Metazoa > Chordata > Actinopteri > Carangiformes > Carangidae > Seriola > Seriola lalandi. Next base: position 461,138 of record NW_019525516.1, read on the forward strand.
GAAAACTATCCTTTAAAACAGAATATACTCAAATTACGAACACGGGTTGCTTTTTAATTGGTAGTAGAAAATACCACAGCGGGTTGTGATATTAAAATAAGTGAGAAAGTACAACTTAACACAATATCATGTAACAACAAAGTTGAAGTAAGAAACGGTCTCAGTTTTGTAGGCAGACAAACATTTCAGGATGAGAAGACTTATAAGGGAAAGTATTTCAGCTTCTCCTCGAGTCTGTGGTAGTTACAACAATGTGAGAGATGACGCATGACCCCAGAGGTGGATATTTTGGTCAGTGGTGCGAGTCTTCCTGTTTCCTGTGTACTTCCTTGTTGCTACAACGAGCGGTAATTTATTTTCTCTCTGCCGACTTGCACTAACAAGCCACCACTTTGACTTTGTGAGAGGAAAAGGGCAGAAGCAAAGAATCTGTACACAGCGTTGCACAATAGAAAGAGACATATAAACAACGAGATCTGCTTGTTCCCTCGGGCCTAGAAACAACAATGAAGGAACGGCTGCTGCTAGTTGAAATAAAATAAGGCTTGGGATATTTAAAGAGGAAGTGCACCAAATGTTGCACATGAAGTTTGGTTTATTTGTCATGACAACTTTTGAAATTGTTGTATATTGTTTCCTGTGGCTCTGACAGGAGATTTTTTGACTCAGAGGGAAATAACCCTGATGAGATCATTGATGCCTGCGCTGCGATCTTGAGGCGTGGAATTTGAAAGATGTGGGCATTTACCAGGCAAGAAGGGTCTAACAAAAGATGCAGTTGCATCATGGGAAATGTAGCATCCAGTGTTTTTGGAACTTGATCTGCACTCGTGACAAAAAGTCAGGAAATTTTAAGCTGACCTTTCTTTCTTCTTAAGTCCCCCGACTTGCTGCTAAATATCTGGAGTGCTCCAGCGCTACTGAAGACTGAGATCTGTCCACACCCGCAGTTGCTGAGGTTTTCATTTGTCGGTGTAGTTATATTACGTGGCTAAATCATCTTGAACAAAGGAGAAAATCTACAGATTTCAGATACATTATTCCCCCCTGGATCTGTTTGGATGTACCTTTAGACCACCACCCAGCTCGGTGGACTGCGACTTACGTTTGTACGGTAAGGTCATCTTCACTAATGCTCTGGGAGAGTCTGGAGTTGCCTCCAAAATTGGCTCCAGCTGGCCCTGATCCGAGCACTGCTTCTGGGTGGGACACTTGGCCTGACCCGGGTTTGGCGCTGATCCCGTGGCTCTAGGAAGTTGGGATAGGCTCTGGTTCGCCGTCGAGCTGCAGGCAGCGGAAGTATTGGAGGCCTGAATAGGGCTGGGATTGTGGGATGATGAGATGCTGGATGTTGTGTTTGGATGGGTTGGCGCTGCTGGCTCAGCTACAGGGCCGCCCCATGTGGAGGTGCCACTGCGACTCACAGAGCCAGATTTCACCAGGAAGAAGCCACCACTGTCCTGAGAGGCTGTGCTGATGGAAGGAAACAGACAAAGGTTCATGTTTTTTTTTGTTTTTTTTTAAATGCGATGAGGTCTAACTGTTATGACCTCTTACAAAATGGTACCTGTTGGTCTTGGAGAGAGGGAAGTGATGAGAGGAGCCGGAGGAGGCTGTGGATGAACAGGAGACCGCTCTGCTCAGTTTCTCCTTTTCTGACATCTGAGACTGGGCAACAGGAACAGGAAGGGTCACATCCGGGACCTCGGGAAGATCTGGGATCTCAAAGGAGACAGCTGACCGAAGCAAAACATACACATTTATGAGTCCTACATCGAATATACAGCTTTACATTTACAGAATAATTCCAGGTTATTTGGTAATAATTTAGTTTTAGCTAACAAGAAGTCTGAGCGAGAAATAACCAGTGAACCAATCAGACTATACTATAATGTATTTGTCTGGGGAGGTGAAATTACAGTCCTAACTGTCTGTCATCAACATTAATCACAGTTTCCATACAGACTTCCTGGTTCAACTTCAGCCTACTGTACTTGCAGTAGTTGTTAGCATTTCCTGTGCAATGGGTGTGCTTACTTTCAGTTTTACCGCCAAATCAAGTGGGTTAGATTAGCAGCTTCCAGAGTTGGTGCAGCGGCACCCTGGGGCATCCTGTTATTCTACATTCTAACATTTATATAAACCGCATTTTTTGTTGTGTTTTCGAACGCATCAAAACAGAGGAAAACAAACAAAGAATATCAAAGTCACCATATTAAAAACCATGTTAAATAGTTATAGCTCAGCTCCAAGTCGCCTAGTTGTCATAGTAATGCAGCAGGTTTTCCAGAAGCTAAGTAGCTAGAGAAAGCGATGAAAAGTTTGGGAACCATTTTTTAATCAGATAATCTTTAGCAAATCAAACCATCAAACACATACTCTGGAGAGGGGTTTTAAAAGCTGTATTACTTCAGTTTACCTTCTGATTATTTGGTGCATGCTCCTGAATAAATATGTGCTTAATCAAGTTGGAAGTTACTATTTGCTAACGAATCCACACACAATTTTGTCTGTTAATCCGAGCGATGCAATGTCGCTGTGATCTCAGTGACAACTTGAACCGATAGAAATGATAAAATGGCAAAACCGCAACAACATCCGAGTTAAAATGAACCAGATTTATCCAGACTGATGTCACACTGATGTCACACTGATGTCACACTGATGTCACACTGATGTCACATATACCTTCAGGGAAGAGGCTGGAGCTGTACTGAATGAGAGGCTCAATGACAGTGACCACCTGGACAGAAGAAGCTGACGCCATGTCGAGCAGAGCCGCTTCCCTAAAGAGGCGGAAGAGATGAGAGGAGGAGGAAACACAAGGGGACAAATTCAACCAGAGTGTCGCTTAAGTTAAATCTAAAGTTGCTAACAGTGGTTTACTTTAGCTACAGCTGCTCCTCCAGCAATTCATATACACACACACACACACACACACACACACACACACACACACACACACACACAACAAAACCTCTCTGTGAGTAAAAGACCATCTTTCTCAGGTTCAACACTGTGGTTCACACCAGCAGCCCTGGTTCGTGAAATATGAATGAACATGAACGAATGGGGTGTGGTAATAGTACACAAACACACACACACACACAAAACACACACACACACACACACACACGGGTCAAAGATAGACTGTTTTATACGCACCCTTCAGCTCGTGGCCAGAGCAGGTTGGGTCCCAGGACGATGGCGATGTTACTGGGCGTCATCTTGTTCACAGCCTGTTGCTCCGACAACAGAGACAAGAACTGGACCAGGTACCTGACGGGGACGAGGAGGAAAACACAAAGTAGACTGGGTGAAGGAAGGAGAAACAGGAAGTCAGCACTAGAAGAAAAGTGTATCCACAGAGCCGTGTGGACTAAAATGCATTTCACTCCAGTTGAACATAAGGACGTCCTGAAACGGAACGAGAAAGAGACACGTGATCCGGACGGAGGTGAGAACAAACCTGAGGTTGTTGTAGTTTTCAGGTGGCAGTTTCTTCAGCAGCTCTTTGAACCGCTCCAGCTTCTCTGTCAAGTCTTTTTCCCTGTGGAGACAAAGATCGAACTCAGAAAAACAGACTTGAATAAGAAATTAGTAAAAATATAAAATAGTGTAGATGTCATACACACCCTGCTGCTTTAAACCAGTCGTTGTAGAGTTCAGAGGTCATTAGAGGTTCAGGCAGTTCTCGAAAGTAACACTTCAAAGCTCCTGTCAACAAATTCAGAGATAAAGGTCCATAATCCCAGCTGTGTTTAAACAGTTCGAGGTAATATGTGCTGAGTTACTGCCCATTTTGTCCTGTTAGATAAATAAAGATAATGAATAACACATGGTATAAACACGTCTTGCTGAATCCCCCCGTTTGATTTAACAGAGTGATTCTATATGTAGCATGAGATGATGTATTTCACATTACTGGAAGCTGGGTAAACAGAAGAGGAACCGGGTGGCTGGTGAGCAGCAGAAGTCACGCTGGATGAACGGATGTGGAGGAGCGCACGCGACAGAAACTCGGCTCTCCATCGAGAGGAAATTTAAGGGAAAAAAGAAGCGGACACGTCCTTACCGGCCACGGCGTGAGGGTCCATGCTGAAATCGCTGTGGTCCACCGTTCCCTGATCCAGACAAGTCTTCAGCCGCTTCACCACGGAGGCCGCCGCCGCCAGACGAAACAGACCCTGAGGAGCAATGAGGCAGAGGAAGGTTCCCTCCACTGATTATATAACAAATGACCCGAGACAAAGAGTTTCTTAAACTTAATTTTCCTATAAATCTCTGTAGTTCCTCTTGTATTTTTGTATTTTACAGGCACCTAAAGCCAAAACTCTGTAGAGGTGACTTCATATTTAGTCATTTCTGTCAGTCAGCTGGTCTGTCAGTCTGTCAGTCCACCGAATGAAGTGTTTCAAGGTCTCCATTTCAATTAGCCCAATATTTTTGGATGGATAAATTAAAGTGCAGTGCCGAGGATAAAACACAGTAAATTCTAGTGTCAATAACATGACACATTTTCACCTGAGTACCTGAGAATGAGAAAAACCTGATATAAATATGGTCTGCAGACTGGAATTAAAACAAAGCTGTATGCAGGGTGGTGAATGAGAGTAAACTACAGGGTAAAGACACTGTTAATCAGAGTTTACATGCATATCAATCGCTGTGACCCCTGTATTGTCACGCCATCAGTCCTACCTCCTCCAACATGCCCGTTCTCAGCAGCATGTGAATACACTCCTGGATGGGAGCAGCGATTTCTCTGTTGCTTTGAGTCAGATGAGACAGCAGAGGCTCGCCGTAGACCTTCTGATTAGAGAGGCTTTGCGTTGGCCCTGCAGAATCAGATAATTGCACA